>NC_056614.1:8863535-9463535 GCF_018340385.1 Cyprinus carpio
GTGAGACACCAAGATTTTCAGTTATTTCATTATTAGGGAAAAAATCACGTGATCGATAGGGCGCCTCCCTGTCATGCGCATTAATAATTTTCGCACAAACACTTGAATATGAATAATAATTCACATTTTGCATATGCATTACAAAGTAAATATATTTTTTTTACATGCAATTATCCAAAATAAAACCAAACAAGATTTGTAATTAAGATAAAATGTAGACAAATAAGAATAAATGCTGCACGTGCACTCAGCATCATGCGCGCCGAGCAAATCTTGCACTCTTACATTTTACAGAATATTGTACAAACCTCCATTTAAATGCGGCTGCAATTTATTTATTTCATTTATTTATTTATTTCTACTTTACTTAAATTATATGAAAGCAAGTAAAGAAGACTCCATTTAAAATCACTGAAGTTGTCAATTAATGAAGCTCTTTTTTACATCGTGTGTATTTTTTTGATTATAATGACATGAGTTTAATCATGAGGATGTTTTATTAATCAGTCCATTCTTTAGCGTTTCAGTGATTTAGCTAAATCGTGCAGGTTTAATTTATTCGTTTCTTGTTTTAATTAGGCCTAAATAATGGGAGCGAAATTATACAGTCCCTCACGTTTTACTAAGATAAAGAAAATAATTTATAAAACACGCAAGCCTAGCTCACAATAGTCTACCACTCTTAATGCTCCGATGCAAAGTAAACCACAATTTCTTTTGAATAATATAACACACAATTCATATTATATAAATAATACTGCACACTATTTAAATGTGTCAAATCTAAAATATAGTGTAGAGAAAATATAAGCACAGGCTCA
Organism: Cyprinus carpio; assembly: GCF_018340385.1. NCBI lineage: Eukaryota > Metazoa > Chordata > Actinopteri > Cypriniformes > Cyprinidae > Cyprinus > Cyprinus carpio. Next base: position 8,864,357 of record NC_056614.1, read on the forward strand.
TAGGCTTGACATTTATCCTGCTTGAATTCGTTCTAAGAAACGCACATATCTTCATAAGGACTAAACTTTCATCTGTGAATATTAAATATTTTAACTAGCCTAAAGTGTTTTCCTTTCATTTTCCCCGACTGCAGTAAAATATAGCAGGGGGTTTATGTAATTTTGATGTATTTTTGAGGAAATGTGCTTTGATGCGCTTGTTTGAAAACTTGTGATTAAAGCGCCACTCAGCGGTCAAAAGCTGCAAATGCACTTTGCAGACGCCGCTGGTACGAGCGGCGGTAGAACTAACGTTTTGGATGTCCACCTACTGTACACACACATTTCATGAGGAAAGTTAATGGGTGTTGTAATCAGCCCAGAAGTTTAGTCTGAATTGAACGTGTTTCTACTTTCACATGTAAATTACTTGTTGCACTTATGAATATGATAACTTCCCAGCATCATCTTGTAGGGTAAAACGTAATTCCGAAATGGGCTGTTTTGCCCTGCCATTAGCTGAAGCTGTGTGTGAACAAGCCGCTGCTGAAGAGTGTGAACTGCTCCGTCTCTCACGCAGCCTCAGAGGGAGTTCCGCAACAACACTTAGCTGGCCGCTGGTGCGCCTGCCAATAAATTGGGGGTGTTATATGGCAATGTGGTTGGCCACTGAGTGTAGTAAGAAGGGGCGATTGAATAAGATTTGTTACCCTTTTCTGATAAACCCAATGGGTTAGCTCGTCTGGCAAGTGGGCTGTACAGCTCACTAAACAGTCCCTCTTTAATGTGCATATTACTTATTTGTGGATGATTATAACTGTAGCTTGAATCTTCAGGACAAAAAGAAAATGTTTCATCCGTATTAACCCATTTACAGCGCCTCTGAGAGGTCCTTTCTAGGTGCTGATCCACCATCTGGGCTGGATACGTACTGGATCCAGGTGACTGCAGTGACCCTCTGACTTGGATAAAGACTGGATCTGGTGGCTATGGTGACCTCGGAATAAGAGAGAAACAGACTGACATTAGCACAGATGCCATTCTTCTAACGATGTAGCAAGTACATCGGGTGTTATGGGAAGTGTTCCCGGTTCCGGTTTACCTAATTAATGCAGCCTAAAAATCCTTTAACGGATTTGGATATTAGAAGCATATTTGTGTGCTATGTGTAAGCCAGGTTAAAGAGATAGGTCTTTCATCTAGATTTAAACTGCAAGAGTGTGTCTGCCTCCCGAACAATGTTAGGTAGGTTATTCCAGAGTTTGGGCGCTAAATAAGAAAAGGATCTGCCACCCGCAGTTGACTTTGATATTCTAGGTATTATCAAATTGCCAGAGTTTTGAGAACGCAGCGGACGTGGAGGACTATAATGTAACAAGAGTTCATTCAAATACTGTGGTGCTAAACCATTCAGGGCTTTATAAGTAATAAGCAAGATTTTAAAATCTATACGGTGTTTGATAGGGAGCCAGTGCAGTGTTGAGAGAACCGGACTAGTATGGTCATACTTCCTGGTTCTAGTAAGAACTCTAGCTGCTGCATTTTGGACTAACTGGAGTTTGTTTACTAAGCGTGCAGAACAACCACCCAATAAAGCATTACAATAATCTAACCTTGAGGTCTTAAACGCATGGATTAACATTTCTACATTTGACATTGAGAGCATAGGCTGTAATTTAGATATATTCTTGAGATGGAAAAATGCAGTTTTACAAATGCTAGAAACGTGGCTTTCTAAGGAAAGGTTGCTATTAAATAGTCCACCTAGGTTCTTAATTGATGACGAAGAATTGACAGAGCAGCCATCAAGTCTTAGACAGCGTTCTAGGTTATTACATGCAGAGCTTTTAGGTCCTATAATTAACACCTCTGTTTTTTCAGAATTTAGCAGTAAGAAATTTCTCGTCATCCAGTTTTTTATATTGACTATGCATTCCGTTAGTTTTTCAAATTGGTATGTTTCGCCGGGCCGCAAGGAAATATAGAGCTGAGTATCATCAGCATAACAGTGAAAGCTAACACAGGAGATGAGAATCCGGTTTACAAGCACCCAACTGGCTGTGGTTTATTTCCTGAATGTTTACAATCTAAAATGCGGGTATCAGGAGGTGTCTTAACTTCCCCCAAAAAAACAACAAAATGCAAAAAGATCTTCTTGCCCCTCCTTCCTCACTCTATCCCTCCCAGACACCTCCCCCCAACAGCAGGTGAATCAAGTAAACACATTTATAACAGAGAATAAACAGTGTCATCGCCACAGTATTTTACATTTGTACAGCTTCACTTTGTTTTTTCTGATGAGAGAATTAACCAGAGAATTCAGTCAGCCAGCGTGCATGGTGACGAAACAGTGGCATTTCAGGTATGACTCATCTGAACGCCTCTGATTGGTCATTGCAATCATAAGCTCAACAGAATTGTATGTGAATGGTTATAATGCACAGTGCTGTGAAAAATGTGTATGTCTCTGGCTCTGTGCCAACCAGCAAACATATTTGAATTTAGCAGCTGTTTATATATATATATATATATATATATATATATATATATATATATATATATATATATATATATATATGGCTTATAGGTCAAACTGTGCATTTCACTGTGCAACTGTGCAAACTGTGCAAATTGTTTGGTGAGATATGAGTCCAAATTTAGGTTGGCCAGAGGGGGGGCCAGGCTTGTTCACAGGGGGGTTCAGCACCCCCTCCTCAAGAACCATCCCTGCCATTTTCCATGATTTCGCCAGATTACACTCTAAAAAATCCTGTGTTATTTTTTTAACCCAAATGCTGGGTTGAGCCTTTTGGGAAATTTTTTTCGGTTATTTTTGTCTGTGTTTGGGTAGTTTTTGTGTTACCCAGCTCCTGGGTCAAATGTAACAACCCATTGTTTGGGTTGTTTTGCAGCTCCTGGGTCAAATGTAACAACCCAATGTTTGGGTAGTTTTTGTATTACTCAGATATTGGGTCAGACGTAACCCAACGGTTGAGTTATTTATCACGTGGATTTTGCTCCTCTTCTGGAGAGAGCAGTTATAAGCGCCATCGAAATGTATTCGTCGGTAAAATACAGGTTTGTATACATTTTATTTTATCTATAAAATTGTTACTGTGCTGTATATCTTTCAACTGTATGTAGAGCAACATGGCGCGCGGTATGAATCACCTTTAACAAGTGTTGCGGTCTTTTCGCGTGATGGAAAAGCCTGATGCTTTGCATAAAATAAACGATTTTATTCATAAAGATACAGAATACAAATACTTTGGATGTTAAAATATTTCATCAGAGCTGTTTACTGTTTGTTTTTAGGCAGGTTATAAAGGCAGTCACAATATTTCAGCTATGAGTGAAACACAGGGCGGCGGTCTCAGCCGTGAGCAGTTCCCCGCCGAACACCACTCTAGCTCGGGCACGAGAACCAGCACGGCGCAGCGCAGTTACGGTGGAAACAGAATAACAGAGACTGGTTAATAACATATAAATTACTTCTGTTTAACGTTTAATTTTTACTTTTAATGTTTGTTAAACAAGGTTATGGGCAATATGTATAGCCTATTAAAATGATATAAACAAAGCTGTAAATGATAAATAAAGGAAGTTATCATGCAAACCAGTGGTTGTGTGGAGTATTTTAGAAAAGTTTAGAGGATTTAAGTTAATCTGTAAACATTATTTAATGTATGAAGTAAAAAATAAGCTAATAATATAGTAAAAATTAATAAACCATAGCTGGGTTAAATCAACCCATTATGCTGGGTTAAATAAACAACCTAATTTGCTACTACTAATGGAATGGACAGTTAATGCTGTTGCAATCAAGTAAATCACTTTTAATGAATACAACAAATCCCAGCTTGCACTATCCGGCTTGAACAACAGTAAACAACTCATGTCAATTAGACTTCAGTTTGTGCTGCAACAACAACCATCACAACTACAGCAAATCGTTTTGGTGCATGTCCCTTTGAACACTGATAAGCTACTGATCACCCCAACCCATCTTCTGTGGGGTGAGCAGTTCTCTGAGACTGTAAAGCTGCATTCATTGTGAAACTTGCTAACTAGCACATTTTTTAGGAAAGTTGATTTGCAAAGATTCATCAAAAAAAAAATTACTTATTCTGGAGGTGAAGATGGATCATGAATGATTGGTGTGAACATAAATGCATTTAGGTAGATCAGGGGTGCATTCATGATGACAGAGCTTGTCAATAGTCATGGGAAAGGACTGTGGCTGTGTGATGTCAATTTGCCAAAAATGTGTGAATGGCTTGATCTGAGACACAGGTCATGAAAAACCTGGAAAAGTCATGGAATTTTAAAACAGCAATTTCCGGACTTCCAAGAAGATGGCGGCGTGAGAAGTCGTAAAGTTTCTGCTCCGCACATTTCTTATTATTTAACGGCTTATTTAGCACTTATTAAGTGACATAGTTTGAAAATACCACTCCAGCCCTTAGTAGAATAACATGCCTAGAAACAATACTAAAAAAATGACTGATAATACTGAGGATGCGGGTGGTACGCAGAGTGTGGACGGGGCCGCCTTGTGCCAGGGGGATATCAGAGAGCTCCTAGGCGGTATTCGATCTGAGGTAGCAGCGCACAGAGTGGAGATTCTAGCAGAGCTTAAATCATCTATCTCTGCGGTGAAAACTTCATTATTAGAGCAAGAAACAAAGCTGAAGGATGTGGAAGATTCCCTTACAGACGTGGATGGTCGTGTTACTGCCCTGGAATCTACGTGTTCAACACCGTCGAAAGATAATGAAAGACTGAGGGTCAAACTCGACGACTTGGAAAATCGATCCCGAAAAAATAATGTTTGTGTGATTGTTATCCCCGAGGGCTCCGAAGGTACTCATCCCTCTGCATTTATTGAAGAAATGTTACTCGAAGTATACGGGGAGCAGAGTTTTGCCAAGAAGCCGGAGGTGGACAGAGCTCCTCGCTCCCTAGCCCCACCTCCAAAAGCTAATCAGGCTCCCAGACCGTTCATCGTGCGATTGCATCATTATCAGGTGATGGAACTGATTCTTCATTTGGCACGAGAAAGGGGACAGGTGTTATACAAAGGATCGCGTATACACTTTTACCCCGATGTCAGCGCTGAAGTCGCAAAGCAGAGATCAGCTTCTAACCAGGTCAAAGCTCAACTCAGAGGAGCGGGAATTGAATTCAGCTTGCTTTTCCCTGCACGCCTACGGATCAATTATGATGGAACGAGACATTTTTTTGACTGTCAACAACGGGCTTTGGAATTTGTGAAGGGAATTGTCCCCCCTTCAGCAAGTGAGTAGGAATGATCATTGCGACAGAAATTGTGTCTCCGATCTTGCTTTATTCAGCGTCACACTAAGCTTGGATAACTTTATGGTTGGAGTAAGTTACGTTATACGATGGAAAATGGAGAGACTCATTTTAGTTTGGACTGATCCACACTCTTAATGTCACATTCAAAATGTCGTTTGGTTTTTTTTTTTTTGCAATGACAATTTAGTTCCAAGAGAGCAGAAACAAGAGCTGGTAAGTTATGGTTCTTAGTATACCAGCAGAGGTTTGTTGTTTGAGGGTGTTAATACGTTGTTTGTGACAAGGGTGGGGTGGGGGGATAATTACACAGCCTTTTTTTTTTTTTTCACAATGTTGTTCGGATTCAATGTGCACACATGGTTTGCTATAACAGATTCAGTACTATTGTCAAGTCATCTTTATTTATATAGTGCTTTAAACAAAAAAGATTGCGTCAAAGCAACTGAACAACATTAATTAGGAAAACAGTGTGTCAATAAGGCAAAATGACAGTTAAAGGCAGTTCATCATTGAATTCAGGTGATGTCATCATGCAGCTCAGTTCAGTTTAAATAGTATCTGTGCAATAATTTGCAATCAAGTCAATGATATCGCTGTAAATGAAGTACTATTGTCTTTATCACTTAGAATTACTCCTTGATAATATGTCCAAGTTCAGTAAAAGTGATGCATGAAGGCATGAACAACGTCATTAAAAGAAATAAGATTTTTTTCTCACTTACGACAACTGAGCGCAGACATAGTTTTTCTACAGGAAACCCATATTCTTAACTCAGATATAATTAAACTAAGACGGAGTTGGGGAGGTCAGGTATTTCACTCAAGTTTCAATGCAAAAGGCAGAGGTACGGCTATCCTCATTAGAAAGGGCATTTCTTTCACCAGTGAAAATGTTATCAGTGACTCCTCTGGTCACTTTGTTATCGTTACAGGCCGCCTGCTGGACAAACAAGTAATTCTTGTTAACATTTATGCTCCAAACTTTGATGACAGTAATTTTTTCACCAAGGTCTTCACATCTATTCCACCAGCTGACGATTATGCATTAATAATAGGTGGGGACTTTAACTGTGTTCTGAACACATTATTGGATAGATCCTCCTCCAAAGTTATACAGGCAGCTACAAACATTAAGAATCTCTGTGATCAATTTGGACTAGTAGACCCCTGGAGATTTCTTTTCCCTTCTTCCAGGACATTTTCCTTTTTCTCGCCTGTTCATCACTCATCAACCAAGAAAAAAATCAGTGCAGCTATATAAGTGTTTCATGCCCTTTATCTCATCTAGTATGTATCATAGCATTGTTATATATAAGTTGACATTTGCCAAGTATGGTAACCCATACTCGGAATTGGTGCTCTGCATTTAACCCATCCAAGTGCACACACACAGCAGTGAGAAGTGAACACACCGTGAACACATACCCGGAGCAGTGGGCAGCTATATCGAGCGCCCGGGGAGCAACTGGGGGTTCAGTGCCTTGCTCAAGGGCACTTCAGCCATGGGTATTGAGGGTGGAAGAGAGCGCTGTTCATTCACTCCCCACCCACCGACAACTCCTGCCAGCACACAGACTCGAACCTGTGAGCTTCGGGTTACAAGTCCAATTCTCTAACCATTAGGCCACAGGAACCTATCTGATCATGCCCCCTCCTCTTTTGTGCTGAGTTTTCCAACTCAGAATTCCTCCTTTAAACCGTGGAGATTAAATTCTCTACTCCTAGCAGAAGAAGAATTCATTACTTATTTAACCAAAGAGATTCATATTTACCTAGAGTTAAATGACAAGTTTGACATATCTAGGAGTATATTATGGGAAGCATTAAAAGCATACTTGCGGGGCAAAATAATTTCTTTCTCCTCCTATACCAAGAAGCAAGAACTCTCAAAGCTCAAGGATATTTCAGAAGCCATTAGCAGGCTTGATGAACAGTACGCCATCTCTCCTAGCCCCCCTTGTATAAAGAAAGAATAAGCCTACAGTCCAAATATAACTTGTTGTCAACTAAACAAGAAGAGAAGAGGTTATTAAAAACCTGTCACTCAATTTATGAATTTGGGGACAAAGCCAGTAAATTACTAGCTTTTCAGTCTTGCAATCAAATAATTCTAAAATAATTATTTGTATTAAGTCACCGTCTAGATCCATGGCATATACTCTACAGCAGTGGTCCCCAACCCCCGGGCCGTGGACTGGTACCGGTCCGTGCGCCATTTGGTACTGGGCCGCACAAGAAAGAATAAATAACTTAGCCTACATTAAAGCTGCAGTCGTTAACTTTTGGCGCTCGCGTCTGGCGGAAGAACATTGTAGCCGGAGCTACTTCTCTCTGTTTACATCTATGGCGAGTCACACAGGTACTGTGCTACTCTGCAGCGTTGCCGACCCCAACCAGACTAAAATAGTCTGAATATAAACACTTATTATAGGTGTACCGTAGTGATTCAGGATAATACAAAAACACGGTTTGGAAAATGGATTCATGATGTACTTGCTCATTATATATATTTTTTATATATAAAAAAGTGAGCGTTAGGGTTAGGGGGCAGAGAGAATGTTATTCATGTTATGTTGATGGTGCGATGTTACGAGGACGCTGCTAATAAAGTTGCATACGAATACACAGTGGATTCATGTTTATTATTATTTACAATATACCACAGTTTTTATGCCAGTCATATCATTTTATTTTGTTGTATTTATCCGTCACACCTTAAAGCCCGGTCCGTGAAAATATTGTCTGACATTAAACCGGTCCTTGGCGCTAAAAAGGTTGTGGACCGCTGCTCTACAGGATATTAATGACAGCTTTTTCCATTTTTACTCTAACCTATATACTTCAGAGTACCCCAATGGTTCTGCAATTTTAGAGTCCTTCTTTAAAAAAATAAGTTTACCCACTATTAATTCAGACCATCACTCTGACCTGGGCAGACCCATAAATACAGCTGAAGTTACAGAGGCTATTGCGGCAATGCAGAGCAGTAAAGCTCGGGGGCCTGATGGCTTCCTGATAGAGTTCTATAAGAAGTTTGCAGCTTTACTGGGCCCACTTTTTATGGCAGTTTATAATGAATCTTTTAATAGAGGGACTCTCCCTTTAACGCTTATGCCTACTTCAATTTCTCTTATCCCAAAGGAAGGTAAAGATCCCACTCATTGCGAATCATACAGGCCAATTTCACTTCTGAACGCAGATTTCAAAATTCTTGCGCTACGCATGGAACCCACTCCCCCACAATAATTTCAAATGACCAAACAGGATTTATTCGAGTCCGTAACCCCTTTAATAATTTGTGATGCTTATATAATGTAATTTACACAAATTCTTCCCCAGGCAAACATGAAGCAGTGATCTCTCTAGAAGCTGAAAAGGCGTTCGATAGAGTAGAGTGGGAATACCTTTTTGCCACACTCAAACAGTTTGGTTTCCCTACAGACCTAGTTTCATGGGTTAGACTGTTATACCTTCCCGGTTGCCTCAGTGTGCATTCTGAGTATTTCTCATTACAACGGGGCACCAGGCAAGGGTGCCCTCTCTCTCCCTTGTTATTCACTATATCAATTGAACCCTGGGCGCTGCGCTCCGTCAGTCTCCTAATTTCAAAGTTATTACGCGTCATGGTTCGGAGCATAAAATTTCTTTATATGCGGATGATGTTTTATTATATGTAACAAACCCAACCTCCTCAATACCTTAAATTATTTCACTCTTAAAAGAGTTTGGCAATATTTCTGGCTATAAGCTTAACATGAGTAAAAGTGAGTTTTCCCAATCACTCTGACCTCCTGTAGAGACTCCTCCTCTATTCCATTTAGAATAGTACATGAGGGCTTCAAATACTTGGGTGTACAAGTAACAAGATCATTTTATAATTTGTTTAAAGCAAATTTTTGCCAACTTTTGGATCAATGTAAAAAAGATTTTGTGAGATGGTCTTCTCTTCCCTTGTCTTTAGCAGGTCGCACCAACCTAATCAAATTGTCTGTTCTTCCTCGGTTTCTTTATTTATTTTCAAATATCCCTGTTTTTATCAGGAAAGCTTTCTTTACTAAATTAGAATAAGACCCCTCGCATTAGGAAGACTTTCTTACAGAGATTAAAATGCCAAGGAGGTATGGCGCTACCTAATTTTTTATTTTATTATTGGGCAAGTAACTTTCAGAAAAGAATTTATTGGTGTCACGTGATGACGCAGAACAAGATGGTTGCTTAGGTTGAGGGCGGCGGCGCCACTAGTTTATATTTTGTGTGAATATATAGGCAATTGCAATTTATTGCATTGTTTTTTTTTTCACAAGTCGCCTATAATAAGTGTCAAATCCCCGGAAAAACGAAAATGTATCTCTACAGGAGAAAGTGTCAGGGCTACTGCTAGCTCAAAAGCTGCCCACGCCTTTCCTGCATCGCCAGCACATGAAGACGTGGATAAGTCCATCTCCACTGCTAAAATACACGAGCTACTTCAGAAACTATCAGATGAACAAGCCAAACACTTTGCAGACATCCGCAAGGAAGTTTCAGAAACAAGAAGAGCTGTCGAGGCAATTGCAGGTAAGATAGCCGACATGCTAACCAGGATAACTAGCACGGAGGTTCATCTTGATATGCTAGAGGAGGTGGAGAGGCAGTGCTGCGTCTCCCCTCCGGCTTTGGAGGTTGAAAAATTGAATGGCAAACTAACTGAGTATGAGGATCGGGAAAGGCGAGTTAATCTACGCATTTATGGGTTCCCGGAACGTGTTGAGGATAAAGATGCCATATCGTTTTTGAGGGTCACTCTCCCCGAAATCCTTCAGGCTGACTTCCAAGGGGGTTTAGATCAGTGATGCACGGGTTGATCCAAAATGAGCGGGCGGTTACGAGTCATCCAAAAATATTTTTAATGATATTCGGGTCACGGTCGGTCAGGTCGTTTGAAAATAAAGATGCCAATTAAACCTTTGTAATGTATATAGTACTAGACACAATTTTGAAATACATAGGTCTACACTTTATTGGCTGAATAACTGGCGCAAAGATGACGCATGAGCTCAATCTAGGGATGGGAAGTTCGGTTCTTTTCCACGAACAGGTTCTTTCGGACAGTTCGATTCAATAAACTGGTTGAAAAAAACGGTTCACCGGTTCTTTTACGCTCGACGTAATGGCGTCAAGTCTATCAAACATTCAAATATACAAAGTCAGTAATCATAACTTTAGTCAGTTAAAAACCTCAATCATGAAAAGTTTACAATTAAGTTTTGCAACAGCGCACCCAAATACAGTAACAGCAATAATGTGCATACGAGGATTTAAGTCTTGAAGATATAAAGTAAATAAATTAGGTGTCATCAGCGCAGAAACCATGATCCACTTGCTATACATAATCCATTGTGATTTATTTGTTATTAAATAAACTTACGTTTCGCCAGATTGCCCTTCATTCAAGCCTTCGGTTTACCCGCGCTCATAACATTAGCACAGAATCAGTTCAGAATCAATCACCAAAAGAACCAGTTCGGTTCAGACGCGCTGTGTGTCAGGCTGCTTCACGCTGAATCACGCATGCGCAGTATCATCAGCTCCTTGGTTCTCAAATCTGATGCGTCCGACAGAAACGGTTCTCGGTTCAGTGTACTGATGATCCGAAAACCGATGCAACCGGTTCTTGACTCGAGAACCAAAACCGCTCTAACCGGCACGCTGGAGTTTAGTATCATCAGCTGTTGCGCTTCTTGTCCGGTGAGTGACTACATTCCGCCCATTTAAAAATAATAAATGCGCGTCCTTGAAAGCGCGCCGTTTTCTAACATAGCCTATTTACTTTAACTTCTTAGGTAATAATATCAATGGTATGATGTTTCAGATGCGTCATCAGATGCGAATTTTACAACACATGTACATATATTTAATTGTTTTTTCAAAATTATCGCTAGGGACACTTTGGCAGTCGCTGGACATTGGTAGGGACACATCCCTGGCGTCCCCCCAATTCTACGCCCCTGAGCTACTACACTGTAAAAAAAAATTTGTTCACTCAACTTATATTTTTTAGTTATCTTTTTGCTTTGACTCAGTTAAGTTTTATTGACTTAATCTACTAAGTATGTTCAACTTAAAAAATTTAGTTGACACAGTTAAAATAGTTGGCCCAACAACTTATTTCAAGTAACCTGGACTTGTAAAGATTAGTTGAAATACGATAACTTAAATTTTCAAGTTATCTGTACTAAAATTTATGTTCATTCAACTAAATTTTTTTCTCAACTTGCAACAGCACATTCAACCAAATAATTAGATTTTTCCATACAAACGATTTTATTTTCCCTTACAATTCAATAACTGTTAAGGGCAAACTCAGTTAACATTCAAAGGATTACAATGAATTTTTTTGTAAAAACTTTTTAACTGTAAAATATAGCGTAAACTTCTCTTAGTAGAAATTCGAAACAATTCTGAATATTTTCAAATACAAACTCAAAACTACATTATACATTACAGAAAAATAATTTAATTTCAAAATAAAACAATCTGTCAAATAAAAAGGTATTGCAATTTCATAAATTTTAATGGTGAAAATGCATGGAAAGTGTATTTATGTATATATATAAAAAAAAAGTCTCAGTTCACACAAAAAATGGTAATACCATTGTTAATTGTTCACTCTCATGCCATCCAATACCCGTTAAGACTTGCCTTTGTTGGAAGACGAATTAATATATTTTTAATGAAATTTGTGAGCTTTCTGTCCCTCCTTTGACAGCCTACGCAACTAGCACTTTCAAGGTCCAGAAAAGATATCCTTAAAGTAATCCAAGTGATTTCAGTGGTTTAAGCTCAGTTTTATGAGTCATTGCAAGTGTTTCATACCATTTTATTTCTTAAATAGTTTTCTCCATCGCATGTTTCCAAAAACATGACAGCACATGCTTCTTGTTAGGACTGGGTGTTATATCTAACGATATGATCATGCCCATCTAGTCAGTAAATCTGGTTCCCTGATTACCGCTAAATCGCCATCATCTGCTTTCAAATGGAGTGGCATTTAATAGACAGAGCCGTGGATCACCTGACAAGCTACGCAATATCGTGTTCATTATCCCAGATGAATCGCCTTCAATAATGAACACGATATTGCGTAGCTTGTCAGTGATCCACGGCTCTGTCTATTAAATGCCACTCCATTTGAAAGCAGGTGATGGCGATTTAGCGGTAATCATGGAACCGGCTTTACTGACTAGATGGGCATGATCATATCGTTAGATATATCGCCCAGCCCTACTTCTTGTTTGAATGCAAAAGCACATACGGTTGCATGCAAACAAATATATAAACCACTGTAGTCACTTGGATTACTTTAAGAATGTCTTTTACTTCCTTTCTGGACCTTGAAAGTGATAGTTGTGTAGGCTGTCAAAGGAGGGACAGAAAGCTCACAAATTTCATTAAAAATAACTTGATGTGTGTTCAAAAGACTGTTTAGAGCAACATGAGGTTGATTATCTAACAAAAGAATTGTCATTTTGGGTAAACTAACACTAAGACTTTTCACATTAATAACACCCCTTTAATTCTGAAATAACTTTAAAACATGAAATCTTGTTTAAAATAGATGTCAGGCCATCGATGCAGAGAACAGAGAACAAAGAAAAACTGTAAAATATTCAAAAAACACAGGCCTTTGATAGTAATACACAACACCTTACCTCAACAACATCTTTAACTTAACAATGTATTTTTAAGGGAGTGCACTCTTGCACTGCAAGTATTCCGCTCCAGTGTTCATCAGCAGCCGCTGAATTACCTCAAAAGTGTATTTGAGGTTTTTTGGGTAGTTTATGTTAAGAGCATAAAGCAATCCCATCATGTTCACATACGCATTTGGTATGTCACCAAGTCCTCGCAGAACAACTGCTTCCTCTATAACAAGGGCCACATCAGAGTCGCATGGAATGGGGTCTGTCACATCTTCCACCACTGTGATGATTCCTAGAGTCATGCCCCCGATCACTTCTTCGGAACCTGTGTGCTGTATTAAAAAATGACAAACTTCAAAATGTGCTTTCACACATACAACACTGAAGCTCAAAGACTTAAACACAACATGAGTATTATTGTTAAGTGCTACCTTCATGACAAGTGGTGCTCGAATACTCATTTCAATCACTTAATCATTCTCTAATATATCTATAAATCAACTTTATATGCATAGTAATTGTATTTTATGGGGATGTAAGGAAATTTCAACATTTACAAGGGCTAGTATGTGATTTTTTTTGTGATTAGTGTGAATAAATTATCCAAATGCATAGAGTCCATGAAAATTAATTTTTAAGATGTCCCCAAGGGAAACAATTACAGTCCAAACAGTGCTATTACTGATATTAACATTGTCCTATACCATAGCCTCTGCTATATTTAATCTTATACATACTCCATCCACATAGTTAGAAATAATACATGAAAGGGATAGTTCACTTTAAAATGAAAATTCTATCATCATATACTAACCCTCATGTTGTTTCAAACCTGTATGAATTTCTTTCTTCTGATGTTACAGTTAACTGGTCCCATTGACTTCCATGGTATATATTTTTCCCTACAATGGAAGTCAATGGGACCAGTTAACTGTTTGGTTACTGACATTCTTCAAAATATCTTCCTTTGTGTTCAGCAGAAGAAAGAAATTCATACAGGTTTGAAACAACACAAGGGTGAGTATATGATGATAGAATTTCCAATTTTAAGTGAACTATACCTTTAACTTCAACTATTCAACTGCCTCCAACGTGCCTCCATACTTTCCACATACCTCACAGATCTTTATGAATTGCGATGGATTCTCATGCATGAACCATGGCAGACCCTGCAGTACTGCAACCCTCTTTCGTTGGTTTGATGCCTTCCCCCAAAGAAAAGAAAGTTTAATGATACTGTTATTAGAAGTTTATTTACTGGCCTGTTGCATTGAAGCGGTTTCACTTTTTACTTTAGTATTCGTTTTTTTCTTTCATCTTCAGAACACAAATTAAGATATTTTTCATGAAATCTAAGAGCTTTCTGATCCTGCATAGACAGCAAGGGAACTACTCATGTATGTTCAAGGCCCAGAAAGGTATAAAAGACATTAAGTTAGTCCATGTGACTATAGTGGTTCAAGCGTAATGTTGTGAAGATACAAGAACACTTTTTGTGCAAAAAACAACAACAAAAAGCAAACAAACACTTTATTCAACAATTTCTGCTCTTCCATGCCAGTCCTTGACGTGTGGTCACAAGAGTAACACGACACATGCGTGTGCATTCCTGTGCTTGTAAACAAGGCACAGCGTATCTGGGTCCTAAGTCAGAATGCCGGCACCTACGTCAGCAGCATCACATGCATGTGTTGTGGTACTTTTTGTCAATGCACGTCGAATGACACAGAAGAGAAGAAATTGTTATACAAAGACATTTTTATTTTACTTGCCCACAAGAAGTATTCTCGTAGTTTCATTAAGTGAAGGTTGAACCATTGATGCCACAGACTATTTTATAGATGTCCTTACTACCTTTCTAACATTGAATGTGGTAATTATATTGCTGTCTATGCAGGGTCAGAAAGTTTGTGGATCTTATCACAAACATCTTAATTTGTGTTTCGAAGAAGAATGAAGTTCTTGGGGTTTGGAACGACATGAGGGTGAGTAATTAATAACAGAACTTTTTGGATGAACTATCCCTTTAAACTGAGATAATTAAGTCCAATACTATACACTGTTAATAAACTCGGTATTTTGCATATTCATAGATCTGTACAATAAATGAAGCAAGTTACAATCAAGCTAAAATATTACAGCCCGTAGAAATTGATTTCACAGGAAAAAAAAAAAAAAAAAAAAAAAAAACTTTAATATGTAATTTTGATTATCAAAGATAAAAGTAGTAATTCATTTTAAATGCTTCTGCATTTACAAATGGCATTTAACCTTTGTCTTCAATATTTTGCAGCACTAATAAAAGCTATGCAGGACAAGAAAGGAAATGCTCATAATGTTTATGAAAAAAGTACAGTAGAAATATATGTACTTACATTTTTATCTAGGCTGTCCATTATGGTCCTCATTTCTGCAATCCCAGCACAGCGCTTTGAACGGTACAGGCACAGCAGTTTTGGTAGATTTCGGTCGAGACCCTCATAAAAGGACTTGCTCAGGTCCAGCGACATTAGTCTGTTGAATTCTGCACTGATCTAAAATAATTACATTAAATGACAAACATAACAGCAACATGTTAAACAACACTGCAAAAAATCTAAATATTAAAGTAAACACCATTTTCAGCAGTTCGGGACTTTACCTGTCTCTCACAAAAAATAGCTGGCCACCTCTTTTTCATTTCATATACTGGAGGTTCATTTTCAACTATTTCCTGTCTCCAGAGAGAATATGTGCTGCTCATGGCTGTATTCACAAAACTCATGTCTGGATTCCTCTTCTTCATCTCCTGGCACATCAGTTCCCTTTCGTGTTCCAGTGTTTTCTGGTCTTTTCCTGAAGGGTGATCTGGGAGAAAGTTTGTCTCAGACCTTTTTGGCTTCTTCACTTTGTTTCGCTGTCCTTGGAGTCCCTCTAGACCTCTCTTTGCAGAATTCACTTTGAGTTCTTTACAACCTGCATCTCTTAGTTTTGACCTGTAGTTTCCCATCTTCCATGTCAAACTTAATTTCCAACCATACCACCCAGCTGCAGATCCCCTTTCTTTCAGACAAGGGTGTTTTTCAACGAGTGCAACAGCCACACTTTTGATTTCCTCTTTGTCTGGGTAAGCTTTGTAAGCGAACACTGCTTCAGCAAGTTTATCCAGTATTTCTGTCTGCATGTCTCGAGACATTGTCAGAAGAGTTCCATCTGTACTGTAAGCCTCGTTACCATGCTTTAGTCTCAGCTCAACATCATATGAGAAGTTGGGGATAGTAAAGACAGCAGGCCATGGATGTGAACGACTCTGTTTTATCTCTGAGATACAGCTGCTGATTTGAGTCGATGTTGATGGAGATTGTGATACAGGCAATACTGCAATATCCAAACTTGAGTCTGAAAATTTATCAGAGGGGCTGAACAGGATTTTCAGTGTCGCCTTGTCCTTGGGTAGATCAGTTACAGAAGTAAGGTTGCAAAAAACCAACGACACTTGCTTTACCATCTGCACCACTGGAGCTGATTATTCACAGTTACTTTTAAAGTGTTCACTATCCCAATCACACATAGGAGAGTGGAATTACTACCAACAAGGCAGGATATTTGCACTAAATAAAGTGTAAACAGTGTAAACAGACACTCTGTATGTTTTATTCCATAGTAAGGGCAATTCATACAATACATTTACACTGAGCAACTTTAATACGACCTCTGAACTTTCCAACACGACTCTGCTGTTCTTCGGCTGGTTCTTCATGGATACCTTGATAGAAAGATGTCTTGTCCAGTTAGTGGTGAGTAATCCCAAACAAATGGCACTGTCTCAAACTATACCTACCCTCTTTCGGTTTGTCTGATTTGTCGTTGCGTTTTCTGACTTGTCATTGTGTTTTCTTACTTGTTATTTTGTTTTTAAGTTTGTCATTTCTGACTTATAATGTTTTCTGAATTGTTGCTGTGTTTTCTGAATTGTTATTTTGTTTTTTAGAATTGCATTTGCGTTTGTAATTTGTTGTTTTCAGAATTGTTATTTGTTTTGCCCTCCTTGGCCACCGTACTTATTTAACCTAAATATTTAACTAATTGCTAAGTACAGTAATTTCTGCCAGCCTCCGTGACTGACAAAGAGCTGGTGTAGAAATTAATATATTGTTTTATAAGATAAATAGCTTTTATGTTTGCAGCAGACCAATAATAATCTGTTAATGGTGGAAGAAAAAATATTTTTGGCTCAGATTTTTCAGTAATTAAAGGACTAGACCTTAGGTATGAGGTCTTTATGATTGTAAAGCTTATAAAAATTAAAATTAAAAAAACTTGTTTGTTTTTCCAAATAATTGAGAGTTCAGAGTTCAGCTGGCTGTAGTGCAGTAGCATAATATAATTGAAACATTTTATCAAATAGGGAAACAATATATGAAAGCAGTATACAGTGGCCCCCAAAGTATCTGGCCAGACATATAATGCTTAAAAATGCTTTAATATCATCGCATTGCATTTTTGAAGAAAGATAGCACTCAGCCTTTTTTTTTAGCGAAACATTTTATGATTGAAAATAAAGGCAAAACATTTTATTACAATTTGAGTTTGAGGAAGATTAACTGTCTGACTGTTAAAAGTTGTGAATTACCTGCATGAACATAAGCAGAGCTTAATAGTCACTGATTATGTGTCATCTGGATTACATCATATTCTTTAAATTAAGTACTTGTAATTACATTATATTACATAGCAATCTTAATCAGATAGCTGTGAAATACTATGTGTTTATCATATCCAGTGACCTTCACTTATTGATTTTAGAAATCTGGACAAAAAAAAACTCCTTCAGGGAACGAGGGTATTGTAACCCTTGTTCCCTGAAGGAGGGAACGGAGATGTCACGTCGGATGAGAATAGGATCTGGCTTAGAGAGACCAATCTACTTTGAGTGTAAACTAAACTAGCCAATGCACATTTGCATGCGATTATTGCATCCAGCTGCTGCTGATCACAGCGTGAGTATAAGTAAGAATATATAAGAATTGGGATCCCTAACAAAGGGCCACAGGTACTGCCCCTTCCAGTGTCCCATGGAAGCCTCCTGCGCCACTATTTTTGACGCAGAACAGGGCTTACCACAAGAAGACCAGCTACTGCTGCTATGGCACTACCCAGTCAGTAGGACTGGATAATACCGGGTAAACGTACCCATACCACTTGGGACAGGAAAGTTGTGCAAGCCTCATCCTTCCTGAAGGAGGTTTCAGAAGCACTTATGAAAAACCTTTTAGGCGCATATGGAAGATTAGAGTTGATTGTAACCTTCTTGGAAAAATAGCAGAAAGTCTGCTAGGGAAACACGGGCTCTGAGGCTATACCATGGATTTTACACATATGGGATCCAATTAGGTCTCTACATATGGAACCCAGCCCTCTACCGGTTATCATGGATTCATTGAGTGAGGGCCTGGCACTGGATGCTCCACCACGTCTGGCTGCCGAAGGGATGGAGGAGCTCAACAGGGTCTACAGTACGGACACTCTGGAACAGTTATAGCAAGCCAACACTAACCGGGGCCTCTCAGTGCCTCTAACCATTTGAGGTGAGAACATAGGAGGATACCGGCTCCACATGAAGGCTATAGAATCTAGCAAATGTGTTGGGGGTTACTCAGCCCGCAGTTCTACAAATATCTGTCAGTGAGGTGGCACGAGCCAGTGCCCAGGAGGATGCAACACTTCTAGTAGAGTGAGCTCGCAACCTGAATGGGCAGGGCACACCCTGTGCCTGATAAGCCAGGGTGATGGCATCCACTATCCAGTGGGCCATTCTCTGCTTGGAGATGGCATTCCCCTTCTGCTGGCCTCCGTGACAGACAAAGAGCTGGTCTGAGGTCCTGAAGCTTTGTGTCCTGTTTACGTAGCATCTCAATGCTCGGACAGGAGAAAGCAAAGCTAGGGGGGTGCCTCCTCCGGGGGCAGCCCTTATAGGCTCACCACCTGATCCCTGAAGAGAGTCGTGGGAACATGGGCACATAGCCGGGCCAGGGCCTCAGGATTACCTGGGAGTCAGCTGGCCCGAACTCTAGGCACGAATCGTCGACCGAAAATGCGTACAGGTCCCCTATCCTCTTGATGGAGGCCAATGCAAGCAGGAGCAGAGTTTTCATTTTTAGAAACTTTAGCTCCACTGTCTGGAAAGGTTCAGATGGGCCCTGCCGTAGTGGTCTGAGCACTAGAGACAGGTCCTGAGAAGGTATAGAGGGGGCCGTGGAGGATTTAGCCTTCTAGCCCCCCTAAGGAACCTGATGACCAGGTCATGCTTTCCCACCAACTTCCCTTTAATAGGGTCGTGGTTGGCAGCAATCGCAGCCACGTAGACTTTAAGGGTGGAGGGAGACAGCCTTCGCTCCAACCCCTGCTGCAGAAAGGACAGCACGACTCTGATCGCACATTTACGGGGGTCTTCTCAGT
Organism: Cyprinus carpio; assembly: GCF_018340385.1. Lineage (NCBI taxonomy): Eukaryota > Metazoa > Chordata > Actinopteri > Cypriniformes > Cyprinidae > Cyprinus > Cyprinus carpio. The sequence continues at coordinate 8,883,775 of NC_056614.1, forward strand.
GAGAAGAACACCACTCAACGAACAGGTTCCACTTCAAGGCGTAAGCGTGTCTGGAAGAGGGTGCTCTTGCTGAAGTGATGGTGTCAACTTCCTTTTGGGGTAGGTCACCAAGAACCTCCGCATCCCATCTAGGAAACAGACATGAAGTTTCCAGAGGTCTGGACAGGGGTGCCACAAGGTGCCCTGTCTCTGAGTCAGTAGATCCTTCCTCATAATAATCTGTCAGGGGGGTGTTGTAACGAGGAGCATCAGTTCCGGAAACCAAGTCCAAGTGGGCCAGTAAGGTGCCACGAGCAGGACCTGCTCCTCGTCCTACCTGATCTTGCACAGTGTCTGTGTAAGAAGGCTCATTGGGGGAAATGCGTCCTTGGCCAGGCCCCACAGCTTGCTGTGTGCCAGCTGTAATCAATGAGGTGGATCAGACACATGAGTATTTGTTATATTTAACAAATAGTGGACAATACCCCTCCCCAACATGCAAAACATGAGGTAGAGAAAACCAGGCCTCTGGTTACCATGGTAACAAAGACAAACATCAAGATAAGATTAACAACTCAAAGGAATGTAGAGTTTTCACTCTAAATTCACTTTGAAACAGACAAATATACCCTTGTACTATACAGTCCATCCTAATTCTAGCTCCCTCTAGATATAACCACTTCAGAAATGTAGGAACATGTACCCAAATTTCCCTATCTCATTATTTTTCCACTTATAGTGTTTCGCTTATGTATTGATACAAACTCTTTTAACCCTCTGAAGTCGATTAACGCGTATACGCGTTTTGAGGCATTTTGTCCTGATAACCCCGAAAAGAACTTAAATTACACTTTCAGTTTTGATTGTACAGATAAGAGCAATACATCAATCGAATCTGTAAAGGGTCTACTTTTTTTGTATACAGACATAATAACAACAAAACTTTGTGCATTTATAAAATAAAGATAACAAACAGCCTTTGTCTGCGCTGATCTTCAGTTACAAATGCGTCATTAAAATGAACTGTAACTCAGTGAATACTCAACACAGAGACATGAGAGAGATATCCATAGAAAGCTTGACATGTCTACTTTTAAACTAAACAAGTGCTGCCGAAAACAAATATTCTGTGATAAAGTAATCCATATGAAAACAACGCGATGTCCGTTTTTCACGTCTCCCTTCATTATCTTCTAATGCGACCACGCCCCGCGCCGAGCGCGCTATTGAGATTCAAATGTTTCACTGAAGCGCGCGGCTTTTGAATACGCCCACACAACAGAAGACAACGCAGCGAGATTGTTCTTCAAGTTTTTTTATTTTACTGTTTGCTTCGCGATGAGAGGAATAAGACATAATTCACCCCAATTCACCCACTTTATTCAGCAGAGATCATAAACATGAGTAAGTCTTTTTTTATTTATTTATATACTTGTACTAGTTTTCACATAACGTGTAAACATTTTACTAGTTAGACTTTTTCCAAAGACTTTTTCCAAAATATTATTCCTGACTAAATGTATAATCAAGTGAAATATTATGAAGTTTCAATAACAATATACACTACTATACCATTCAAAAGCTTGATGTAAATAATATAAATGTAACAAATAAATGTAACTGTAACAAATGTAACAAACAATAATGTTCTTTCAATTTATCCCCCTAAAAAACCTGAACAAAATATTCTCAGCTGTTTTTTTCAGCTGGTTTCAAAACGATAATAATATTAATAATATTAATAATAATAATAATAATAATAACAATAAATGTTTTTTTTTTTTTGTAGAAAATAAGATTGTTAAAAGGATTTCTGAAGGATTGTGTGACTGGAGTAATGATGCAAGAAATTCAGTTTGAAAGTCAGCTTTGATTGTTCCTAATAAACTGTTTAACTGCACTCACAAGTGAATATTAAATTATGTTGTGGGATAATTAAATATATTCTAAATAAACTACAAACATAAAATGATATACATTTATTTTGTCCTCACATTCTTTCTTGTAACTCACCCCTCTCAGTGACACAGCTGACTGAATGGCTCATTATGCAGCTCATTATGCAGGTCTTTGTCTTCTCAGGTGTGAATTCATGATAGTTGACGCCTACTCGCATATGACTTTTACCAACAAAAAGTGTCTTAGAAAATTTAAGTCAATATATTGTTTTCTGTAAGTGAGTAAACAAGATGATTTTCACATCATTTAGAAAAAAAAAAATTCTAGGCTACAAGCTCCAGTTCTCAAAAGTCCTGGGAACCAATTTTCTGTATGTGTTTTATTGCCTTATTCAAGTGATTTAACATTTTTAGTTTTTCACTAACCACGCATATTTTTTTTTCTCAAAAACACAATCATGGACATACATGCTGCTTACATATTATTATAGCCCAGTTTGTGCTGATTACAGTGAGATTAGACTTTAGCCATTTAGATATTTATAAGAAACTGAAAAAAGCACAAATGTCAGGGCATGACAAAACTTCTCCAGGCCCCAAAAATACCCTTAGACTCCAGAGGGTTAAATTAACATTTTAGAATTGCATACTGTTGCTAACAGAGGTCACAGGTATGCCATGTTTGGTATTTTTCGGCTGCATTTTTAATGATCTAAATGTTTATTTATATTATATGTCGGTACCTATGGAAGGTATTAGTGTTACCAGAATCTTTAATAGTTTCTTCATCAACATCCAATCAAAGACCATATGTGAAACATATGCTTGAGGACAAAAGGTTGTAAACCTTCCTTCCAAAACTACCATTCCTCATTGGCTCACTCAAGTCCTGAGGGTGTGACATTGTCACCCTTTATAGATCACTGATCACCAGATCAGAGAAGTTTTTGTTTTTATGGAGATGCAGAGTTTGATGCAGTGTTTGAACTAAGAAACTGATGTTACCTTCAGGCTGTAGATCTGCTGAATATCAAATTGTATCATAGCTTCATGTCTTTATTTCTCTTTACTGCTAAAGCTTTAACCCCTCTTCCTATACCAACTGTATGTGTGTGTGTGTGTGTGTGTGTTAGAATAGTTTAAGTGTTTATGTAGTTAATAAAGTCTTACTTGTATCACACTTGAGGTTGTTTATTGTTTGTTCATAACTGGAGTCCCTAATCATTCAGATTTTAGCTATATGCTCTGAGTAGTATGGTACAGTAAGAAAGTTGTTTTCCTTAAACAGGAAAGTAACGTTCTTAGAATTGACAGACAGTTGACACTGAGATGTCAAGTAAATATTTACAGCGGATCTAAATATTTATATTTAATCATAACTATTTATGATTCATATTTCCCCTTTGAGCTGATTTGCTACAGTAATTGGTGGAGAATGTGGGTATGATAAAACAAAGGTTATGAGCTTAAAACACCATCAACCTAAAAGTGTGTGTTTGATAGTTCAGGTAAGAATAGGGCGTGACTTGAGATACGTATTTGTGTCCCTGTTTGCTGGCTTGTTTAAATGCAGATAAAGTAGCTTGAATTGGTACCACTATTATGATTAAAAGAGTCTTTATGTGTTTCATGCTTAATGGTATCAGTGTAAGGTTAACCCTGATCTTAGTAAAGAAACCCTAATTTAAGTATTAAATCGTAAGTCTGTTCTGACGAAGAAATCTCAGCTCAGCAGCATGTCCAAACTGTGCCATAATGCATTAATGAAGAAATCACAAAATTGCAGTAAAGGTAGATTTCAGTGATGCTCCGCTTTCTACAGCGTAAACGCCTTATAGATTATAATTAGATTGATGTAATTCATCTACACTTTGACTGAATGTATACAAGCCTAGCAACCTGGTGGTCATCACTGTGTTTCACTCACTGAGTGAAACTTAAGGTGTAATACTTTTAACGTCTACCAGAGAGGATGAGTCTACCCGGATGAAACAGAGGGCAAAAAAAGAAAACTCGAGGCGGTCAGAAAGTTGTTCCACAAGCTTTTATAGTCGTTTGCACACCATACTCTTCTCACACACATGTGAAAGGGCAAGTACAAAACGGGAAATAAAATACTCTGGTAACGTAACAAACAGAAACAAAAGAAGTTAAACACAGTGCTGTGATAATCAGCGGTAGAGCGACCATCCATCTCTCTGTACGTGTGCGCTCATTGAACAGCATTCGAACGTACAGCAAAACATATTTAAAGAGACATGTACCTGAATAACGTTAAACATTGCGTGGCTGTTACATACTGTACTTCAGTATTCATGTGTGAAGCACACATAACTGCATATAGGTGCATCTCAATAAATTAGAATGTCATGGAAAAGTTCATTTATTTCAGTAATTTAACTCAAATTGTGAAACTCGTGTATTAAATAAATTCAATATTAATTTTTTTGCCAATAAAAGCCTTTAAAACTTATATGCTTATCACTGTTTTTCAGTACACCATAGAAAAGTGGAAAAATAATCTACAAATAATGAAGCAGCAAACTTTGCAAAACACAAAATTTATGACGCTGCTAAAACTTTTGGCCATGACTGTACTACAATGCATTGCAGACGTGATGGGCTGTGTTTGTCTTGCTGTAAGCCAGGCTATTGGAGGAGAGAGTGTCATAAGGCAAGATCTGGAGTGTTCCTGGTATGCATCCGAGCCAGGGGCAGTAGCCATTAAACTAACTGACCTGCATATGGAGAGGGTAGCCTAGTAGCTGATTAACATGCAGATAGATGTTCTACTGATGAAACATGAAGAAAATAAACAATGACCACGACCATATATCGTTTTATCTGTGCTCTTCAAGCCATATCGCGTATAAAGTTTAAAATGCAATGCTAATCGATATAGCCTTTATCACTGTATATAATAATATAAAGTGACATGATTTCTGCCTCATTATGTTTAATGAAACCATGTCAGACTACAATAATACGTTATTTCAAAGACTCGACTGATGTTGTCAAGTGAATTTGGACTTAAACATATCATTATACTGTCATATATATATATATATATATACATATATATATATATATATATATATATAGATATATATATATATGGACAACAAATCTTTCCTTGTGTTTTCACGGTAACCAAGTATCAATATAGGCTAATATACAAAGCCAGTAAGCCTTACTTAACAATCAAATTAATTCTGCGTATTGTATTACCATGTGGACTCTGATTGGACGGTGTAGAGGTACTCATGTTTGTGTAATGATCTGTTTAAATGAAGATATCTCCAAATACATTCTCACTAGTTCTTTATGAGGTTGAAGATATCTCCAAATGAACAGGGAGTCATAGTTATTCTGTTTTTGATTATTGCAGTAGTGACTGGTATCTATTTAAATATTACTCTTAAGCATTCATTAGATACTAGTACTTTTAGATACTGGTACTTATTCATTAGATACCAGTACTTATTTAATAGATTAGTATTAGTAGTTATTAATTAGGTAGTTGTACTTATTTATTAGACACTAGTTTCTTTTGTAATTACTACTAGTAACTTTTCTTATCTTACTAGTCAGATCTGCTGTTTTACTCGACTTATGTTATGACTAGTCCAAATGGCTACAGTAGAGTTCAATTAAAAAATCATACTAGTAACATTTCGAATAAGTACTAGTATATAATAAATGTGTACTAGTATCTATTGAATAAGTACTAGTATCTATTTAATAGGTACTAGTATCTAATGAATGAGTACTAGTACCTAATGAATAAGTACTAGTATCTAATAAATAAGTACTAGTGTCTAAAAAATAAGTACTAGTATGTAATGGACAAGTACTAGTATCTAATAATAAGTACTAGTATCTAATGAATAAGTACTAGTGTCTATTAATAGGTAGTAGTATCTAATGAATGAGTAATAGTATCTAAAAAATACATACTAGTACCTAATGAATAATTACTAGTACATAAAAATTAAGTACTTGTCACTAGTGGAATACATACTAGTCAAAACTGAACAGTTGATATCTCAATGAAGGATCCCCATAGAAGTCAATAGCAAAAATTTAAATTTGTAACTAGTAACAATATAAAAGTTACTAGTCACTACTGAAATAAGTACTAGTATCTAATGAATAAGTACTAGTATCTAATGAATAAATACTAGTATCGAATAAATAAGTACTAGTATTTAATCAGTAACTACTAGTATCTCATGAATAAATACTAGTACTTCGAGAAAGAAACAGCATTTCGGATGCTTGAAGAAAATCAACCAACAACATGTTTATTAGATCCTGTACCCACTAAATTACTGAAAGAGTTGCTACCTGTAGCAGAAAAACCGCTTCTCAATATTATTAACTCGTCGTTATCTTTAGGTCACGTCCCAAAACCATTCAAGCTGTCGGTTATTAAGCCTCTTATTAAGAAACCACAACTAGATCCTAGTGAACTGGAAAATTACAGACCCATTTCAAATCTTCCTTTTATTTCTAAAATTTTAGAAAAAGTTGTGTCTGCTCAATTGTGCTCCTACCTGCAAAAAAATGATCTCTATGAAGAACTTCAGTCGGGTTTCAGGCCCCATCATAGCACATAAACTGCACTTGTTAAAATTACAAATGACTTGCTTCTTGCTTCAGATCAAGGCTGCATCTCATTGCTAGTTTTACTTGATCTTAGTGCTGCGTTCGACACCATAGATCACGACATACTCATAGATAGATTACAAAACTATACAGGTATCCAAGGGCAGGCTTTAAGATGGTTTAGATCCTACCTGTCCGATCGCTACCACTTTGTTTATTTAAATGGGGAGTCATCTTATATATCACCGGTAAAATATGGAGTGCCACAAGGATTTGTCCTAGGTCCTCTGCTATTTTCAATATACATGTTGCCCCTCCGTAATATCATTAGAAAATACGGGATTAGTTTCCACTGTTATGCTGATGATACTCAACTATATATCTCAACAAGACCAGGTGAAACTTCAAAACTATCTAAGCTAACAGAGTGTGTTAAAAATGTAAAAGATTGGATGACCAATAATTTTCTCCTATTAAATTCAGATAAGACAGAGATATTACTTATTGGACCAGAAAACATTACACAGAATCTCGTAGATTACAATTTGCAATTAGACGGATGTATTGTTACTTCCTCTACTGTCAAAAATCTGGGTGTTATATTAGACAGTAACTTGTCTTTTGAAAATCATATTTCCCATGTTACAAAAACAGCATTCTTCCATCTTAGAAACATTGCCAAGCTACGAAACATGTTACGTGTTCCTGATGCAGAAAAGTTAGTTCATGCATTCATGACCTCTAGACTGGACTATTGTAATGCACTGCTAGGTGGTTGTCCTGCATCCTCATTAAACAAGCTACAGGTAGTCCAAAATGCAGCGGCTAGAGTCCTTACCAGGTCAAGAAAATATGATCATATTACCCCAATACTACAGCCTCTGCACTGGCTAACTATTAAGTTCCGTATCAGTTACAAAATATTATTACTTACTTATAAGGCCCTTAATGGCTTAGCTCCTGCGTACCTAACTAGTCTTCTACCACGCTACAACCCATCACGCTCCCTAAGGTCACAAAACGCTGGACTTTTGATAGTACCTAGGATAGCAAAGTCCACTAAAGGAGGTAGAGCTTTTTCGCATTTGGCTCCCAAACTCTGGAATAGCCTTCCTGATAATGTTCGGGGTTCAGACACACTTCCTCTGTTTAAATCTAGATTAAAAACAAACCTCTTTGGCCAAGCATTCAAATAATGCATCTCATAATTTTGGACTGCAGTTATATCTGATCAAATGTGCATTATTATTCTTTAGCTTGGGTTAATCTAATTAATTTTACTTGGCTGGAACAGCAGCTACGCTAATTATGTCTCTATTTGTTTTCTCTGCTTTGCCACGGGATTTACATCCCGTGGTAACTAGGATTTACATAAGCTCCAGTCTTGATCCAGAAACACCTGAGAAGAGATGATGCCAACCCCTCAGAGGACCTCAGATGATTCTAACCCAGAGACAACATACAGAACTACCACATTTTGCTATAAGTTTGATTGCATAATTGCTGTTAATATTGTTAATCGTCTGTTTGTTTATGTCTTTTATTGATTTTTCTGAACATTTCTGCCGTGTGCACATAAACTGACAGTCATCACTGATAAGCTACTACTAAATATTGTAGAAACTTAATTTTCTGTAAAGTTGCTTTTGTAATGATTTGTATCGTAAAAAGCGCTATACAAATAAACTTGAATTGAATTGAAAAAATTGAACTGAAGAAAATGTAATCACTAAAGACAAACAGCTGAGTGAGCAAGTTGTCCCCTATTAGGTGTGGGGGTCATCAAATGCACCCTAAGTGCATGTATGAAGTGGAGATAGTGTACAGTGTTCAGTGTATCATCCCCCATCCTCGTGGACCCAGGGCAGAAAATTGATCTCATTCTTGGATCTAACGTCATAAATTACCTTATGCATGAAATGAAAAGCAGTGATGCTTATTTGAGAGTGACTGCTCAGAGCTGTGACCCATCATTGTTCCCTGTTTCTTAATTTCTTGATATGATGGCAGGATTGACGAGATGGCACAGCACCGAAACCCCTAGCAAGATTGGGACTGTGAAGCTGACACAGGCTGTAACACTCCTGGCGAAACATTAGTAACTTGTATGGGGCAGACTTCTGAAAAACACCCCTATGTCCCCAGGAAGCACAGTGTGGTAAAACCCACATCTACAAAGTGCTGATGGATATATCCCCACCTCTCCGATCAGCCTGTGACTCTGAAGAGTAATTTCAAGCTAGCTGATGTTTCGCCCTGTGTGGCCGTTGAAGATTTCACAGTTTTCCAGGACACCAATCAGGTTGAGTGAAAGGATCAAGTAATAGCTTATCCTGAATCAAGATCCTCAGATCTTGAGAAGAAACTTGTGGAAGCTGGCCTGAAAGATATGGCTGGTCAAGCAGAGAGCAGCGGCTGCTATGAACCCTTGAGCTTGGATGCAGTGTCTGGCGGAGGAGGAGTGATCCTGGGGTCGGCAGATTGGCCGGAGGATCCGGGAAAAAAAAAAAAAACCAGTATAGGTCTCCTTATTTGGACGGGAAATGTTGAGTCTGTGATGTAATGGCAAAAGGTGCAAACTGGATGCTGGAAAACTGTCAAGGAACAGAGTTAAGTCTGCTGTGTATATATACACATCTCTTGTCCTGTTAACTGGGTTGTTTACTGATTGTGCTCCTCTCGTATTAATTAGGTTAATTATTTGAACGTGCTCCTCCCGAACTTTGTTAATAAAACATCATTTCAAAATGAACAAATTGTTCAAGAATGACCCATCACTAGAAGTTTGGGATTACTATGATCAAAATGATTTTACTAGTGATGGGAAACCGAGGCTTTCTGAACCGTTTGAGGCTTTCATGAAACTGTGCTGAAAAACAGTTCACTACTTTTTAACACAGTGCGTAACACAGTGCGTTGTCCTAATTAATTCAGCCTAAAAATCATTTAATGGATTTGAATATTAGAAATGTGTAAGTGTGTTGTGTAAACCAGGTTAAAGAGATGGGTCTGTAATCTAGATTTAAACTGACAGAGTGTGTCTGCCTCCCGAACAATGTTAGGTAGGTTAGGTAGGTTATTCCAGAGTTTGGGCCGCTAACTTAGGAAAAGGATCTGCTGCCCACAGTTGATTTTGCTATTCTAGGCATTATCAAATTGCCAGAATTTTGAGAACGCAGCGGACGTGGAGGAAACAATGACTTTCAACGTGGCTTTCAAAGGAAAGATTGCTATCAAATAGCACACCTAGGTTCCTAATTGATGGCGAAGAATTGACAGAGCAGCCATTAAGTCTTAGACAGTGTTCTAGGTTATTAGGTCTGATAAATAACACCTCTTTTTTTTTTTTTTCAGAATTTAGCAGTAAGAAATTACTTGTCATCCAGTTTTTTAAATCGACTATGCATTCCGTTCAAATTGATATGTTTTGCCAGGCCACAAAGAAATATAGAGCTGAGTGTCATCAGCATAACAGTGAAAAATAACACAGTGTTTCCTGATGATATCTCCCAGGGGTAACATCCCAGGGTGTCCGCGGGTCCTTAAAAAGTCTTAAAATGTCTTAAATAACGTTTTCCTAATATAAGGCCTTAAAAAGTCTTAAAATGTCTTAAATTCGGATTCGATTGGTCTTAAATATTTTTGGTCACATTAGAGCTTATATATCTTTAGTGTGACAGACCTAATGACTGTTTACAATCATTGGACAGACCGAAGATTTTTTTCTTCCCCGCGGTAAGTTACTGCGTCATCAGTGAGAATTGCAATAAGTTAGCAGAATACAGAATACAAGTTTGCGCTGAGGCTCATTCTGTTTGTGTCTTTGTGAGAGACTTCAGAACAAATGATCGTAACAGCACACATAAACTCAGAAGAGACACACTGAGGTAAAAATTCTAAATGTTTAGTTTATTCATAACATTATATAGTTAAGTAATACCATGACAAGTGAGCTATTTTGCTCAATATTCTGACAACGCAAAAAAATAAAAAAAACACATTCAAAACACCCACAGAGTGCACGAAGTCTAGTGCGCGTGCGCATTTACAGTGCACTCTTTCACTGCATGATTACCATATACAAATGTAATATTGATTTTTTTTTACAACAGTTCAATAAACTAGAAGTTTTATTAAGAGACTTACGTTTTAGACATCATATTGCCTGTTTTTGCTCTATTTCGCCAGCAAAAATAATTCCAAACAAATCCACAGCGCTGGTTTGCGTCTTTTAGAAACATTACAGCGTTGCCATTCTGTTCCTGAATGAATCACCCGTTTAAATGATTCGGTTCAATCGCAATGACTCACTTATTAACAGTGACTTTCTGCCACCTACTGGCGGTTTTAATTTCACGTTTAAAGTAGCTTTTAATTTTTTTTATTTCAAATATCAGTATTCAACGTTTTATGTTTAATATATCAAATTATTTATGCATTTGTAACTGCAGGTTAAATGCATTCATGTTCTGCATTAAACGGTGTGTAAATACTTCAGGTGCAGCTTATGTCTGGATTGCAAAGAGGAATTTTGCTGATAATAATTGTGATAATGATAATTCAATGATAATTGAATTTGACTTAAAAGATAATGCACAGTTATAGAAAAATGGCTTTATTAAGGTAAAATGCCCATAAATGGTAAAAATCAATTTAAACTTATTAGAAAAGATTAATTTATATTTGACCACCACACAGAATATGAAGAATATGAAAAACGTTAGGAATCAGCTGTCCACGAAAGTCCTTAAGATACCAGCATGATGATAACATAATCAGTTGAATGAATGACTCAGTGACTCACTCATTAAGTGACCTACTGCTACTTACTGGTCGTTTAGTTGAGAAGTATGTTGGAAAGTATGCATTTTTCCCCTCAACCTTTCTTATTTGTATATTCATAAATGCATTTAAAACATTCATCTAATAACATTTTATTTATTGCACTTGTAATTATTGTTATTTGCAGTGTAAATTATTTCATCTGACTTTTAGCAGCCCTATAGTGTATACTGAATTTATTGATAAATTGTAATAATTTGACATGAAATATGATAAATACATCTAAAAAGGTTAAACATAGGCCTTTGTAAAGGTAAATAAACAAAATGCAGATTTAAGTATGTAAAAGCTGATAGAACAGAACACTGATGAAAATATTGCTTTAGAATAAATTGTTTACTCCACCAAAAATCTCAGTAATGCAGCTATTTTGCAGGGATATTTTGTATGGAATATTGTCTGCTGACATTAAAAGTTTACTGTGTATCGTAGTAATAAATATCATTTATTACAGCAATGATATTTTGTTTTCTTTTTAATTTAAATGCATTAAATATTACATATATGAATGTAATAAAATGTGTATTTACATTACAGGTTTAGGTCTTAAATTTCATATAAGGTGGTATTAAAAAGGTCTTAAAAAGTCTTAAATTTAACTGGTTCATGTCTGTAGAAACCCTGCATCCAGTTTTTTATATTGACTATGTATTCCGTTAGTTTTTCAAATTGGCATGTTTCTCCAGGCTGCAAAGAAATATAGAGCTGAGTGTCCTCAGCATAACAGTGAAAGCTAACACCATGTTTCCTGATGATATCTCCCAGGGGTAATATGTAAAGCGTGAAAAGTAACGGCCCTAGTTCTTAGCCTTGAGATGCTCCATACTGCACTTGTGATCGATATGATACCTCTTCATTCACTGTTACGAATTGATATCATTCAGATAAGTATGATTTGAACCACTATTTAAAAGAATGTTGTGGTCAGTAGTGTCAAACACAATGCTAAGATCCAGTAGCACTAATAGAGAGATACAACCATGATCAGATCAAGTAATTTGTAGCTCTAATGAGAGCAGTCTCAGTACTGATAAGTCAGGTCTACTTAGATGTTCTCAGATAAAGGAGAAATTCTCTAGATTGATCTGTCATTTTTCAGCCTTATTGCAATAAGTAGTAAAACAAAAACAGATTGAAGTTTGCTTTAATGTTCTGAAACAGATATTTGAAAATGTATTACTGTTGACCGTATCATGTAATCATATCTGAACTTGAACTCGTGACCACTGCTGTGGCTTGGCATGTAAATAGTAACAGATGCTGACCAGTCTAGAGGAGAGAAAGAAATAAAAAAAAAAATATATAACATAACTGTTGTAGTTGTATGCAATGGGATTATTATTATTATTTTTTTTTTAAGAAAAATTAGTTTGACCATTTTAAATTGTTTTGTTTAAATACATTAACCTAAATTTGTACTTTTCCGGGTTACTGTAAAACAGTCACAAAAACAGTTTACAATTAAATTTTACAAACAGTTTACACAGGGTAAATTTTGTTGAAATTGAGATTTATACATCTGAATAAAAAAGCTTTTCATTGATGTGTAGTTTGTTAGGATAGGACGATATTTGGCCAAGATACAACAGGAGTCTGATGGTGTAAAAAATCTAAATATTGTGAAAATTGCCTTTAAAGTTGTCCAAAAGTCCTTAGCAATGCATATTACGTTAACACTTTATAATAACGTTCAGTTATAAGTCATTTATAAATTATTAGTTAATGATTAACTAATACGTTACAAAACATGACTATACATTCATAAATGATTAATAAGTAATAAGATAACATTTTAGTAATGTTTTATTAATTCAGTTATAAGTCACTTATAAGTTATTAGTTAATGATGAACAAACCATTTACAAAACATTACTATATGTTCATAAATGATTAATGAGTGGTATGCTAACGGTTTACAAATGTGTTGTAAGTTATCTTAAAAAAAGTTTAAATCATTAAATAAACTGATCATTAGTAGATGGTTTATAAGTTATTAGTTGATACATTACTTATCACTTATAAATCAATGAAGTATTTCTGTCAAAATTGTTTTGTATAATTATCTCAGTAAACAATTGTTAATCATGAACAAATGATGAATAAACCATTAGTAAATGATCAGTATATGATTTATTGATGAAGTTGTAAGCTGGTCTGTGTTCATAAGCACAAACATGCAGGTATGCTAAAGCACTATTTTTAAGAAGAGTAATTCATTTGGTTTGAAGTGGATAAACATTTATAGATGCCTTAGTCAGGTGATTCCAGTGGCTTGTGTTAAATCCTTTCACTCATCAGCACAGACTTGTGTTCTGTGTGGAGTGTGTGGATCTAGTGATGAAGTGAACCTCTCAACTGCTTTTACTTTCCACTGAAGCTCACATCAGGTGCACAGAGTTAAAGACTCCATGTGTGTCAGAGAAGACAGCTGTCTGTACCCTCACCAGTCAGTACTTAGTACACACTACAAAGTGTTCAACACCTGTTATAGATGATGTGTAAATGCATGAATAAATCATTTACAAAGCTTTCTGCATCCCCTAATCTAAAGTGTAAACTATTCATCACTTGTAAATGTGTTACATATCATTTCTAGACCTTTCTTACCTGTTACAAATGATTTGTATATGTACACAAGTCATTTATAACACTTTCGGCATCCCCTATTCTAAAGTGTAAACTATTCATCACTTGTAAATGTGTTACATATCATTTGCAGATCTTCCTGTTACATGATATATCTCATTCCATCACTTTACCCAAGCTTGAACTTATTATTATTTTTTTTTTAAATAAATAAATTAACACTCTGCCACCATTTAATCAGCACTTAATTGTTTATTTTTTATTTTGTTTCCCATGGGACAGCTGCTCACCATAACATGAAAACGCACCATAAACGTAGTCCATTATTTTGTGGATTTATTCCAAGTCTTCAGACGTCGTACGATACCACCAAAAAGATTTGTTTTCCGTAATATAATCATTATACATTAATAACAGTACATATCTGCCATCTCATCCGTTAAAACTTTCAAAATTGACACTTCAACCAGTGTTCCCAACTAATTTTCAGGGGAAGTTGCTAAAGGAAGTTTGATTTGTTGCTAAAAGTTGCTAAATGATGTTGTGATGACGAACCTATGTGATTGACGTCATCACCATTGCAGTATGTCTCTGGGAGTGTTAAATGTTACATTTAGTCAGTCAAGTACTGTGTTTAAGTGCTTTGTTTACATTTTCTTTCTTCATCCCTTATAATTAGCTATGGACGTTTGCAACTCCTCAATTCATACATTCAGTAATATCATGCAAGTTCAATTTCTTTGTTTACTGTTAGTACTTGCTGAAGTGTAATAAATCACAAGGAGTCTAATGGTTTACAGACCGTTTATTGGTAATTTAAACCTTACAGCTCTGTGGTATTGTTTGTACTTACCTGTTGATTTCTGCTCTGCTCTGCTCATTCCGGTAGCGCGCGTAACCCGGAACGTGCTTATAATAGTAGTGGTCATACCATTTTTCACAACTGGGGGAGGCAACCTAGGTAGGGATTGTGATGTTTGTTTTGTTTAATGTTTAATGTATGTTTGTAACGTTATTTTGCTTAAGCTACACTAACGGTATTTATTCGGTTGAGTAAGATGTGGTTGTTATAATGTCATTGTTGTAATAGACATTATTGAAACAAAGGTTACCCTGTGCAAATGGTACTTTCTCTTTCTGTTTGGCGGGAAGTTTGGGTATTTAAGCAGAGTGTTCCTTTTATGGAGAGGGGGGTCTGGTGGTTTGCTCTGTTACTAGAGTACAACATTATGTTCTATTGTTGATAGAGAGCTGTTTCAGCGATTTTCCTTTGTGTTTAACGGGCAAAGGTTTTAGTGCTGCTTCATTAGCATCCATTATGTATTTATTTATTTTTTCTTTATTATTAATTTGTACTTTGCATGGATCATCCTTGGCTAATTAATAAATTATCTATTTTTCACCGAAAACCATCTTGTCATGCCATACCTTCCTAACTCCTCTCTAACTCTCGGACTACAGCACCTGGCTTTGGACAGTCTCAAAGACAGTCCTTTGCAACACATGGTGGCAGCGGTGCTTCCAGGCCAGTAGGAGGTTGGTCGACAA
Organism: Cyprinus carpio; assembly: GCF_018340385.1. Classification (NCBI taxonomy): domain Eukaryota; kingdom Metazoa; phylum Chordata; class Actinopteri; order Cypriniformes; family Cyprinidae; genus Cyprinus; species Cyprinus carpio. The sequence goes on from NC_056614.1 coordinate 8,899,236, forward strand.
GGAATGGTGGTGGAAATTATTATAATTTTTTTTTTTTTTTTGTGGCAAGAAGAGACAGTTTTTTTTTTTTACAATGTCACCAAAGAAAGCCGAGGCACTTAAGGATACAGCGAGGATTGTAAAACCTAATGTGGATGTTTCAGATCCTGACCAATCGGGAAGAGTCAAGGGCAGTGATCAGGAAGCAGAAATAGCTGAGAGGAGGGCTGATCCAGTCAGGGATGTTTTACAGACATTTTTGCAAAGACAACAACAAAGAGATGAGCACTGGGAGAAAGAGTCACAACGTCAGGAGCACAGATGGCGGACACTCCAGCACCAATTTTCACAAATACAGTCTGAAGTACATCAGCAAAGGCAAGAGCGACAGTCACAGGGAGGAGTGACAGTCCCACATACCCCGCCAGCAGCTGAAAGACAGTATTCCCCACCAAGCATTCATCCACATCGGCAGACTCTACAGGTTGACCATGACAGTGCATCGACATCAGCTCAGGTACATGACGGTGCAGCACATCGGGAAAGATCTTCATTATCAAGTTATGAAAGTCCAAGAATGCTACAAGAGCATTACTTGACGACATCTGAACGCATCGCTAATGCATGCAGATGGCCCAGACAGGATTGGGCGTTACATCTTCTACCTCTCCTTACAGGCAAAGCGAGGGCAGCCTATGTGGCCATGGAACCTGAGGAGTCCTTGGAGTACAATAACGTCAGGCAAGCCATTCTAGATAAATTTGAGATTAACTCTGAAACTTATCGTCAAAGATTCAGATCGCACAGCCTACGAGAAAATGAGTCTGCAAAAGAACTTCAAGTAAGGCTGAAGGACTTGTATGAGAAGTGGATGAATCCTAGACACCGGACAAAGGAAGAGGTTGGTGACCAGATCATTCTGGAACAGTTTCTCAAACTCCTTAACCCTGAAACAAGAATGTGGGTAAAGCAAAACAACCTCACATCTTCAAAACAGGCAGCTGAGATGGCAGAAAATTTCATGGCTGCAAGACGTTCAGTGTATCCGCCAGGGCGATGGAGAAGCAGCAATAACAGCTCAACTGGTAAGGTTGCAGATGACTTTAGCAGTGGTCTTAGTAACTTTAACACATACCCACATACTTCCCAAAGTAGAAATGGTAGTAATACAGGTAGTCAGCAAATGCTATTTAAACAATATAAGACCAAACCTATTCTTGTATGTCATAGATGTGGACAGCAAGGACACAAAAAAATCGATTGCCCATTGCAGAATATTACTAATACTCGACTATGTTATGTACCCAGACCTCCCCATAGCTTAGATGAAGCAAGACTGAACAGGGACACGGTGACTGTTGTCAAGATAGGTAATAAATGGTTTAAGGCCCTAGTTGATTCCGGCTCAAGCCAAACCCTGGTCAGAGAGGAATGTTTGGATGAACAGAGTACTCCAGGGCGGGGCAAAGTAAGTGTTCGTTGTATCCATGGGGATGTAAGAGAATATCCCAGAATTGATCTCAAGATAGAAATTGATAAGCAGTCTTATGTTCTGCCAGTAGGCATTGTGGAACAAGCTCCCTATCCAGTCATTTTAGGCAGAGATGTTCCAATTTTAGTAGATCTGCTATAGGGTGACAAGGTACTAGCTGAAGCTAGGGTAGTCACAAGAGCGCAAGCTAAGCAGGAAGAGTGTACCAGACAGGCTTTGCAGGGCTTACCTTTTGCAAAGGTTCCCAAGGCTAAGAAGTCGAGACAGGAGAAACGGCAAAAGAAAGTTCAAGGCACCAAAATTGTGGAGCAATTGCCTAAACCATGTGTGTTTGACATTGAACAGATTCCACATAATATAGTGCAATTACAGAGACAAGATAAGACTTTACAACCGTTTTTTGAGAAAGCTAGTAAGCTGAATACCCAGACAATGTTTTCCCAGAAAGAACACTATCTGATAAAGGAAGACAGGCTGTACTGGCAAGGTATGGAGGGAGAAAGGTTGGTGGTTCCTGTTCCTATGAGGGAACGAGTGTTACAATTAGGTCATTCAGTGCCCTGGGCGGGACATTTGGGGCAGAAAAAGACACTAGCCAGAATTGCTAGCAGGTTTCATTGGCCTAGACTGTACATGGATGTGGTTGATTTTTGTAAATCCTGTCCAGAATGTCAGTTGACGAGTCCATCGAAAAGAGGAGATAGAGCACCTTTGGTGAGTCTGCCCATCATTGATGTTCCTTTTACTCGCATTGCCATGGATATCATGGGGCCTTTGGAAAGGAGTAGGACAGGGAATCGTTACATTCTGGTGGTTACAGATTACGCTACTAGATATCCGGAAGCATTCCCACTCAGAAATATTAAAACTAGACAGATTGTTAATGCCCTTATTCAGTTTTATTCACGGGTAGGCATTCCCAGAGAAATAATCACTGACCAGGGAACCAATTTTACATCAAAACAAATCAAACAGGTCTACTCCATGTTAGACATACACCCCATAAAGACCACACCTTACCATCCGCAGACCGATGGTATGGTTGAAAGGTTTAATCAAACACTGAAAGCCATGCTTCGCAAGTTTGTGTCTGAAACGGGGAGCGATTGGGACTATTGGTTACCTTACCTGCTCTTCACATACAGAGAGGTTCCACAGTCATCCACAGGTTATTCACCTTTTGAGTTGCTGTATGGACGACAGGTACGAGGGCCATTGGATGTCTTGAAAGAGACCTGGGAAGGAGACAATCCTGTGGAGCAAGCAAACATCTTGTCTTATGTCATCAGGATGAGGGAGAAGATGGACTTCCTGGCAGAGATGGTACGGGTTAACATGGCTGAGGCACAGCAACGATAAAAAACCTGGTATGACCAGTCCTCAAGGAAGAGGAATTTGATTCCTGGCCAGAAAGTGTTGTTGCTTCTCCCAACATCTTACAACGGTTTGCTAGCCAAGTGGCAAGGGCCATACGAGGTACTACGGAAGATGGGTCCTACCAACTATGAGATTTCTTTACCTGATCGTCGTAAAAAGTCTCAGATCTTCCACATCAACCTTTTAAGGCCATGGCAAGAGAAAAAGGGGCCTTTGTCTGAACAGTTATGGGCAAGAGCAGTGGAAGAAGAAGAGGAACTTGATGAACAGTACTTCCCCAATGATCTAAATTCACATACTTATCCAGCCGTGGACCATCTCACACCCAAGCAACAGAAAGAACTAGAAAAACGTATACCAGAAGGGCTTTTTAGGGACAACCCAGGGAAGACAAAGCTGATACAACACAATATCCATCTACAGGCATCAGACCCAATTCGACAAACTCATAGTAGAGTACCAGCTCGACTGATTCCGGCGTTGAAGGATGAGGTAAAGATGATGGTCGATCTAGGAGTTATCGAGCCTTCTTCCAGTGAATGGTGCAGTCCAGTGGTGCTGGTACCAAAGAAAGATGGCACACTAAGATTTTGTGTAGACTTTTCAAAACTCAATTCTGTGTCTGCATTTGATCCATACCCCATGCCAAGAGTGGACGAGTTAATCGAGCGGTTGGGCAAGGCCAAGTACCTGACAACTCTGGACTTGTGCAAAGGTTACTGGCAAGTCCCCTTGACTGAGACAGCTAAAGAATTAACAGCTTTTCTTGTCCCTAGTGGGCTCTACCATTTTAACGTTATGCCTTTCGGTTTGCACGGGGCCGCAGCAACCTTTCAATGGCTGGTAGACCAAGTCCTGAGAGGTATGGACGATGTGGCGGCAGCTTATCTGGATGACATTGTGGTCTTTAGTGCAACCTGGAAAGAGCATTTGGAACATTTGGCAGAGGTGTTCGACAGACTTCAAGGTGCTGGTTTGGTCGCCAATGCTAAAAAATGTCACATTGCTAAGTCCGAAGTCTCTTACCTGGGCTACGTGCTAGGAGGAGGTTCCATCAGGCCACAGGTAGACAAGGTTCAAGCCATCTTGTCTTGTCCTTTACCATCAACCAAGAAAAGGGTTTGCTCATTCCTGGGCATGGCTGGATGGTACAGGAGGTTTATTCCCAACTTCTCCAGTACAGCCACGGTGCTTACCGACCTGACAAAGAAAAATAGCCCCCAAAAAGTGGTTTGGACTCCAGAGTGTAAACAAGCTTTTCGAGACTTGAAGGACTGTTTGTGTAGTGCTCCAGTCTTACAGAGCCCAGATTTCACCATGCCATTCACAGTCCAAACAGATGCTTCGGAAGTCGGTTTAGGTGCGGTATTGTTACAGGGAGAGGGGGAAACTCACCATCCGGTACTGTACATAAGTAGAAAACTGTTTTCAAGAGAAACCAGGTACTCTACGGTCGAGAAAGAGGCTCTGGCCATTAAGTGGGCATTGGACACTCTTAAATTCTACTTGATCGGCAAAGAGTTTGTTGAAGAATCGGACCATAGAGCTTTACAATGGCTCAACAAAATGAGGGACAGTAATGCCCATTGGTATCTTTCCCTTCAACCCTTTAAGTTTAAAGTCCAATATAGGGCTGGGGCTATGAACATTATTGCTGACTTTTTGTCACGCCACTGAGGAGTGGCTGTCTTGAAGGGGGGGGGGGTATGTGATGACGAACCTATGTGATTGACGTCATCACCATTGCAGTATGTCTCTGGGAGTGTTAAATGTTATATTTAGTCAGTCAAGTACTGTGTTTAAGCGCTTTGTTACATTTTATTTCTTCATCCCTTATAATTAGCTATGGACGTTTGCAACTCCACAATTCATACATTCAGTAATATCATGCAAGTTCAATTTCTTTGTTTACTGTTAGTACTTGCTGAAGTGTAATAAATCACAAGGAGTCTAATGGTTTACAGACCGTTTATTGGTAATTTAAACCTTACAGCTCTGTGGTATTGTTTGTACTTACTTGTTGATTTCTGCTCTGCTCGTTCCGGTAGCGCGTAACCCGGAACGCGCTTATAATAGTAGCGGTCATACCATTTTTCACAACTGGGGGAGGCAACCTAGGTAGGGATTGTGATGTTTGTTTTGTTTAATGTTTAATGTATGTTTGTAACGTTATTTTGCTTAAGCTACACTAACGGTATTTATTCGGTTGAGTAAGATGTGGTTGTTATAATGTCATTGTTGTAATAGACATTATTGAAACAAAGGTTACCCTGTGCAAATGGTACTTTCTCTTTCTGTTTGGCGGGAAGTTTGGGTATTTAAGCAGAGAGGGGGGTCTGGTGGTTTGCTCTGTTACTAGAGTACAACATTATGTTCTATTGTTGATAGAGAGCTGTTTCAGCGATTTTCCTTTGTGTTTAACGGGCAAAGGTTTTAGTGCTGCTTCATTAGCATCCATTATGTATTTATTTATTTTTGTCAAATCTAAGCAAAAACATATATTTTATATATGTTAATTTTGATTAGTTTGTAACAATATAATGCATAATATAAGGTTAAAATATAAAGACATTTTTAAATACATTTTTGAACATTACAATTTATTTATTTTTAAATAATTATTAGCTAGTAAACAAGTAAAACTACACATTCTGAACAGTTATACTTTTAAGCAGTGTGTTAGTAGTTAGTTAGTATGCTACACTCTAAGAAAAGTCAGTGCACAGTCTACTATGTTAATATGAAAGATTTTTCTGTATTGATTTCTTCACAGGTTTTTTTTTTTTTTTTTACCTGCATTTTTAATTACGCATTGTACTTTGTGTTTTTGGATTACAGGGTTACAACGTATAATGGATTATGTCCTGGAAAATTACTGGCACCTTTTCCATTTTTCTAAATTTTTCTTACAGTGTACTAACAGTTAAGTGGTAAAAAAAAAAAATTAAATTAAAAACAACCTGCGGTTGTTGATTAGTTAGTAACTAACTCATCAACAATCGCAGATACAAGCTACAAACAAAGTGTCTCATAAATGAACAATAACAGTCTTCAATTATTATTAGGGGCCAAGCACCGAAGGTGCTTAGGCACCTATTGTATCCTTTAGTGTGATTTTTTTCTTCCGCCGCAAGTCTATGGCAGCCCATAGAACCGTTTGCGGGAAAGTTGTGAAATTTGGCACACTGATAGAGGACAGTGTCAACATTAAACATGGCAAATTTGGAGTCTCTAACTCCAACTCTTTAGCACCACCACCTGTCCAAAATTTCAATATCTTTATGCTAATAACTTTTGAACCGTAAGGCACAGAAGGAAAATTTCTTCTGAATTCTTGGCTCATGCCGAGTCGAATGGACCCCAAATTCAAAAATCGCAAGGTTTAGTTTTTTCACTATTTTTAATTGTTCGAAAAACCTACTTTTTCGAACTCGTCTTAGACGGTTAGTCTGATTTTCACGAAAATTGGCTCAGATCATCTTCAGATGATGCTGGCAAAAAGTTATGGAATTCAAGTTGATTCATCCAATCGTTCTCGAATACCACACAAACAAATTCTACGAAAAGCACGCAAAAATGCTTGTGAGGCTATAACTTCTCAACGGTTTGGCGTATTGAGACCAAACTTGGTGTGTTTTTTTATAAAAAATGTGCTGAGACTACCTGCAGTGTTTCGACGCAGCGCTACCTAGTGTTGTGGGGATATGTGAAATGTGTATTTTTTTGTATAACTTCTGAATGGTTTGGCCAAAAATCACAAAACTGATCTCTTTAGATTTGGTGGGTCATGTCGAATGATATCCAATTTTCCCGTGTCAGCCATTACGCATTAGCGTATCTTTATGAAACTAATTACAAAAATATTCGGCTCCATGCCCTGATGCTAGTCAAAAAGTTTGGGGGCAGCGCCACCTTGTGGTCAAAAGTTATGATGACATTTAGAGAAATGCTAATAACTTTTGCTTACATTAGCCTATTGTAATCGGACTGATGTTGATAGATTCCTTGGATCATGACGAGAACACCGATATCAATTTTACCAATATTGGTTAAACTTCCTGTCCACCATTTTGTTAACAACCTACTTTTTCGAACTCCTCCTAGACCGTTGGTCCGATTTTCACCAAATTTGGCTCGGATCATCTTCAGACAAAGCTGGCAAAAAGTTATGGATTTTGTGTTGCTACACGCAACGGTTTTCGTTTAGTGCATGAACGAATTTGCTGGAAAGATGCCAAACTACATCTGAGAGCTGTCCTTAAAGGTTTGACATATTTACACCAAACTTTGTATGTGTCATTGTCATCTCACACTGACCATGCCACATCAATTTGGTAACAGCGCCACCTATTGGTCAAGACTAATAAACCATTCATTAACAATTAATAATTACATTTATAAAAATGCTAATAACTTTTTATTGCATTAGTCTATTGCAATGAAACTGGTCTCAAAATATTCCGTGGCTTATGCCGGCAACATAGATACCAAATATGCCAGAGTTAGCTGAACTTTCTTTCCGCCATTTTGATTTATGTTGAAAACCTACTTTTTCGAACTCCTCATCAACCGTTGGTTCAATCATGCCATGCTTAGCTCCTCAACATGCCGCTGGAGTGCTTGGCCCCGTAATTGCTGCTTGCAGCTATATTTATTATTACTATTAAATTAAACAATTGCAAATAGCAGCTAACTTAATTCCTGTGATGTGTAAACTGCTAGACATCTTTGGGTTCCTATTTGTGTAATTTAAATGGTAAATTGTGCCTTTTTATTGTTTCAGTAACTTATCAATAGTTGCTAAAAGTTGCCAAATAAATTTTAAAAATAGCTAAATTTGTTGCTAGGTGCTTTTGGAAGAAAAAGTTGCTAGGGTAGTCTGAAAAGTTGCTAAATTTAGCAACAAAACTGCTAAGTTGGCAACACTGACTTCAACACAACGACACTGGTTTGCGGCAGTGACGTCAAACCTCGCTCCTTATTGGCTGTCACTTGTGATTTGCGACCACCATAGATTGTTTGCGACATGCCAAATTGTCTTGAGTGAGATGCAGGGCGACGCGTTGAAGGATGGAAATGCAGATCAGGAGAATGTTCGCAGCGATTAAACACTTTAATTTCATTCTGTAACTCACACAAAATTGTTTTGCTGTCAGAACAATGGTAATGTAGCACACACCTCGTTTTATCTGTTCTTTATACTGCTTTTTGTAATGTTTTAAATAAATTATTGTGACTAACATACATTTATCTGTCTGTTACACTTTGTATATTGTCAAAATGGTTATGTTTAAGATTACAGGGTGGAGTAGGAGCTTAAAATGATCTTTTTTATACAATAGTATATTAACTAAGATAACAGTCACTGTCAATATATCTAGATTGCATTTTTATTTTTGTGAAGTGGCTAAAAAGTTGTGTATAAGGAGTGAGTTAGAGGCTCAAAGATATCTATATAATAGTAAAATATATTTGCATAATAAATATTTATAATTTAAATATTATATAAGGGATTTGTATAGATTTGTATATCCTGTAACTGAAAGGTATACCACAACCTTTGCATATGGCAAATACATGGTAAATTTACAAACTGCAGTGTGTACATAATTCATAAAGATCTGCAAGTAATATGTAACATATTTACAAGTGATGAATAGTTTACACTTTAGAATAGGGGATGCGGAAAGTGTTATAAATGACTTGTATACATATACAAATAATTTGTAACAGGTAAGAAAGGCCTACAAATGATATGTTACACATTTACAAGTGATGAATAGTTTACACTTTAGATTAGGGGATGCCGAAAGTGTTATAAATGACTTGTGTACATATACAAATAATTTGTAACAGGTAAGAAAGGTCTACAAATGATATGTTACACATTTACAAGTGATGAATAGTTTACACTTTAGATTAGGGGGTGCAGAAAGTGTTATAAATGACTTGTGTACATATACAAATAATTTGTAACAGGTAAGAAAGGTCTACAAATGATATGTTACACATTTACAAGTGATGAATAGTTTACACTTTAGATTAGGGGATGCAGAAAGCTTTGTAAATGATTTATTCATGCGTTTACACATCATCTATAACAGGTGTTGAACACTTTGTAGTGTGTACGAAGTACTGACTGGTGAGGGTATAGACAGCTGTCTTCTCTGACACACATGGAGTCTTTAACTCTGTGCACCTGATGTGAGCTTCAGTGGAAGGTAAAAGCGGTTGAGAGGTTCACTTCATCACTAGATCCACACACTCCACACAGAACACAAGTCTTTGCTGATGAGTGAAAGGATTTAATACAACCCACTGGAATCACCTGACTAAGGCATTTATAAATGTTTGTGGAATTTAAAACAAATGAATTACTCTTCTTAAAAATAGTGCTTTAGCATACCTGCATGTTTGTGCTTTTGAACACAGACCAGCTTACAACTTCATCAATAAAAATCATATACTGATCATTTACTAATGGTTTATTCATCATTCGTTCCTGATTAACAATTGTTTATTGAGATAATTATACAAAACAATTTTGACAGAAATACTTCAATGATTTAGCAGTGATAAGTAATGTATCAACTAATAACTTATAAACCGTCTACTATTGATCAGTTTGATTTAGTTCATGATTTGAACTGTTTTTAAGATAACTTACAACACATTTGTAAACCCTTAGCATACCACTCATTAATCATTTATAAACATATAGTAATGTTTTGTAAATGATTCGTTCATCATTAACTAATAACTTATAAGTGACTTATAATTGAATTAATAAAACATTACTAAAATGTTATCTTATTACTTATTAATCATTTATGAATGTATAGTCATGTTTTGTAAATGATTAGTTCATCATTAACTAATAATTTATAAATGACTTATAACTGAACGTTATTATAAAGTGTTACCACATATGCTATAATTACAGTACACAGTAGCAGTACTTTAGAGAAGAAACTTTAGATTTGTAGATTTGTTAAGAACATTTTTTTTTAACAGAACAGAGAGACAACTGTCTAAAGAAAGTCTCTTGTCAGAAGACAAAGAAACTACTATAGTATTGCAAAATAAAATAAAAAAGGGCATTACCAACACTACAATGCACTTTGGCAGAGGATGCTTTATTTATTTTAACTGTACAGTATACTGCATTGTGTATTCATATCCAATTCTTTGGCATTTGAACTTTTCCAGTGCTTTTAATCTACTGCACAATCTCTTTACAGTAGTGTAATTAAAGAAAACTTTTGCTGTATTTGCACCCCTTTATTTATGTTATAGACTATAATAGACATTGACTTGCAAAATGATTTCTGCCTCCCATAAGGGTTTTTTTGTAACAGTATTTTGAATTAGAATTATTTCAGTACATACATCAGCTTCATTTTTTTTCATACCATTCATTCAGGCATATATTACTGTTCTATTTATGTTGTGAAAAAAAAAATCTAAGATTCTTCAGAAAACAACAACAAATAATGGTTGGCCATTTAATGTTTAAAGTCAGAATAATGAGTCAAAATGTGTTTTTATGTATGAAGTGTTCATCAGAATTACTGTTTTGGAAAAGAATGTTGTAGGAAGAGGTTTTTTTTTTTTTGGATAAAAATAAAACGCAGCAAACACATTTTTGCAATATTTAATTTTTCTTGTCTGAAATTACAGCAATATATCCATAAATACCTAACTACTACACTCATCAAAGAATATATTACATTACAATGAATTCAAACAAGTACATAGAAAATAAAATAACAAAAGAAAAACAAACAAAAAACCCCATGGTTTCACAGCATCTAATATCCTCCATTAAGTTTGGGCGTGACTGTGTGTGTGTACATTGGGCAGGTTTGTATATGCTCTCATCAGGCAGTGGTAGTGCTTCATGTGAAACACACACACACACACACACACAAAGTGATCACACTAATGGCACGCCTGCTCGGGTTAAGCATAGTCTAAATAAATGGCAAGCAAACTCCTCACCTGTGCTTCAAAGATGCATTTGAGATACCCCCTTGCACTACATTCTGATCAAAAAATAGTGTGCGGTCTGTCTATAACTGCATGCTGTATGTGGTATTGCGTACATGAGATAAATGTGATGTGCGGCACATGTCATGGAGTTTGGGTTAAGTGGCAGGAAAACAAACAGGCGCGTCATTCCCAGATTCTACATCATTTAAGAGAATAATATAAAAAGGTATAAAATTAAACATATTACAGGCAGTCAGAGTTCTTTTAAGGCCCATATTAATGTTTTTGTCAATGACTCATGGTCATGTTAAAATGCATCTTTCATAACCAATGGATATATATAAAAAAATAAAATCTTGGCAAACAAGAACGTCTTCGGGCAAAGCGGGGTGGGGGGCGACTTAATGTCAATTTTCCAATTAACTCTCAGCAGGACTGACTTAATTCTTCAACTTGATCAAGCTTTGCTTTTAACATTTTGGCATGCCACCTCTGAAAATTTGGCACAGTAATTGTCAATGGCAAAAAAAAATTGTATATCAAACAAATTATAATTCTTATTGTACAACAACATTTATGGATTACATTTTTGTGCATGTCAGTTCCTGGCACTCTGTCATCACTTGAGCCCTCTGTGTACATAGGTGAGATATAGATTTCAGAATATCACATTCTAGTAAAAAAACGCCCTTTAATTAAATGAAACAGAAAACCAAAAAGAGGCTGCATGCTGCCTTCATGATTAAAAAAGACAACTCAGTTTAGCAGTCTGGAACTTTGAGAGACGAGTGACCACTAGCTAATAATAAAAGACAGCAGACGTCCTGGGTCCTACAATATCAGTGGGTATGTCATCAGAATGCAGGGCTCAAGCTATCCTGTAAAGCATGGCCTTGAGGGAAAAACGTTGGCGGTATGTCCTGGGGCCGTTGCTACTGTAGTTCAGGCAAAAAGGAAGTGATATTATCACTCCACAAGTCCTGAAAGGGTTATTCTGACCAGCAGCATAGCAAACACTAATAGTAAACCTTTTAACACCCAAAAGCATTAATATATTAGAAAAAAATGGCAGGCTTTTTTTCCCCCTAAATAATTAAAAACATACAAAATAATTTTTCCGTTGTATTTTGAAATTATTTACAATACAATGCTGAAGCACCTCTTTAAAAAAAAAACTTTATTCTAAATCTTGAAATAAAACATTTTCCTTTATTTAGTTGATGTTTTTTTTTCCCTTCCCTCGATCATCAAGAGTAGTCGGTCACAACAAAGTACCTCCAGATAGTTCTTCAGGAAAGTGCATGTCTAGGCATGACCTCCATGGTAAATTGATAACAGATGGGCTGAGCTGCATTTTGACTGGAATTTGTCTATCTCTACGATGCAGTATGGCTGTCCCTGCGAGTTGGAGGCATTCAGAGGCTTTGAAGTGTATTCATGCTTGATTTTGCCCACAGGATGTGGAATTCTGGGGCCAGATCTTCTGTTCCTCACCATCACTATCCAGGGTCTCGGAGTGGCCTGAACATGGGTCTGGGTTTGGGGGTTAGTAAGGGATGTGGGAGGTTGTCTGAGTGGGTGGTCGGTGGTGCCGTAGAGTGTCACCTGGGTGGATAGCCCTTGAAGAGACTCCTAGACCAGGGGCTCTTTGGCAGCATCAGGCACTTCTTCAAGTGCTCTAGCTCTGCCTGTAGGTTCTCCCTCTCGGCCGTAAGCTTCTGCTTCTGAGCCATCAGCTCCTACAGAAAAAATGCACACGTTACCTATGAAACATCATCTGAGGAGGACCAGATACCTGTTCGGATAGGATGTCTGACAGGATCAGGCGTCCAGGCTGGATCTAATACTTACAGTAGGTGGAAAACCAAAAATTGTAATACTGCCGCATGTACCACCGCCGCAGGGCCGCGGCATTAACTGCAAGCCAGTCGTGTGTTAAAGTTATTCGTGAAACTACCGCCAGGTGACGCAAAGGCACGGGTTGCAAACTGACTGTAATTGTAAAATTTTGGTTTGTAAACGGAGATGAAACAACAAAGTAAAACAACAATAACATTATAATATAACATTGTAACATACTTAAAAACCATTAGAAAATTTTCAGTGAGTTAATTTCAAAATGTGGGACAGTCTTAGGCTACAGTCTAAGCATGAAAAATTAAAAGAAAGACCTTTACACAAAGGCTCTTTCTGCATGCTATTGTTATTAAACAGTCATTATATATATATATATATATATATATGTATATATATATATATATATATATACACACACACACACACACACACACACACACAGATTAAAAGGTAAATGTCTTCCTTTCAGTTCGTTCTTGGCAAAAACAAACAAACAAAATCCTTCAGGTTCCATATGCAGAGCGAAATGAGAACGGTCCAGCATTTAGAAATAATTATTGTTAACTCTGCTATTATTCTCGATTTTTCAAACTGATAACAATTTGCAGTTTCGCATTATGCCTTTTACTGTGTGACCAAAAATGGAGTATTATCTGTTTCAGCTGTTTGATTACGCTGGTGCCTCACGTGCACATATTCTTGGAAACAGCACAGCCATTCACCATGCCATTCAGCGTAAGTAGCGGTCCACTTTGACATATTTTTTGCTCATTATGATTTTTTTCCGTCGATACTGAAACACCCGTGAACTACAAAGCCTATTTTACCTAATGAATAATAGTTTAGCTTCAAAATGGCCCACATCACGAATATGGAAACGTTTGGATTTGCCCCGAATGAAAAAGGTGAGCCCAACCTTACCTTATGTTTCTTTTTAAATTATTATTATTTGTCTTTTTTTGTTTGTTTATAGCTAAGCTATATTTGTTTGTTTATTATATACTGCAATTATATTTATCCATTAGAATTATATGTTTTTAATTCTAATTCTTGTTCTGTTAAATTTAAAGGATTTGTTTTAAAGTGAGGGGAACTAAAAAATATCCTGTTGGTACATTATAACAGTATTAGGCCTGCCATTATTATTTCTGAATGTAATAAAATGCAACTTATACATGACATGTTTTTTTCCTCTCAAAGATTATTATTATTATTTTTTTTTGTGTGTGTTTTTTTTAGTGTTTTTAAAAAACATGCAGCAAATGAAAGTACGTGATTAATCGGTTAAAATTTGTTTCTGTGGGTTAACAAATTCATCGGTTCAATTTTGTCACTGTGGGTTAATCTAGACTATGTTGTTAACTATTTACAAATTTTGTGTTTATCCCGTTTTTTTTTTTTCCATTGCATCTGAAAATTACTTTAAGAAACAAAAAAGCCTCCTCCCTCCAAAAAATTGTGCATACACATTCACTTTGTGCGCTCTGGTGCAGAACCTGCCCCACGTTGCTCAGCTGTGGACAACTTATTTTTGTTTATATGTTTGATATAAAGGTTGCTGTCCCATTTTATACAGGAATTGTTCATTTTAAAAACAATCACATTCATTTTGTGCGCTCTGGCACAGAACCTGCCCCCACGTTGCTCAGCTGTGGACAATTTATTTTTGTTTATATGTTTGATATAAAGGTTGCTGTCCCATTTTATACAGGAATTGTTCATTTTAAAAACAATCAAATTATATTGTTAGTTTCATGGTTACATGCAATCAAGGTCTTCAGTTACTATACAAGATACAAGTTCATTTAGGCTATTTAACATGCACTGTGACATTTTCACCCGTTTCAACTTATAAACTCCTTGAGATTTTAAAGTCAGTTTAATAGTATTGAGATTCAAGTTAAATCTAGTATATATATATATATATATATATATATATATATATATATATATATATATATATATATATATATATATATATATATATAAACCTGAAGGTTTATGAAACGTCAGTCAATAAAGCATTTTTTTTTTAAACAATGGCACTTTAAGTTTCGAACTAAAACATTATTTTAGCAACACAGGTTCAAATCCCGGGTTGTGGTGTTTTTTTTTTTATTATTTATATATAATAAAATAATATATAAAATGATTAATACAAATGTGTTCTGCAGTTCGGTGGTTTATGTTACACCATTTTTTTATTTATTTTAGTGTCCATTTTACACTAAGCATCAGTAGCAACTGAATTCAGTCCAGCTGGAGGGGGTTGGGGTTTGGGGTAGTTCTGTATAGCTTCGGGGGGTTGAAAAATAAAGGTGTGAATCTCTTGCTCTTTCATATGGAAAGTGTCTGATGTGGGTTTCAAACTTGCAGAGCAGGTTTAGATAAAGTGTTTTCATGCCTCGTTGGGTTTGGCTTTTGCAATTTTTGCAACTGCATAGGCCTAAACAGTATTACATACAATATAATATGTTTTTGTTTTATCTCAGGAGAGACGAGGCGCTTCTGAGAGAGATATAAAGAAACTGGCGAAAGAGACGTGCATCTGCCAAAGAGACAAAAACTTTTGTTCTTAATGTATAGCCTATGCTGCTTTGTACTATTTCCAGTTTTAATTGTACGCAGCAATGCTGCAGTCATTTTGCCAATACAAACGTAAAAATATATTCCGACATTTAAAATATACTGAGACAACATTTTGTAGACTTTCTGTGATTTACAATGCACAAACCAGAAGCAACAATATTTGCAGAATGGAGAAGGGTTGACCATTCTCAAAACATAAAATATCAATTTTATTTCAATTTTTGTTTTTGTGTTTCAGAAGAAAAATCAATGTTAACCCTCTGGGGCCAAATAACGCAAATATGCGTTTTGAGGCATCTTCTCCTGATAACACCAAAAAAAAATCTTAAATTACACTTTCAGTTTTGATTGTATAGATAAGAGCAATACATCAATAGAATCTGTAAAGGGTCTACTTTTGTTTGTATACACACATAATAACAACAAAACTTTGTGCATTTATGAAATTAAGAAAAAAAACCAGGGTGCGCTGTCTGCAGCCTTGGTCTGCGGTGATCTTCATTTAGAAACACGTCATTAAAATGAACTGTAGCTCAGTGAATACTCAACGAAGAGACATGAGAGACAGATCTACAGAAAGCTTCACATGTCTACTTTTAAACTGAGCAAGTGCTACCAAAAACAAATATTCTGTAATAAAGTAATCCATATGAAACCAACGCGATGTCCAGTCTTTCACGTCTCCCTTAATTATATCTAATGTGCCCACGCACAGAGCGTGCTATTGGCATTATAATGGTCACGGTGGATAAACGCCCCATAACAACAAATAAAGCAGCGATTTTTTTACATTTTACTTTCCACTTTGCACTGAGAGGAATGAGACTGAATTCACAGCAGAAAAGACTTGCTGTGACAAATAAGAAAGAATTCACCTCAAGAAGCTTTGGATTATTGATGCAGCAGCTTGATCAAGCAGAGATCCTAAACATAAGTCTTTTTTTTTATTATCCTACTTGTATTAGTTTTCACGTAAGCTGTACACATTTTACTAGTTAGACTAGTACTATAATTCCTGACTAAATGTATAATCAAGTGAAACATTATAAAGTTTCATTCACAGCATCTAAATGTCTCACCATGCCAGGATGTTTATTTATTTATTTTTTAATGTTATATAACATAAACAGCAATACGATATAAAATATATATATATTGTTGCTAGCCTAATGTCAGTAAGGATGGTTAGACAAAACTTTACTGAGATAGGCTATTCTCTGTTCATGAATATAGCCAAATATGTTTATAACTATATAATTAGTTATAAGCCTACATACAAGGCATGCTTGTGTTTATAAATGTAACTAAGCTTCTGTTCATAAATATCTAATCTGGTGTAAGTACTTTGAATGTGTTATATACTGATAATATGTGTGCTATGTGGTTATTGTGTTCTTATTTCTATAAATTAGTAGTAGTATCAGTGACCATCATAATAATGTTAATAATGTAGTTAAAGTCTTTTTTGTAACTCTTCTCTCTCAGTCACACACCTGTTTGAAAGGCTCATTATGCAGCTCATTATGCGGCCTTTGTCTTCTCAGGTGTGAATCACAGCATTATGCATTATAGTTGACGCCTTCTCGCATATACCTTTCCTACACAAAAAGTGTCTTAAAAAATGTAAATCAACATATTGTTTTCTGTGAGTGAGTAATCAAGATGAACCACCAAGACTGTGAAAGACACACACAAAGAATAATATATAAAACTTTAGTAACATTTTTTAAAAAGGTTTCAGTTATTAGCATTAACTATATGAATTAACATCAACAGTAATTATATTGCATATCAATGTGAGTTAATATTCAAAACTTAAAAAAAAAAGTTTCATATTTTAACATTAGTTAATGTACTGTGAACTAAAATCAACAAATATTAATACATTATCAGAAAATATACTGTTCATGTTAGTTAATGCATTTACTAATGTTAACAAATTAGACCTTATTATAAAGTGTTACTAAAATCTTTATTGATTTACACTGCATGCATAATTACTAGGCATGTTGATATTCAGATTTTTTTCCTAGCATATTTTACCAATTCGACATCAATCTTAATAACTACCATTAATTTTGTATTTAAGAATTTATGAGTGATATGTAATTGTCCATGAAGGCTGGAAGAGAAAAACTCCTTATATTTAGGTGTGCAGAATTATTAGGCAATTTTCTTTTACAGATGAAATGAGATAAAAAAAAAAGTTTTAACTCAGACTGAAAAGTAAAAAATTATTAAATCCCCATGAGAAATATTCAAAACTACTGCAATACAGAAATTGCAAAATTAAGACATGACCATTGGACAAAAAATGCTGACTGGGACAGCGGGGTTAGAAAAAACAGGTGGAGAAGAAAAGACACAAATTAACTGCAAACGAATTAAGAATTAATGTGAAGATTATTTTTTAGTCAATTCTGCAAGACTTTTTAGCATAGAAGATGGAATAAAAATGAGCTCCCCAAACTTACTGCTGGATTCTGGAACGGGGTCGGGAACCTTTTTTGACCAAAGAGCAAAATTTTTATTTTTGGTTAATGCATTTTTCCAAAAAAGCATATAAAATGCTTTTTTTCCCCAATAACGTTTTAATAGTAACTTTATGGAAAATAAAATACACAAATATGCAACTAACCATCATATATTGTGCAGGGCTTTTACTTTAAGGTTGATTTACAAGGGGATGAATTCTTTTCAGATTTCTCTCCCTCTCTTTCACACACACACACACACACACACACACACACACACACACACACACACACACACACACACACACACACACAGAGAGAGAGAGAGAGAGAGAGAGAGAGAGAACTCTGAAGAGAAGAGAGTGAGAGAGACTGAGTGAGTGCAGAGTAATGCACTGTGCATGTGGACTATATTTATGTGAATACACACCAGTGCAGGCATTTTGACAGTGTTTTGGCAGTTTTAGGTGCGCCACCGAAGACAAGAAGTGTTCCACTTGGACCTCACGTGCAGAAAACATCCAGTCAGAAGCGGATTGAGTTCTGTTTCACGGCTTTGAGTTTAATTAATTCTGTCTGTCTTTTTGATATCAAGCATGTCCTGGTCTTTACTGTCTCATTCATTCACATTCCTTTATTAATGCTAACAGTCCCCCCCGCTGAAAGCTGCGTGGAAAAAGCGAAAGTAACCAGCGAAATCTTTCATACTGGCTCTTGGCACGAAGTATATGTTTTCAGTCCTGTCACTTTTTTACATACTTTTACACTTTTTTTCTGCTGTTCAAAAAAATAATTTTTTTTTTTCGCTATTACCAAAAGAAATGGACTTTTTTATGATCTATGTTTTAGTGTAGAAGTGTGTGTTTTTTTGTGTTGACTCGCGAACAGCACTGAATGCGCACTGAAAATGCACAAAAAAAAAAATATATATATATATAAATAATATTATTCAAAACCTTTTATCAGCTTATGTAGACTCTGCAACAAATTAATAGCTGATCTCTAGTGATGTATTATTTTTTGTAATGGATCATTTGTTGGTAAAGGGTGAGAGATCTGGCGAGCTACATGATTTCTGTCAAAGTGCCATGTGCGGCTCGTGAGCCATAGGTTCCCGACCCCTATTCTGGAAGATAAATTCTCCAAAAAGTGGTACAAGAAGATGTGGTGCTGGTCCTTCAAGAGTCACTCACAACTTATCTGTCAATAAAGTTTATAAAGAATTAGTCTTAATATACAGTATTTCACAATACTTCAGCATGTTATTCTAATTAAGTGAGGGTCATTTTATCAGTAAAAGAAAACATGCCTAATAATTCAGCACTCCTGAATATAAGGAGTTTTTCACTTCCAGCCTTCAAGACAATTATATATCACTCATAAATGATTAAATACCAAATGTATAGTAGTTATACATTTATAAAATTGTATTATACATGTATAAAATTATATTACCAGTAAAATTCATATTAACTTTTTAAAAATATATATATTTTTTTATTTTAAAGAGTTTTATAAATAATTTAAATGCTCTATACACATTTCTACAATAATTATTTAAAAGAATACTGGGTGTAAGGGGATTTCTATGAATTGTTTTTCATTGTTTCTTACACAGAGAATTAGTAATCTCATGTCTCCATCGGGTGGTCATTCTTGGTATTACAGTCTACGCCTTTTAGTTAAGTTTGTGATAGTTTTAATTTTCTGGTGGTCCCCGAGCATAATAAAGTTATGAAACTTACTGTGTTTCATAAGAATGACTTTTTCTACATATATAAAAAAATTTTAAGAGTTAGAATAAAGAATTGTTAAGATATAGGAAAATAACTGTTAATTTTTTAATTGTTTTATTTTTAATGTTAGTTTAATAAATCGCTATGGCCACACAGTTCAAGGTATCCTAAACCCGTTCGCAATTTAACATCTTCAGTATATTGGCATTATGTTGACAAAGTTTGGTGTGAACTACTTGTTTTTTCTTGGAGGAGTATGAATTAATTTACAGGCTGATGTTTCAAAAATCCACATTTAAACCAAAATAGCCGACTTCCTGTTGGTCGTAGCTGATGACTGTAAAATAGAAAGTTGTCTGTCTTGATAAGAACAATTTATGTACTGCACCAGAACAGAATATTCAAGTTTGACACGTTGCCATGGCAGCACTATATTAGATATCAATATCCCCACAACAGATTTACATCGGCCGTGTTTTGTCATTACTTTGATGAAGTTTGAAGCAAATCGAGTAAAAATAAGATGCTGAATTCAAAGCATTTTGAAAATGACCCACTTCCTGCTGCCAGTTGGTAGCGCTATAACTTTGGCTCCTAATAGTCACATATATGCGATCGGCATCATACAACAAACAAACCCCTGAAGTTTGATCAAAATATATGGATGTTATTAGGCACTTCCTGTTTCACATTTCTCGCCCTAATTTCAACGCCTCACCACAGGCAAACCGTTCGAGATATCAAAAATCCCCTGGCAATTTTTCATCCCCAATGTCTTGAGATCATGTTCACTGAGTTTCGTGGCGAGTGGGTGGAAAACCTCAGAGGAGTATATCAAATTCCAGAGCATGCTTTTTTTAAACAGCCCTGAATAGCCGACTTCCTGTTGGGGGGAGCCTATGACATAGAGGGCGAAAGTTGTTCGGCTCAATGAGATCTATAAGTGTACAGAGTTTCATATAAATACATGCAAGAATGTGTGAGCTATGGTTCAAGATTTCTGACAGTGTTCCAGGGGGTGCCATAGAGCCCCTGTGCCACACCCGGGTCCCAGTCTCTGTGGCGTCCTTATGGCCGCAGGTTCCAATGTGTGTGCCAATTTTCACGAGTTTTTGAGTATGTTAAGGCACCCAAAACCCCCCGGAAGGTTTAAGGAAAAATTAAAAATAATATAGCTGCAAGCAGCGATGGTGGGCCCGAGCCGTCAGCGCAAACGCCACCCCGGTGGCATCAGGAAAACTGTGCCCAGCGGACACATACACAGTAACCCTCTAGCACAGGGGTGTCCAACCCTGTTAATTGCGATCGACTGTCCTGTAAAGTTTTGCTCCAACCCTAATCAAACACACCTGAAGCAACTAATTAATGTCTTCAGGATTGCTTGAAAATTAAAGGTAGGTGTGACTGATTAGATTTGGAGCTGAACTTTGCAGGACAGCCGATCACCAGGAACAGGATTTGGCATACCTGTTTTAGCAGTTTGGAATTAAGGGATACAGCAATGAAAGGGTTAATCCGAACCATCAAGAGACACACACACAACACAATATATAAAACTTGAGTAACACTTCCATTAAGGTTTCAGTTATTAAGATTAATTATATTAATCCTGATGGCCGCAGATTCCAACGTGTGTGCCAATTTTCAAGAGTTTTTGAGTATGTTAAGGCCCCCAAAACCCCCCGGAAAGTAAAATAAATAAATAAATAATAATAATAATAAGAAGAATTAAAGCTGCTAGCAGCGATGAACAGGCCCTCGCAACTGGGCTCACCACCAGTGGGTGGCTTTTGTAAAACAGCGAACAGCAAGATATATGCATTTAATGTGGTAAATATAAGACAAATATGTCAAAGTCATTGATATGTGCCAATCTTCCTGCTGCCAGCTGGTGGAGCTATGAGTATAACTGGATTTTGGCATGTAAAGTTCTTCATTCCAGCACTTTTATCAAACATATGAAATTTAGTGCAGATTGAACATGGAATTTTGGAGTTAGTATAAAGCATGAGGTGTCCTATTGCCAACAGGTGGTGCAATGATTATAACTGAATACTGGCCTTTAGATGTCTTCAGGCCATGACTCTTTCCAAACATTTGAAGTTTGGTGCAGATTGGACATTGCATGTTTATGTTTATCTTCGCAATTTAACATCGCAAAGGCCTTTAGATTACACTGACAAAGTTTGGTGTTGATCTGAATAAATCTCTTGGAGGAGTTCGTTAAAGTACAACCCCTGAAAATGGCAAAAACAACATCGATTTTGCAGAGAAAATTCAAAATAACCGACTTCCTGTTGGGATTTGAATTTCGTACCAAGAGACTTTTTTGTAGGTATTGGTGTGTTACATGTGTGTACCGTGTACGTGTTTTTTTGTACATGTACGTGAAACGTAGCTCGAGGCGCACTCCATTGAAAGTGTACAGGTGGCGCTATCGAGGTATTTTGCCACACCTGATGGAATATTGGCCTTAAGATGTGTTCAGGCCAGGACTCTTATCAAACATGTGAAGTTTGGGCAAGATCGGACATTTTATGCCTGAGTTACAATAACTTTTATTTCCATGGCGAGACATCGAAATTCGTCAGGACGCCATGGACACGCCCTTCAACGAAAACTCAAGATCTTCGCAATTTAACATTGCAAAGGCCTTTAGATTAGGCATACCAAATTTGGTGTTGATCTGAATAAATCTCTAGGAGGAGGAGTTAAAATACAATGCATGCAAATGACAAAAATTATGCAAAATTTGCTCAAAAAATTAAAAATAACTGACTTCCTGTTGGGTTTCGGATATTGCTCCAAGAGTCTTTTTTGTAGGTACTGATGCTTTATGTATGTGTGCCAATTTTCGTGCATGAATGTGAAACACAGCTCGAGGGCTGCTGATTTTGTTAGAATAGTGGCGTAAATTTTTACCAGGTCTGACGCGTGTGCAAAGTTTCATTTATTCAAGAAGAATAAACAGAGCAGATACAATAGGGTCCTCACACCATCGGTGCTCGGGCCCTAATAATAATAAGAATAATCCTTAGGGGAACAAGAGGGCCCTGCGCCCATTGGCTCGGGCCCTAAATATAGCTGCAAGATAAAGTCAGGTTTTTATAAAACATTATCATTATTATTTGCAGCACAAATAAGTATTTTTAGGATTTTTTTAAATCCCTAAAACTGTCAGAAAAGGGTAAGACCTAAGAGATTCCTTAAGCTGTAATGAAAGTAAAAAAAAAAAAAAAGCCAGCACAATTAGCAACAACAAATACAACTAGAAGCTAAAGTTCGAGCTTCCAACTTTGATGTTGGCTTCGCTGGCCTTGGGGCAAAAGAGACAGAGTTCTTGTGTGGCCAGCGTTCTTGAGCTGCCCCACTGCAAAAAAATGTACAACAGTATTTTTCCATGAACCCTTGCTATTTTCTATTCTAATAAAAGTCTTGGCTATGGAACATCTGTAATAGAGTTGGGCTAGCTGGATGCAAATAAAGTCATGCCTTTTATTTTTTCCCATTTGCTATTTCACATTTCAGTCACTGAAGCATTGTAGGCAAAGACACAGAAGGTAACTGAAACAATGTGGTTTAAGTCAAGGTGATCATTAGGGGTCCAAACACAATGGTTTGTGTAGATGATGCAGTTACACAATGAACATGTCTCTTTTCAAGTAAATTATGAGTCCTTACGTGAGTACTATTATATGCACAACATGACAATAGATAACTAATATAGTGTCCCTTCTTCACTTTTTGATAACTTGAGAAATATGTTGTCAATACTATTAAAATAAAAAAAAGTAATGGTATTTAGGAGATGATAGCTTTTGCATAATTACTATATTGGGCTTTATTAAAGTTTCTGAAAAAAGATTGAATGTATATGCATTTTTTATTTATGCACATAAATGAAACATTTTCAAGTCTTTGAACAGATCTTGAAGTATTTGCTATCCTGTGGCGCCATCGTGTGGACAACATTAGCATTATGGCCTTCAATTTTGAACAACATTATGAAAGGGGCCAATATTTTTTGAATGATTACAAATATTTAATGATTAGTTTACTGATAATATACTCACATTAAAATCTAATTTACTGATTCTGTCTCTTATTTCATGCTTAATCATGAGTTTATTTTCAACTTACATTTTTAAGCAGTATTGAATGATTACTATGTGAGTTGCTAAATTTGTTTTTGTTTTTACAATTATAATACATAAACTTTATAATGATGAAAAAAGTACAACAGTTATTGTTTTCATAATATTTACTATTGACAGTTGTTATTTTGTATTGTAATGAAGGTTTTTATGACAACAAAAATGGTCATTACTAAAAATGAAACACTCATTTAATTCATAGTTTTTTTTCTATAGGTTAAGCACCTTTTCGTAAATATGGTTCCCAATGTTTTTTTTTTTATTTACATTTAAAAAAATTAGCCTACTTCAAACATTTTAAGCAGCTTGAACAAAACCTGTTAATATTTATTATAGACCATTGTTTGTGTGTATAATGTTGATATTTTTTTTATTATTAAATTTATATTGTGTACACCAGTTAAATTGGACGATAAAGAAATTGCTAACAGCTATAATAGAGCATGTTTTAGGTATTTAGGTGTTTAGATGCAGAAATGGACAAATCAAATGTAAAATAACGTCATCGATTTAATTAAATATAGATTAATTCTTGTTCGAGCAAATAATAATAATAATAATAAATACATGAATACATACACACATACAAAAAAAGCAGCCAAGATGAATGATTTTCTGTTTTTTATAGATTAAAATTGAAGACAGAAAGCAGCTGGTAAATGCAGTCACTTTAATATTCAAATCCAGTACCAGGATCCACTTTCGATTTATTTCTCAACAGTTTATGTTCACGTGGCTGTTTTTGTTTATATTCGCCAAGCTATTTTGTATTTTGAAATAATCTTGTACTTGATTTGTTCATTCTTGCGACGAAAAGCCAGAATCAGCGTCCTCTGGATCTCGAGAGATCGATGTTATTCTGCCCTTAGACGGTCTTGCGCTGTCAAATAGTCTTTCATTTTCACACTTAAACAGCTCACAAACACCTGAATTTGGCCCTTGTTGTGTTCTAATGGGTGGATTGTGTGCATTCGCGGTAACATTTTATTTTAAAAAGCTCTTAAAACTATAAAAATGCTTTAATTGTGAGCTCATTTTGAGACTGCACTTGCTGATGCAGCGGTGATTTCTCTCTGGCCTTTCTCATTGTTCTCTGGCCAGACATCAATTATTAATGAGAGCTGATCCGGTAATAATAACATATGTTGGTCTAGCTTGTCAGTGTGAATGAAATATGTATTTATTTGTCCGTTCTCACACCGAAAAGCCAGGCATCACCGTGTTCTGGAGCGCAGAGCAATCAATGTGATGTTCAGCCCTTAGACAAAGAAAATCTCACAAGCACTCATAAACACTCATTTTCATCTCTATAATATGTCCTTCTAATTATTTTGTGTTGATTCGCCGCAGTGTTTTAATATAAAAGGCTGTAGTTTCTGTATGTAGACTTTTTTTCCCTTCAAGTGTTCAGAAGTCTCGCGCTGTCAGATAGACTGCTGCAAATCTTTCATTTTCACACTTTAACAGCTCACAAACTTCTGAATTTAGCTCTTGGTGTTTTCTAATGGGTTGATTGTGTGCATTCGCTGTAATATTTTATTTTTAAAAGGTCTTAAACAACAATAAATTTGTTTGTTGTGAGCTTGTTGTGAGACTGCACGTGCTGATCGGAGCTGTGATTTATCCTTCGTCTATCTCACTGTTCTCTGGCCAGACATCAATTATTAATGAGCCCTGACCCGGTAATAATAAGATATGTTGGTTTAGCTTGTCAGTGTGAATTAAATTTATGTATATATTTGTATTTTTAACTGATTTAAAAGTGAAACTAAGCAAGACTCCTCCCTCTCAGTCCCGGGAATTGCTCCTGTAGAGGCGCAATTTTTCTCAGACAATGGAAGTCTCAGCACACATACACTCCTCACACAGAGGGCAGTGACAGAGTGAGATCAGATGTCTGGCAGTTTTTTTTTCTTTTTTTTTTTTTTTTATTGTTTCGTTGTTGTTTTGTGAAACTATGCATATTTCCTCAGAATGACTTGTCCTCTGTATGAAAAAACGTTTTGAAGTGTTTGAAAGCTGCAATTTAAAAATACAAGACAATTAATAATTCCCTTTTTACTGTTATTTCAAAAAATCACCACGGCAAAACCGTTCAAGCTATCCAAAATCCATTCGCAATTCAAGTTCCTCAATGTTTTGGCATCATGTAGACAAAGTTTGGTGTGTACAGTGTACTTCTCCTTTGAGGAGTATGCATTAATTCACAGCTATATTTTTCCAAAAATCCATATTCAAATCAAAATAGCCGACTTCCTGTTGGTCATAGCTAATGACTGTAAATTAGAAAGTTGTCAGTCTTAATAAGAACAACATATGTACAGAGTTTGGGGTCTGTAGCTAAAACTAAGCCCCCCACTTTTGAGAAAAGGTGGTGCTATAGAGTGCGTCCTCCACGCCTTTTTATGAGCTTTTGCCAGTGTCTATCTATCATTAATACTGATATGTGTTTTGAGTTTCATGAAATTCTAAGCATGTTATCTGCCTCAAAATCACCGGAAAAATATTCCAGTTTGACATGTTGCCATGGCAACACTATATTAGATATCAATATCCCCACAACAGATTGACATCGGCCGTGTTTTGTCATTATTCTAAAGACGTTTGAAGGAAATTGAGTAAAAATAAGATTCTGAATTCAAAGCATTTTGAAAATGACACACATCCTGCTGCCAGTTGGTGGCGCTATAACTTTGACTCCTATCAGTGACATCTATGTGATTGACATCATACAACGAACAAACTGATGAAGTTTAATTAAAATCAGGAAATGTATGTGGATGTTATTAGACACTTCCTGTTTCTCATTTCTTGTCATAATTTCAACACCTCGCCACGAGCAAACCGTTCGAGATATTAAAAATCCCCTGCCAAGTTTTCATCCCCAATGTCTTGAGATCATGTTGACCGAGTTTGGTGGCAATTGGGTAAAAAACCTATGACAAGTATATCAAATTCCAGAGCATGCGCTTTTTACACAGCTCTAAATAGCTGACTTCCTGTTAGGCGGAGTATATGACATGCAATACGAAAGTTGTTCGGCACAATGAGATCTATATGTGTACTGAGTTTCATATGAATACGTGCAAGTATGTGTGAGCTATACATCAACATTTCTGACTGTGTTCCAGGGGGCGCCGTAGAGCCCCTGTGCCATGCCCGGGTCCCAGCCTCTGCAGCCTCCTAATGGCCACAGATTCCAATGTGTGAGCAAATTTTCAAGAGTTTTTGAGCATGTTAAGTTCCCCAAAAGCCACTACATTTTGACTAAAAATAAGAATACTAAACCCTAAATAGCAAACTTCCTGTTGGGTAGAGCCTATGAAATGCAGTGCGAAAGTTGTTTGGTTTGATGAGATCTATATGTGTACCGAGTTTCATATGTCTACGTGCAAGTATGTATGATATATGGCCCTCCATATTCCAGGGGGCGCTGTAGAGCCCCTGTGCCACGCCCGTGTATCAGTCTCTGCCCGGCCCTAATGGCCACAGATTCCAAGGTGTGTGCCAATTTTCAAGAGTTTTTGAGCACGTTAAGGGCCCCAAAAGCCCCAGAGACGTTGGAAAAAAAAAAAAATAATAATAATAATAATAATAATAATAATAATAATAAATAATCCTAAGGAAAACAATAGGGCCCTAATAATAATAAGAATAATCCTTAGGGGAACAAGAGGGCCCAGCGCCCATTGGCTCGGGCCCTAATAATGATAATAATAAGAATAATCCTAAGGAAATCAATAGGGCTCTTCGCCCCAATAATCCTAAGGAAAACAATCTTCCCTTTGGGCTTGAGCCCTAATTATTTTTTACAAGCAATGATACAAAATAAAACCAAATTTGTAATGAAGAAAAAATATGTAGACAAATAAGAATAAATGTTGTGCATTGCACTCAGCTTCATGCGCGTTGCGCAAATCTTGCACTCTGATATTTTAAAGGAATAGAATACACTACTGCATTTAAATGCGGTTGCAATTTTTTTTTTTTTTTTTTGAGTTTTTATTGTATTGAATGAAGTAAAGGATGGTTTTATTTTCACTGAAGTTGTCAATTAATGAAGCTCTTTTTTTTACATCGTGTGCACTTTGTTGATTATAATGAGAGAACTTGTGTTTAAACGTGAGGACATTTTATTAATCCGTCTATTCTTTTCAGTTTCAATGATTTAGTTAAATCGTGGCCAGGTTTAATTTATTCGTTTCTTGTTTTAGTTTGGCCTAAATAATGGGAGTGAAATTATTCAGTGCCTCACGTTTTACTAAGATAATGTAAATAATTTATAAAACAGACAACAATTTTTTAATCAGTTTACAGACAGATATCTTTTCCCCAAGTAGTTATCTGTCAAAATAAATGACAGGTAACGAATAACAAAGTATGTGCCTGTTTTATTCTTTCTAAGAAACGAACATAACTTATTAAGTAGGCTCCTAAAGTTTCATCTGTGAATATTAAATATTTTAACTACAGTGTTTTCTTTCATTTTCCTCTGACTGCAGCCATCAAATGTAACACACCAGCAAGGCAAAGCTGACAGCTATTTGCGAAAATTTGCTTTGATGCATTTGTTTGATAACTTGTTGTTAAAGTGCCACTCAGCGGTCAAAGGTTGCAAATGCACTTTGCAGATGCAGCGGCGGCACTCGCTGCGGTAGAAAGCACACTCTGGTTGGCCACCTAATGTATGGCATGGAGGCATGACCTGACACTGCGTTATATAGGTATGTTCACTCAACAGTATTTGTGCACCGCACTTGCTATTCCCATGAAAATGATGTAGAGTGATATGAAATAAGAGGACAGTAACTCAACAAAATGTAAACACAAGTGGTTATACAGTCAAACCAAAAATTATTCAGACACCAGATATCATTTTTGATATTTTTTACTAGTGGGTGCAGGAAACTAGTTCCTTTATTTATGTGAGGACTGCAAAATAAAGAAACTGACATATTATACTCAAAAATTCTTCATACAATGGACTACCAGTAAAATTGATAAGAAATTTTAGATCAAAAATTATTCAGACACTTTGACCTGACCAAATTTTGCTTAATTGTTTTTTGTTTAATTGCTACTGCAACCTTTCTACACCACAGACTGAACAAAATTAAGGATTGCTTGGTAATAGGTTGACCTAAATTGATACAATCTAATTGTGTACTTAAATTTAACTGCTGACAAATATTCATTACATACCTTTCTATCAAAGTTATCTGACATTATCAAGATGATTTTGTTCTGACACGGTTTAACTCTGAGTTCTTGTCATAATTTAGTACAATTTTCTAAAATATAGTGAATAAACTGTAATAATGTGAGAAATGTTGAAGGTGTCTGAATAAAATTTGGTTTGACTGTAGAAGACACATCTGAAACGCACGTTAAAATGGAAGCAGTGATGTGTCTTGCCTGACCACTGAAAATGCATCTTAATATCAGGTAGAAATGGAGTCTAAAAGAGTTTAGCATTTGTATGTTTCTTACCCCCATTGAGTGTGAGAGCTGTTCAGCAGTTAGACTGAGATTATAGTGATTCACTTCCAGCCGTCTGCACTGACTGTGGAGAACTTGTCGCTCAGTGCTCTGCTCTAGAGTCAAACAGAGAGAAAGAGAGAGGGAGCGGTAAGACAAGAAACCCCTGGCATTACATACACCAACACACCACAACTTAAGGATTTGCAGAGCAAACTGCTACTCTACTGTTGACAGGAAATATGATATCCATCATGCAACATTACTGATAGGGACCCAATCTGCTGAACACACATCTTACCTTCTGCATACTCTTGATAGGCTTCAAAGATGGCTTCAATGCCCTGCCACCTAGATGTAGTGGGCTCGTCCTCCTCTGTGTCATCTTCCTCATCCTCAACCTCTTCCTCAGACTCCTCTGTGGAGAGTTCCTGGTGGGAAGGCTGTGGGGGGCAGTGCTGTCCATTGGGCTGCAATGAAGGAGCGTGTGGGTGGGGTTTGGACCGGCTCGGTGTGCTCTGGAGCTCAGGAATGTTATAATGCACAGATGAATCTGCTGCGTTGTTCTGTTCTGACATGACCAAGGCACCACCTGATAGAGGAAAAGACGTGTTGATTCTATTAGCTGCTCCTTACACTATGCCTGACAAGATTAAAATGAAACCTAACGTTCTGTTCCCAATCTACAGTATTTAAATTTGTGCAAAATATTCTCTGGGAACCAAACCATGGGTTTTGCGTTGCTAATACCATTCTCTAGTGTTTCCCAACCCTGTTGCTGAAGACACAACAACAGTGCACATTTTCAAACCCTTCTTGGTCAAATACACCTGATTTAACTCATCAGCTTATTAGTAAAGAGATCAAGACCTGAAATAGAGTAGTCCGATAAGGGAGACATCCGTAATGTGTCCTGTTGGTGTACTTCCAGAAATAGCTTTGAGAAAGACTGCTCTACCAGTTGAGCTTAAACTGAGAATCTTAGCATAAATGGCACTACCATTATTACCGGTATTTTTGACAGATTATAAGCAAATAGGTATGTACTCACAAGCTGCTTATTTCGATACCTGTAAATAATATCTATATTAAAATTATGTTAATACAAAATGTGTTTTTTTTTTTTTTTGCATGACTTTCAAATGTTTTAAGTACATTTAATACATTTTGATACATTTGTTATTAATGGCCAGTATGTGTCATGCAGATGTGATTTGTTTTAACTAGAATCACATACATAATCAGTATCAGTATTGTTAAAATTGTATGAAAAACTATCAAATTTTATCAAATAAAAAAAGTTTCATATCACCCATCCCTAGAAGGTTCTCGAGAGTGGCTGCACAAGCACTGATGACAAAACAGCTGATTCACAATTGGCTGGATTGGCCAGTCACAGGTGTTTAATGTTTATTCTAGGTGCAAACCATTTTGTGTAATTATGCACTACTCTAGGCCGTTTTGAAGTATAAATAGTGATTAGTGTTTACACTGAAAATTCCACCTTAAATACCTGGATGACACTTTTAATTTCTAGATAACTTGTTTTCTGAATTATTACGACTTTCAGAATGAACATTACCTACTTTGACATTGACCAGTTAAATTTTACAACACTGTTTAAATGCAAATTCACTCTCTGACTGTAGGTTGTTCTTATGGAACAGAAGAAATAGTTTCTAATAGAATGGCTACCCTTGAACACAAAGCAGCCCTGTGCAAGTACAACAAAACATCTGTTTCTGACACCTGTTTGTCATGAAGAAGAAAGGAAGCCACAGTATTTACATGTATTCATCACATGTATTGTATTTGCTTTATTTGTATTTGTTTATTATATATGTAAAAATGCCTTTTTTGCCCCAAACATTTGCTTACACTCACATATTTATGCATTTTAATCTGTACTGAAACATTTCAGTTCAAAAAATATTATTCTCCATTATTATTATTAGGGGCCAAGCACCGAAGGTGCTTAGGCACCTATTGTATCCGTTAGGATTCTTATTATTGTTCATTTCATAAATATAATCGTAGCATTAAACGGTAGCCTTTAGATGTGATTATTCTTATTATTATTGTAATCGTTACAATTAGGGGCCAAGCTCCGAAGGTGCGTAGGCACCTATTGAAATCGTTGGCATTCTTCTTCTTCTTCTTCCGCTGCAAGTCTATGGCAGCCCATAGAACCGCTTGCGGGAAAGTTGTGAAATCTGGCACACTCATAAAGGACTGTGTCACCACTACCCATAGCAAATTTGAAGTCTCTAACTCAAACTCTCTAGCGCCACCACTTGTCCAAAATGTAAAAAAATTTATGCTAATAACTTTTGAACCATAAGCCACAGAAGGAAAATTCTTTTTTCCTCAGAATCCTTGGCTCATGGTGAGTTGAATTAAAAAAATCACAAGTTTTTTTTTTTTTTTTTTTCTATTTATAAATGTTTGAAAAACCTACTTTTTCGAACTTGTCCTAGACAGTTAGTCCGATTTTCACAAAAATTAGCTCAGATCATCTTCAGATCATGCCGGCAAAAAGTTATAGAATTCAAGTTGATTCGTCCAACCGTTCTTAAATGACACGTGAACAAATTTGACGAAAAGCACACAAAAATGCATGTGAGGCTCTATCTCGGCAACGGTTTGGCGTATTGAGACCAAACTTGGGCTGTTTCTCAATTCCAAGAACGCAAAGAACAGACTTGTGTTCTCGTGGAGACCGGTCTTGCCAAGCTTCCTTGGAAGAACGAACTCGGAAGGACGTGAGAACACACCCTTATGAGTATTGAGATGTGCTGCTTTCTTGCTTAACTGACTGCATAATCACAGTATAAGCAGCGGCCAATGAACCATAAATATAACATAACATTACAAACAAATGTCATAACTTATTCAAACATTTTATACTATTATAGATATTGTTTTCATATAATTGTACATCGTTTTATTTTACAGTGTTATATGTTTAAATATTACTATGTTAAGATTAATTTTAATATGCCAGTAAAAATACTGCAGACTTTCTCCGGGTCTCATATCTTTATTAAAATTAAGTAAAACAAAACGCTAAATGTTTACTTTCGAGAGCCGTCAAGTATTTGCGAGAGCGAGTTTAAAGCTTGCAGGCTTCCGTATACCGGCCGCGCGCATCATCTTCTGTGATTTCTAACGGCTCGATTCTCTCAATCTGCACTCGATGCATCCTCGATATCAAGAACAGATCCGGGCACTTCCATGCGTCCTCTGTTCTTGCGTTCTTGAGAATTGGAATTGAACTTCGACGGTTAATGATGACGTATAGCGAGAACACAAGGACGCAAGATCGCTAAAGAACGCATATTGAGAAACAGCCTTGGTGTGTGTTTGATCTGCGTGATCATCGTTGCTAGGGAAACTTTGCTTTAATTACTGTGTGTCTTACCCTGGTACGTGTGAATTGTGGCGTTTGGTTTTGCGTTTGCCTATCGCAGGACTGGACAGTTTCAGTCTGCTTAATAGAGAGGCGTGACAATAGCCAGTAAGCCGGTAAAAAGTACTTAAAGAGCTGTTTTGTAAGCGCCTGTCAGAAGAAACAGTCGAGCGACAGAGAAGGACAGCAGTTTGTAAGTGTTTTTGCCTCGTTTTTCTCCTTAGACTACTGTGTGATCATCGTTGCTAGGGAAACTTTGCCTTTAATTGCTGTGTGTCTTACCCTGGTAAATACGTGTGAATTGTGGCGTTTGGTTTTGCGTTTGCCTATCGCGGGAGGAACAGTTTCGGTCTGCTAAATAGAGAGGCGTGACAATAGCCAGCAAACCGGTAAAAAGTACTTAAAGAGCTGTTTTGTAAGCGCCTGTCAGAAGAAACAGTCGAGCGACAGAGAAGGACAGCAGTTTGTAAGTGTTTTTGCCTCGTTTTCTCATTAGACTACTGCGTGATCATCGTTGCTAGGGAAACTTTGCTTTAATTACTGTGTGTCTTACCCTGGTAAATACGTGTGAATTGTGGCTTTTGGTTTTGCGTTTGCCTATCGCAGGACAGGACAGTTTCGGTCTGCTAAATAGAGAGGCGTGACAATAGCCAGTAAGCCGGTAAAAAGTACTTAAAGAGCTGTTTTGTAAGCGCCTGTCAGAAGAAACAGTCGAGCGACAGAGAAGGACAGCAGTTTGTAAGTGTTTTTGCCTCGTTTTCTCATTAGACTACTGCTTGATCATCGTTGCTAGGGAAACTTTGCTTTAATTACTGTGTGTCTTACCCTGGTAAATACGTGTGAATTGTGCCGTTTGGTTTTGCATTTGCCTATCGCAGGACTGGACAGTTTCGGTCTGCTAAATAGAGAGGCGTGACAATAGCCAGTAAGCCGGTAAAAAGTACTTAAAGAGCTGTTTTGTAAGCGCCTGTCAGTCGGAGTGATAGTCGAGCGACAGAGAAGGACAGCAGTTTGTAAGTTGTTTTTGCCTCGTTTTCTCATTAGACTACTGCGTGATCATCGTTGCTAGGGAAACTTTGCTTTAATTACTGTGTGTCTTACCCTGGTAAATACGTGTGAATTGTGGCGTTTGGTTTTGCGTTTGCCTATCGCGGGACTGGACAGTTTCGGTCTGCTAAATAGAGAGGCGTGACAATAGCCAGCAAGCCGGTAAAAAGTACTTAAAGAGCTGTTTTGTAAGCGCCTGTCAGAAGAAACAGTCGAGCGACAGAGAAGGACAGCAGTTTGTAAGTGTTTTTGCCTCGTTTTCTCATTAGACTACTGCGTGATCATCATTGCTAGGGAAACTTTGCTTTAATTACTGTGTGTCTTACCCTGGTAAATACGTGTGAATTGTGGCGTTTGGTTTTGCGTTTTGCCTATCGCGGGACTGGACAGTTTCGGTCTTCTAAATAGGGAGGCGTGACAATAGCCAGTAAGCCGGTAAAAAGTACTTAAAGAGCTGTTTTGTAAGCGCCTGTCAGAAGAAACAGTCGAGCGACAGAGAAGGACAGCAGTTTGTAAGTGTTTTTTGCCTCGTTTTCTCATTAGACTACTGCGTGATCATCGTTGCTAGGGAAACTTTGCTTTAATTACTGTGTGTCTTACCCTGGTAAATACGTGTGAATTATGGCGTTTGGTTTTGCATTTGCCTATCGCGGGACTGGACAGTTTCGGTCTGCTAAATAGGGAGGCATGACTAGCTGACTTCAATCACAGGTAATCAGGCAAATATATAAGTGGTAAGTGTCCCCGCGGCAGCGGTCGCAGCAGCCCTTGTCTGAAGCCTCCTCGTATGAAGACCGACGAGTGTAAAGACCATCGACTCTACCTGCGCGACTCAACCGAGCAAGGACACCGACAAGGAGCTTGAGTATTGCTTTACTCCCCTTCAATTTTTGTACAGCTCGTCCTCAAATACTTATTTTGGTCACTTGTAGTCACTATGTGCTTTCAGATCTCTACTATCACTACTAACACTCGGAGAGCACGCTATGTACGTCGAAGGAAGGCCTGCCTGACAAATCTAAGGCCTGTCCCTTTGACCTCTACTCCAACGCTCTCTATTCCACTTGGTCTCTGGAACTGCCAGTCCGCTGTTAACAAAGCAGACTTCATTTCTTCTATTGCTACTCATTCTGGTCTCAGCCTCATGGCACTGACTGAGACCTGGATCAAACCTGAGGACACTGCCACTCCCGCAGCCCTCTCCACTCATTTCACTTGTTCCCACACCCCTCGTACGACTGGGAGGGGTGGAGGTACTGGTCTCCTTATATCGAAAGATTGGAAATTTGATCTTCAACCACCACCTACAGGTCACGGTTCATTTGAATCACATGCTGTTACTGTAACTCACCCTGTTCAAATCCACTTTGTGGTCATTTATCGTCCCCCAGGTCAATTGGGAAACTTCTTGGAGGAGTTGGACGTGCTGCTATCAAACTATCCTGAAGATGGTACTCCTCTGGTACTGCTTGGTGACTTCAACATCCACCTAGATAAACCCCAGGCTGCTGACTTCAACACTCTGCTCGCCTCATTTGATCTCAAGCGAGTCTCTAATACAGCAACTCTCTAATCGGGCAACCAACTGGACCTCATCTACACGCGCTGTTGCTCAGTGGACAACACTTTAGTTACTCCACTGCACACCTCAGACCACTTCCTCATTACTGCTAATCTAGCACTTACTCCTGAAGCGGCACACGCTCCAACGCGGGTCACCTTTCGACGGAACCTACGCTCACTCTCTCCATCTCGCCTATCCTCTTCAAAACCTTCTCTTCTCTTCTTAATCCGCCTCCACCTCCTCCTCAGTCGACTCTTACAGCTGATAACTTTGCAGTTTTCTTCACAAATAAGACAAGAACCATCAGTGACCAATTCTCCACACCGCAGACTGAGGATAACTCCACAACGACTAATGCTCACTCGTTCTCCTCCTTCTCTCCACTCTCAAAGACGGACGTTTCCAAACTTATCCTGTCCAGTCATCCTACTACTTGCCCACTGGATCCGATCCCCACTCACCTCCTTCAAGCGATTTCTTCTTCAGTCATACCTTCACTTACTCACATTATCAACTCCTCTCTTCACTCTGGAACATTTCCCTCATCATTTAAGCAGGCTCGGGTAAGCCCACTGCTGAAGAAACCATCTCTAAATCCAGCACTTCTAGAAAACTACAGACCGGTATCCCTTCTTCCATTCATTGCAAAGACACTCGAACGAGCTGTGTTCAACCAGCTCTCTATGTTTCTTGTACAGAACAACCTCCTGGACAGCAATCAATCTGGCTTCAAAAGTGGCCACTCAACTGAGACTGCCCTGCTCTCGGTTACTGAAGCCCTGCGACTGGCAAGAGCAGCTTCAAAATCCTCAGTACTCATTTTGCTGGACCTGTCTGCTGCTTTTGACACTGTTAATCACCAGATTCTCCTATCCACCCTCAGAAAGATGGGCATCTCTGGAACCGCACTCCAGTGGCTTAACTCCTACCTGTCTGATAGATGCTTCATGGTGTCTTAGAGGGTTGAAGTTTCTAAGTCACAACAACTTGCTACTGGGGTTCCTCAAGGCTCAGTACTTGGACCGCTTCTCTTCTCCATCTACATGACGTCATTAGGATCTGTCATTCAGAAGCATGGCTTTTCCTATCACTGCTATGCTGATGACACTCAACTCTACTTCTCATTCCAACCAGATGATCCAACGGTAGTTGCTCGCATTTCAGCCTGTCTGAGTGACATTTCTAGCTGGATGAATGACCATCACCTTCAGCTCAACCTTACTAAGACTGAACTGCTGGTGGTTCCAGCTAACCCATCGTTTCATCACAACTTCTCTATACAGCTGGGTTCGTCAACCATAACTCCTTCCAGGACAGCCAGAAACCTAGGAGTTGTGATGGATCATCAGTTAAGCTTCACAGACCATATTGCTACAACGACCCGGTCCTGTAGATTTGCCTTATTCAACATTAGGAAGATTAGACCCTTCCTGTCAGAGCAATCCACCCAACTTCTTGTCCAAGCTCTTGTTCTCTCCAGACTGGACTATTGCAATGCTCTCCTGGCGGGCCTTCCTGCATGTACTATCAAGCCTCTAACTGATCCAGAATGCAGCAGCGAGGGTTGTCTTCAATGAGCCGAAAACAGCCCATGTTACTCCTCTCCTCATCAGGTTACACTGGCTACCAGTAGCCGCTCGCATCAAATTCAAGGTACTGATGCTTGCCTACAAAATGACCACTGGCACGGCGCCAACTTACCTAAACTCACTAGTTCAATCTTATGCACCCTCCAGAAGTTTGCGCTCTGCAAGTGAACGACACCTTGTGGTGCCATCCCAAAGAGGTTCAAAATAAATGTCAGTGAGTTTTTCCTGGACTGCTCCCAGCTGGTGGAATGACCTCCCGATCTCAATTCGAACAGCTGAGTCTTTACTCATTTTCAAAAAACATCTAAAGACTCATATTTTTCGCCTGCACTTAACCAACTAATACTAGTACTTACCTTTTTTCTTTTCTATTCATATTCCCAAAAAAAAAAAAAAAAAAAAAAAAAAACCCTGGCTACGTGTTCTGTACTAGACTAACTGAGACTTGTCATAGCACTTGTATACCGTTGTTGTTCTCGTTGATCTGATTGTTTCTACTGTTCTCATTTGTAAGTCGCTTTGGATAAAAGCGTCTTCTAAATGATTAAATGTAATGTAAATGTAATGTGTGTGATAACAAACATGACCTGAGACTATCTGCAGTGTTTTGACGCAGTGCCACCTAGTGGTCAGGAGATATGAAAAACGCATATTTTTGCTTATAACTTCTGAATGGTTTGGCCAAAAGTTACAAAACTGGTCTCTTTAGATTCGGTGGGTCATGTCGAGTCAAATGATATCCAATTTTCCCATGTCAGCCATTTTAGGTGGTGGCCATTTTGAATTATGCTCTAAAATGCTGTGTTTTTTGAACACATTAGCGTATCGCTATGAGAATAATTACAAAAATCTTCGGCTCCATGCCCTGATGGTACTCAAATAGTTTGGGGCCAGCACCACCTTGTGGTCAAAAGTTATGGTACTTAGACACCTGTTGTAATCGTTAGAATTCTTATTATTAGGGGCCAAGCACCTATTGTATCCGTTAGCATGATTTTTTTCTTCCGCCGCAAGTCTATGGCAGCCCATAGAACCACTTGCGGGAAAGTTGTGAAATTTGGCACACTGATAGAGGACAGTGAGAAAAGTTACCATAGCAAATTTGGAGTCCCTAACTCAAACTGTCTAGTGCCACCACTTGTCTAAACTTTCAAAAATTTTATGCCAATAACTTTTAAACCGTAAACCACAAAATTAAAATTATTTTTTCCCCTCTGATTCATTGACTCATGCCAAGTCAAAGGAACACCAAAATTAAAAAATCACAAGGTTTAGTTTTTTCGCTATTTTCAATTGTTCGTAAAAACTACTTTTTCGAACTCGTCCTAGGCCATTGAACCGATTGTCACAAAATTTGAACCATATCATCTTCAGACCACGCTGGCAAAAAGTTATGGAATTCAAGTTGATTAGTCATACTGTTTCTGAATAGCACGTGAACTAATTCAACGAAAAGCATGCAAAAGTGGACGTGAGGCTTTATATCCACAATGGTTTGGCCTATTAAGACCAAACTTGGTGTGTTATAACAAGCAAGACCTGAGACTACCTGCAGTGTTTCGGCGCTGTGCCCCCTAGTGGTAAGGAGATATGAAAAATGCATATTTTTGCTCATAACTCCTGAATGCTTTGGCCAAAAATCACAAAACTGGTCTCGTTAGATTCGGTGCATCATGCTTTTTTTTGCAATGTCAGCCATTCTGGGCATCGGCCATTTTGAATTATGATCTAAAATGCTGTATTTTACGAACGCATTAGCGTATCTTTATGAAATGAATTACAAAAATCTTCGGCTCATTACCATCATTGTACTCAAAAAGTTTGGGGGCAGCGCCACCTTGTGGTCAAAAGTTATGATGAAATTTAGAAAAATGCTAATAACTTTTGTTTACATTAACCTATTGTAATCGGACTGACGTTGATAGATTCCTTGGATCATGATGAGAACACCGATACCAATTTTTCCAATATTGGCCATACTTCCTGTCCACCATTTTGATTAATGTTGAAACCCTACTTTTTCAAACTCCTCCTAGATTGTTAGTCCGATTTTCACCAAATTTGGCTCGGATCATCTCCAGACCAAGCTGGCAAAAAGTTATGGATTTCGTGTTGATACACGAAACGGTTTTCGTTTAGCGCATGAACGAATTTGCCTGTAAAATGCCAAACTGCATCTGAGGGTTGTATCTCTGCAAAGGTTTGGCATATTTACACCAAACTTTGTATGTGCCATTGTCACCTCACACTGACCACGGCACATCAATTTGGTAACAGCGCCACCTATTGGCAAAGAGTAATAAACCATTCATTAACATTTAATTATGAAATTTCCAAAAATGCTAATAACTTTCGATTACATTAGGCTATTGTAATGAAACTGGTCTCAAAATATTCCCTGGCTAATGCCAACAACATATATACCAAATATGCCAGAGTAAGCTGAACTTCCTGTCCTCCATTTTGATTTATGTTGAAAACCTACTTTATCGAACTCCTCATCAACCGTTGGTCCGATTTTCACCAAAATCGAGTTAGATGATCTTCAGATTGTGCTGACAAAATGTTATGGATTTTGTGTTGATAGACAAAACTGTTTTCACATATCACAGCGACGAATTTCAGGCATGATGACAAAATGACACTTCAGCCTATATCTCTGCAATGCTTTGGCATATTGACACCAATCTTTGTGTATAGATATACTTTTGATACTTTTAGATACTTTTTGAGTACCATCAGGGTATGGAGCCGAAGATTTTTGTAATTATTTTCGTAACGATACGATAATGCGTTTAAAAAAAAACAGCATTTTGAAACATAATTCAAAATGTCCGATGCCTAAAATGGCTGACATGGGAAAATTTGATATCATTCGACTCGACATGACTGACTGAATCTAAAGAGACCAGTAGTGTGATTTTTGGCCAAACCATTCAGAAGTAATAAGCAAAAATATGCATTTTTCATATCTCCTGACCACTAGGTGGCGCTGCATCGAAACACTGCAGGTAGTCTCAGGTCATGGTTATTATGACACACACCAAGTTTGGTCTCAATATGCCAAACCGTTGCCGAGATATAGCCTCACATGCATTTTTGCGTGCTTTTTGTCAAATTTGTTCACGTGTCATTCAATAACGGTTGGACGAATCAACTTGAATTCCATAACTTTTTGCCAGCATTGTCTGAAGATGATCTGAGCCAATTTTCGAGAAAATCGGACTAACCGTTTAGGACGAGTTCGAAAAAGTAGGTTTTTCGAACAATTGAAAATAGCGAAAAACCTTGCGATTTTTAAATTTTGGGGTTCATTCGACTTGGCATGAGCCAAGGATTCAGAGGAAAAAAGAATTTTAATTTTCTGGCTTACGGTTCAAAATTTATTAGCATAAAAATATTGAAACTTTGGACAAGTGGTGGTGCTAGAGAGTTGGAGTTAGAGACTCCAAATTTGCCATGGTTAATGTTGACACTGTCCTCTATCAGTGTGCTACATTTCACAACTTTCCCACAAGCGGTTCTATGGGCTGCCATAGACTTGCGGCGGAAGAAAAAAAATCACGCTAACGGATACAATAGGTGCCTAAGCACCTTAGGTGCTTGGCCCCTAAATATAGCTGCAAACAGCAATTATGGGGCCAAGCACTCCAGAGGCAAATTGAAGAGCTAAGCATGGCATGGAGCATCAGACCAACTGCAGAAATGCGAAATTGAAGCCATTTTAGGATGACTGTAAATGAAATGGCTGAAAAATCATAAATACAACCACTATTAATATGATTAAATGGCTTATCACTTTTGACCAACAGGTGGCGCTGTAATCAAATAGTTTTGGTGTGTGAGGTGTGAGGTGACAATGGCACACACAAAGTTTGTTGTCATTATGTCTAAGTTTTGAAGAGATATAGTCTTAGAGTCATTTTGGCACCATGCCTAAAGTTTGTAGCAGCGCTGTACAAAAACGGTTTTGTCTATCGACACGAAATCCATAACATTTTGTCAGCAAAGTCTGAAGATGATTTGACTCGATTTTAGTGAAGATCAGACCAATTTGTTGTTGAGGAGTGCAAAAAAGTAGGTTTTCAACATAAATCAAAATGGCCGAAGTTCGGCTCATTATGAAATAATTTATATGTATGTTGTCGGCATGACCCAAGCAATATTTTGAGACCAGTTTCATTACAATACGTCAATGCAATCAAAAGTTATTAGCATTTTTGAAAATTTCATAATTAAGAATTAATGAATGGTTTATTACTCTTGAACAATAGGTGGCGCTGTTACCAAATTGATATGGCATAGTCAGTGTGATGTGACAATGGCACATACAAAGTTTGGTACAAATATGTCAAAGCTTTGCGGGGATACAGCCTCAGATGTATTTTGGCATCTTACGAATAAATTCATTGATAAGCTAATCAAAAACCGTTTCGTATATCAACACGAAATTCATAACTTTTTGTCAGCGCCACCACTTGTCCAAAGTTTCAATATTTTTATGCTAATAACTTTTGAACCATAAGCCTGTAACAAATTAGCTCAAAGTGAGATGTACATAATTAATCATAACGGGTTATTATTAACTACATTCATCTTCAGGAATTACTAGCATTATATCATTAATAGTACAATAAAATGATTTGTTCGTCCGCAGGGCGGACAGTGTTAATCGTTTATTGACTCTAAGTAAAATTATTTCTCTGGCCACAAAAAAATAATTTTACTACTAATACATTGCTTCCAGAGCATGTAACAAAACCGGAACGTTAAAGTGACCTCGTTCTGTGAGCAGCAAACACAGACAACCAAGTGTGAATACATATGGATGTTTATTACTACACTACAGGGGAACATGCAACATCAGACTAAACACAAACATACAGACATTAAACATAGATGCCAACGCAAGGAAGGCATGGACAGAGAGAGAGAGAGAGAGAGCGCAGCAGAGAGAGAGAGAGAGAGAGAGAGAGAGAGCAGCAGAGAGAGTAAGAGCGCGCACTGCAGAGAGTGAGAGAGCGAGCGAGCGCTCACGCGCAAGAGAGTGGAGAGTCATGGCAGTATTTACTCATAAACTAAATCACAACCTGTTAAGAACCATCAAAGAATCTCATCACCTTAACCCTCTGAAGTCGATTAACGCGTATACGCGTTATGAGGCATTTTCTCCTGATAACCCCGAAAAGAACTTAAATTACACTTTTAGTTTTGATCGTACAGATAAGAGTAAAGGGTCTACTTTTTTTTGTATACAGACATAATAACAACAAAACTTTGTGCACTTATAAAATGAAGATAACAAACAAGGAGTGCTGTCTGCAGCCTTTGTCTGCGCTGATGTTCATTTACAAACGCGTCATTAAAATTAACTGTAACTCAGTGAATACTCAACACAGAGACATGAGAAAGATATCTATAGAAAGCCTGACATGTCTACTTTTAAACTAAACAAGTGCTGCCGAAAAAAAAATATTCCGTGATAAAGTAATCCATATGAAAACAACGCGATGTCCGTTTTTCACATCTCCCTTCATTATCTTCTAATGCGACCACGCCCACGCGCCGAGCGCGCTATTCAAATTCTAATGTTTCACTAAAGCGCACGGCTTGAATACGCCCACACAACAGAAGACAACGCAGCGAGACTGTTTTTCAAGTTTTTTTTATTTTACTGTTTGTTTCGCGATGAGAGGAATAAGACATAATGATGTGGTTGAGGATTTGAGATTTGGATTTCCTCAGAAAAAAAGAATAAAGCACTTTATTCAGCAGAGATCATAAACATGAGTAAGTCTCTTTTTATTTATTTATATACTTGTACTAGTGTTCACATAACGTGTAAACATTTTACTAGTTAGACTTTTTCCAAACTATAATTCCTGACTAAATGTATAATCAGGTGAAATATTATGAAGTTTCAATAACAATATACAATACTATCATTCAAAAGCTTGATGTAAATAATATAAATGTAACAAATAAATGTAACTGTAACAAACATTGCTGTTCTTTCAATTTATCCCCCCTAAAAAACCTGAAAAAAATATTCTCAGCTCTTTTCAACATTAATAATAATAATAATAATAATAATGATAATTATAACAATAAATTATTTTTTTTTTTTTTTTGTAGAAAATAAGATTGTTAAAAGGATTTCTGAAGGATTGTGTGACTGGAGTAATGATGCAAAAAATTCAGTTTGAAAGTCAGCTTTGATTGTTCCTAATAAACTGTTTATCTGCACTCGCAAGTGAATATTAAATTATGTTGTGGGATAATTAAATATATTCTAAATAAAGTACAAACATAAAATTATATACATTTATTTTGTCCTCATATTCTTTCTTGTAACTTCCCCTCTCAGTGACACAGCTGACTGAATGGCTCATTATGCAGCTCATTATTTGGGTCTTTGTCTTCTCAGGTGTAAATCACAATGGTATTCATGATAGTTGATGCCTACTCGCATATGACTTTTACCAACAAAAAGTGTCTTAGAAAATGTATATCAATATATTGTTTTCTGTAAGTGAGTAAACAAGATGATTTTCACATCATTTAGAAAGAAAAATTCTAGGCTACAAGCTCCAGTTCTCAAAAGTCCTGGGAACCAATGTGCTTTATGTGTTTTAATGCCTTATTCAAGTGATTTAACATTTTTAGTTTTTCACTAACCACGCATAACTTTTTTTTTTTCTCAAAAACACAATCATGTACTTACATGCTGCTCACATATTATTATAGCCCAGTTTGTGCTGATTACAGTGAGATTAGACTTTAGCCATTTAGATATTTATAAGAAACTGAAAAAAGCACAAATGTCAGGGCATGACAAAACTTCTCCAGGCCCCAAAAATACCCTTAGACTCCAGAGGGTTAATTAAAAGGGGTCAAAGCCTAGAAGCGCATCTAAATAGTTAACAAGCGGTTACTTGCATTGGTTCTGTAGTTGCTGAGTAAAGTGTCCCGGTGCATGTATAATGCGTAGATTCCTGTTGAATCCTGTTAGGAGTGAAACCTTCGTCATTTCATCCATGGGTTGACTGCTCCGAAGTGAATCAACAAATTTGCTGAAAACTG
This sequence comes from Cyprinus carpio, assembly GCF_018340385.1. Classification (NCBI taxonomy): domain Eukaryota; kingdom Metazoa; phylum Chordata; class Actinopteri; order Cypriniformes; family Cyprinidae; genus Cyprinus; species Cyprinus carpio. The sequence continues at coordinate 8,943,056 of NC_056614.1, forward strand.
CCAGAAGATCAGATTCCCCCCGGAAGGGGAGTCGCGAGGTGTCCAAGGTGATGGGTGTCTCCAGGGAACAGCAAGTTAAGAGAGTAAAGAGAGAAACCTTGGGGGTGTGGAAGAGGTTTTATCTGGTTTCCCAGTAACACCCCTTTTGGTTGGATTGACCAATAACAAGGCATATAGTTTCAGTGGGAAAGTGTTTCTTTGTCTGAATGGCACCTGATTGGCATAATTTATTAATGGAGTGTTTAACTGGTTATCTGGTAACCCAAACTATGGTACAAATAGTATGATGCATTTAAGGCTAACATAGTAGAGATATTTAGCCAAGGCAAACCGAGAGGTTTAATTAGGTACCAAGAAAGATATGCAAGACAGATAGAAACAAAGATAAATTCTTATGCTTGAATATAGGCATTAAAGGTCAACTAACAGGACTAGAGAATCATAATTATGCTAATATGAGCTGGGAAACATACAAACACACAGGAATATATCGTATACATTTGGAATGGCTTATATCCTGAGTTAAATGCAAGAAGTTTTGTGTGTGTGTGTGTGTGTGTGTGTGCGCGCGAGTGGCATGGAGAGGTCTTTTCCTCTGCATGCTTTGGCCATTGAAGCTGATTAAGATCTCTTTGAAGCTTATGAGTCCGAGCTAGGAATGTAGAGGTGTCCCTGGTGATGATCAAACAGGCCCCTAAAGGTGTCAATGGCACAGTTTGATGCAGACTCATTGGCTCTAAGCTATGATTTACATGAGGTCAGTCAGTAGATTAAAAATCTTTCTGAATATTAGAATGAATGTGTTATCATGATCTAGTCCATACGTTACAAGCCACAGAAGGAAAATTATTTTTTCCTCTGAATTGTTGGCTTATGCCGAGTCGAATGAACCCCAAAATTAAAAAAATCGCAAGGTTTAGTTTTTTTCGATATTTTCAATTGTTCGAAAAAACTACTTTTTCGAACTCGTCCTGGACGGTTAGTCCGATTTTCACGAAAATTGGCTCAGATCATCTTCAGATGATGCCGGCAAAAAGTTATGGAATTCAAGTTGATTCGTTCAACCGTTCTCGAATACCATTCAAACAAATTCTACGAAAAGCACTCAAAAATGCATGTGAGGCTATAACTCAGCAACGGTTTGGAATATTGAGACCAAACTTGGTGTGTGTTATAACAAGCATGACCTGAGACTACCTGCAGTGTTTCGACGCAGCGCCACCTAGTGGTCAGGAGATATGAAAAATGCATATTTTTGCTTATAACTTCTGAATGGTTTGGCCAAGAATAACAAAACTAGTCTCTTTCGATTCGGTGGGTCATGTTGAGTCGAATGATATCCAATTTTCCCATGTCAGCCATTTTAGGTGTCGGCCATTTTGAATAATGTTCTAAAATGCTGTATTTTTTGAACGTATTATCGTATCATTATGAAAATAATTACAAAAATCTTCGGCTCCATGCCCTGATGGTACTCAAAAAGTTTGGGGGCAGCGCAATCTTGTGGTCAAAAGTTATAATATCTAAAAAATGCTAATAACTTTTGAATATATTAGACTATTGAAATGAAAGTGGTCTCCCTATATTCTTTGGGTCATGCTGACAACATCGATACCAATTACGCCAAATTTGGCCATACTTCCTGTCCGCCATTTTAATTACTGTTGAAAACTTTCTTTTTCGAACTCCTCCTAGACCGTAAGTCTGATTTTCACCAAATTTGGCTCGAATCATCTTCAGACACCACTGGCCAAAAGTTATGGATTTTGTGTCGATATACGAAACGGTTCTCAATTAGCGCGTCAATGAATTTGCTTGTAAGATTCCAAAATGCATCTGGGGATGTATCTCTGCAAAGCTTTGACATATTTGCACCACTTTGTATGTTTCATTATCACCTCACACTGACCATGCCACATCAATTTGGTAACAGCGCCACCTATTGGTCTGGAGTAATAAACATTCATTAATTCTTAATTATGACATTTTAAAAAATGCTAATAACTTTTGATTGCATTGACCTATTGTAATGAAACCGGTCTCAAGATATTCCTTGGGTCATGCCGACAACATACATATCAATTATGTCATAAAAAGCCGAACTTATTGTCAGCCATTTTGATTTATGTTGAAAACCTACTTTTTTGCACTCCTCATCAACCGTTGGTCCGATTCTCACCAAAATCGAGTAAGATCATCTTCAGACTGTGCTGACAAAAAGTTATGAATCTCTTGTCGATAGACGCAACTGTTTTTGTACAGCGCCACTACAAACTTTAAGCACGGTGTCAAAATGACTCTAAGGCTATATCTCTTCAAAGATTTGATATACTGACACCAAACTTTGTATGGGCAATACTCACCTCACACTGACCATGCCACACTAATTTGGTAACAGTGCCACCTATTGGTCAAACGTGATAAGCCAATAAATCATATTACTAGTTGTTGTATTTATGCCTTTCTCAGCCATTTTGCCTAAAATAATGTTAAAATGGTCTTAATTACTCATTCCTGCCGTTGGTCTGAGGCATGCTTCTGTAGTGCTTGGCCCCGTAATTGCTGCTTGCAGCTATATGTATTATTATTATTATTATTATTATTATTCTCTTAGAATTTTTAAAACCCAATGGCAGGTGTTTTTGCTTTATTATTAATTAATCTTTGATACATTTCTCTGATTGGTTAAACAAATGGTCAATAGAAAATGTTAAAATTCTGCTTAAAGGACAGCTATTATGCAAAATCTACTTTTACATGGTGCTTGGACATAAATTTGTGTTGGCAGTGTGTAAACATAACCACCCTACAATGATAAAAATCTACCCACTCCTTTTTTAATCCACATTAAACTAAATCACTAGGCATGCTGTTTTGATTCTCTAAGCAATATGACATCACATTCTTAGGTCCCGTCCACAGGGGCTAACTGGCCCATCCTGCATTGGCATAGATTCCACCCTCAGCTGTTGTACACTGTCCTCCATTTTCTCCGCGCTTGAGCAGCTGTAATGTCATCGATGTCTCGTAAGCTATCCCAGGTGCTCTGTGTTTAAATGTAAGCCTGAACACGAGTCTTCATTTTCTCCCAACATCTGAGCCACTGTGAAATACTTCTTTGTTTCAAGGTAATGCACCTAAATACGTTTATGTCTCAAAAATCATTTCACTCCAGACTGCTTTGTGAATGTAGTTATAGTGGCTAGCTAACATTTTAACCGTATTTGTATGCATACATTATCTAAGTATTGTAATGTATTGGCCTCTCTCGCTCATTTCATGTCTCTCAGTCATGTTGCTTCTACCAACTGTTTATTGCGGTATGTATGCAAAGCAGAGAGACGTAAATGCTATGCCCTCTTCTGAAGATGGGGTGGGAATATGTAGTATATTTGCATTTAAAGTGATACTCACATAAACTGCTCTTTTGTAGACACCCCAAAAATGACCTTTTCCAGATGTTATGATCTTTGGGGTATTTTGAGCTGAAACTTCACAGGCACATTCTGGGGACACCCAAGACCAATATAACATCTTGTAAAAAGGGGCATACTAGGTGCCCTTTAAAGGGATACTCCATCCCAAAATGAAAATGTTGTCATTATTCACTTACCCCCATGTCGTTCCAAACCTGTAAAAGCTTTGTTCGTCTTCGGAACACAATTTAAGGATATTTTGGATGAAAACAGGGAGGCTTGAGACTGTCCCATAGACTGCCAAATAAATAACAGTGTCAAGGTCCAGGAAAGTATGAAAAGCATCGTCAGAATAGTCCATCTGCCATCAGTGATTCAAACGTAATGTTGTGAAGCGACGAGAATACTTTTTGTACACAAAGAAAACAAAAATAACAACTTTATTCAACAATTCCTCTCCTCTGTATCTCTCCAAATCAGCGTAGTGCCATTTTGACAAATCTGAGCAGTACGCAGGCGGCGTTTTTTACGTGCATTTATGCTTTGGTTTGAAAGCAAACAGCACATCGGCCATCTGCGTACAGCTCAGAACTGCCAAAATGGCGTTACACTGATTTGGAGAGACACAGAGGAGAGGAACTGTTGAATAAAGTCTTTTTTTTTCTTTGTGTACAAAAACGTTACGGTTGAATCACTGATGGCAGATGGACTATTCTGACGATGCTTTTCATACTTTGCTGGACCTTGACACTGTTATTTATTTGGCACTCTATGGGACAGTCTCAAGCCTCCCTGTATTCATCTAAAATATCTTAACCCTCAGAGTCTAAGGGTATTTTTGGGGCCTGGAGAAGTTTTGTCATGCCCTGACATTTGTGCTTTTTTCAGTTTCTTATAAATATCTAAATGGCGAAAGTCTATTCTCACTGTAATCAGCACAAACTGGCCTATAATAATATGTGAGCAGCATGTATGTACATGATTGTGTTTTTGAGAAAAAAAATGTTATGCGTGGTTAGTGAAAAACTAAAAATGTTAAATCAGTTGAATAAGGCAATACAACACATACAGAACATTGGTTCCCGGGACTTTTGAGAACTGGAGCTTGTAGCCTAGAATTTTTCTTTCTAAATTATGTGTTTACTCACTTACAGAAAACAATATATTGATTTAAATTTTCTAAGACACTTTTTGTTGGTAAAAGTCATATGCGAGTAGGCGTCAACTATCATGAATTCACACCTGAGAAGACAAAAGTCCTGCATAATGAGCTGCATAATGAGCCATTCAGTCAGCTGTGTCACTGAGAGGGGTGAGTTACAAGAAAGAATGTGAGGACAAAATAAATTTTTATATAATTTTATGTTTGTAGTTTATTTAGAAATATATTTAATTATCCCACAACATAATTTAATATTCACTTGTGAGTGCAGTTAAACAGTTTATTAGGAACAATCAAAGCTGACTTTCAAACTGAATTTTTTGCATCATTACTCCAGTCACACAATCCTTCAGAAATCCTTTTAACAATCTTATTTTATACAAAAAAACATTTATTGTTATTATTATCATTATTATTATTATTAATGTTGAAAAGAGCTGAGAATATTTTTTTTCAGGTTTTTTAGGGGGGATAAATTGAAAGAACAGCATTGTTTGTTACATTTGTTACAGTTACATTTATTTGTTACATTTATATTATTTACATCAAGCTTTTGAATGGTATAGTAGTGTATATTGTTATTGACACTTCATAATATTTCACTTGATTATACATTTAGTCAGGAATTATAGTTTGGAAAAAATCTTTGGAAAAAGTCTAACTAGTAAAATGTTTACACGTTATGTGAAAACTAGTATATAAATAAATAAAAAGAGACTTACTCATGTTTATGATCTCTGCTGAATAAAGTGAGGAAATCCAAATCTCAAATCCTCAACCACATCACATCTTTTTGGGGTGAATTATGTCTTATTCCTCTCATCGCGAAGCAAAAAACAGTAAAATAAAAAAAAAACTTGAAGAACAATCTCGCTGCGTTGTCTTCTGTTGTGTGGGCGTATTCAAGCCGCGCGCTTCAGTGAAACATTAGAATCTCAAAAGCGCGTTCAGCGCGGGGCCTGGTCAAATTTGAAGATAATGAAGGGAGACGTGAAAAACGGACATCGCGTTGTTTTCTTATGGATTGTAAATGAAGATCAGCGCAGACAAAGGCTGCAGACCGTTATCTTTATTGTTATCTTTATTTTATAAGTGCACAAAGTTTTGTTGTTATTATGTCTGTATACAAAAAAAGTACACCCTTTACAGATTCGATTGATGTATTGCTCTTATCTGTACGATCAAAACTGAAAGTGTAATTTAAGTTCTTTCCGGTCTTATCAGGAGAATATGCCACAAAACGCGTATCCGCATTAATTTACTCCACAGGGTTAACCCTCTGGGGTCTAGGGGGTTTTGGGGGCCTGGAGAAGTTTTGACATCCCCTGACTTTTGTGCCTTTTTCAGTTGCTTATAAATAGATACACGGCTAAAGTCTGAAAACACTGTATTCAGTACAAACTGGGCTACAATAATATGTAAATAGCATGTATGTACATTTTGACATTTATGCATTTAGCAGACACTTTTATCCAAAGCGACTTACAGTGCATTCAGGATAACATTTTTTTTTTACCTAACATGTGTTCCCTGGGAATCAAACGCACAACCTTTTGCGCTGCTTACGCAATGCTCTACCACTGAGCCACAGGAACACATGATTGTGTTTTTGAGAAAACAACGTTTATGCGTGGTTAGTAAAAAACTACAATTTTGAAGTCACTGAAATAAGGTCATAAAACACCTAGAGAACATTTGTTCACAAGACTGTCAAACCTGGAGCTTGTAGCATAGAATTTTTGCTTCAAAATGATGTGAAAATCATCTTGTTTGCTCACTCTCAGAAAACAATAGATTCATTTAAAATTTTTAAGACACTTTTTGTTTCAAAAGGGCATATGCGAGTAGGCGTCAACTATCATGAATATTTGTGTGATTCACACCTGAGAAGAAAAAGGGGCGCATAATGAGCTACATAATGAGCCTTTCAGTCAGGTATGTGACAGAGAGGGAAGAGTTACAAGAAAGAATGTGAGGACAAAATAAATGTATATATTTTTAGGTTTGTTGTTTATTTAGAATATATTTAATTATCCCACAAAATAACTTGAGATTCACTGAGTGCAGTTAAACAGTATATTAGGTACAATAAAAGCGACTTTCAAAGCTGATTTTTTAGCATCATTACTCCAGTCACACAATCCTTCAGAAATCCTTATAATATTCTGATTTGCTACTCAAAAAAACTATTCATTATTATTATGATTATTATTAATTTTGAAGAGATATTTTTTTATTATTAATTGAAAGAACAGCATCATTTCTAACATGATTATTGTATTTATTATAATATACAATATATATTTCAGTACTGACTCCCAGCTTTTGAAAGGTATAGTGTATATTGTTACACTTGGAGTAAGACTGGAGTAATGATGCTGAAAATTTAGCTTTGATCACAGGAATAAATTAAATTGTAAAATATATTCAAATAGAAAGCAGTTATTTTAAATAGTAAAAATATTTCACAATATTAATACTTTAGCAAATGCAACTTTCTGTATTTTGGATCAAATAAATGCAGGCTCATGTGTCATGTTGAAATATATAAATAAACATCACATACCTGGCATTTCCAAAATATATATTGTTTATGTGCTCTGAAGGACATACATTTTTGAAGAGTCTTTGAAGAGAGATGGGAGTGTGTGCCTCGCTTGGTCTTAGCTGTGTTCCAGGTTCTTGAGTGGGCTGCTTATTTGCATTGGCTCGCTTTGAAATAGGTTATTATTTATCTGAAATAAAAAAGTAAGCATGCTGTTTACGCAAATAAACTGCATTATTAACATTATTGTGATGGTCACTGATGCTATTAGTAATTTATAGGAAAAAAAGAACACAATTACCACATAGCACATTTATTGTCTGATATTTACAGCTTACTTGACACTTTTTTTTTTTTTTTTTTTACCTCAGACGATTGCAAACACCAATGACGGGGTATAACACATTAAAAATATTTACACCAGAGCTGTCTATGTTACAGAACATATATAATAAAAAAAAAAAAAAAAAAAAAAAACCTCCTGGCATCGTGAAACATTGAGATGATGTAAATGAAACTTCATAATGTTTCACCTGATTATACATTTAGTCATAATAGTCTGGAAAAAGTCCAACTAGTAAAATGTGTACAAGTTATATGAAAACTAATACAAGTAGATTAATACTAAAAAAGACTTACTCATGTTTATCTCTGATGGGTCAAGCCGCTTCGTTCTTCTTTCTGAGGTGATCCAAATCTTATTCCTTTCAGCGGTCTTATTGAGGTGAATTATGTCTTATTCCTCTCAGCGCGAAGCGAACAGTAACAATTAAAAAACGTGTTTAAAAGTCTTTATGATTTGTTTTATATTATGGGTGTGTTTTTTGGTCTGATGATTGTTGTTGACAGTTTTAGTCTCAATAGCGCGCTCGGCGCGTGGGCGTGGTCGCATTAGATATAATGAAGGGAGACATAAAAGACGGACATCGCGTAGTTTTCATGTGGATTACTTTATCACAGAATATTTGTTTTTGGTAGCACCTGCTTAGTTCAAAAGTAGACATGTAAAGCTTTCTATAGATATCTCTCTCATGTCTCTTTGTTGAGTATTCACTGAGTTACAGTTCATTTTAATGACGTGTTTCTAAATAAAGATCACCGCAGACCAAGACTGCAGACAGCGCACTCTGTTTGTTTTCTTTATTTTATAAATGCACAAAGTTTTGTTGTTATCGTGTGTACACAAATAAAAGTAGACCCTTTACAGATTCGTTTGATGTATTGCTTTTTTCAGTAAGATCAAAACTGAAAGTGTAATTTAAGTTCTTTTCGGTCTTATCATGAGAATTTGCCTCAAAACGCGTATCCGCGTTAGCCGACTTCAGAGGGTTAATTTAACTTCTTGCCTTTTGCTGTTAAATCTGATATCTCCCATCCATGTTTGTGTGCACACAAAACACATTTTGTGACACATGTAGCTGCAAATTGATCTGTTCCAATCTAACTTTCCTTCTCTCCTGCAACAACATCTGTTCTCTGAATATGTATACACTGGAGCAAGGGCCACTCAAATGAGATCACAGCAATAGCAACAAGAAAAATCCAATCAATTCTCAATAAACAAAATGTCCCACCCTACATTTTTTCTTGTTCAGGAAGTCATTTCACTCATTTCACTATCACAACTTTCATTTTTAATGGCCACTTTACGTTATTGGTTAAGTATGTAAGCAATGAAATTACAGAATCTTAAAGATAATTTGAACTGTTACCTTTACTCTTCTGCAGGGCTTTTTGGGTCGACTGTAGTACTGATTCATGGAATTGCTGGGCAAACTCCTCAGCAATGAAACTCTCCCAGGGTTTGGTCTTTCTGTTGACATTAACAGAACTTTCTTTAGTGAACGGGGGCTGTCGCACACTGTTCAGCAGACTAGAGCTCTTGCCTGGGATGCTGTCACTGGCTTGACATTTGTCAGGTAATACAGCAGGCAAGGAAGAGTCTTTTAGTCTTAAGGGATCTGAGAGAGATCTGGGTAGATCCAAGTGAGAGAGGTGTTCCACTTGGGGTTGGGGCACATATACAGAGGGGGAGGGACTGGGGGGCCGTCCATTCAGCAGGTCATCAGATTGGACTGGAGACTGAGACAACAGGTCTGCAAAATAAATAAATAAATAACTACAATAATCAAATGTTTGCAGGTTAGTGTATTCATGAACATAGCAAAACATCAAACAGGATCTCGATCAGAGTGGACTGAAGGGATTTTGGGGCTATCATGAGGAGTATTTTGTACATCCCTGACAGTGTAACACAGATGCTATGCATCTCCTGAGGGTCATCCACACAGTAAAACACTCATTACATGTTTTGGTAATGAGCTGAGAAAATAGACAGTGATAAACATCTGGAGCTGTCAGCTGCTTTCACACACTGACAACACTCCACACTGTGTACACACACACAGAAATCAGTGTGAACTGACCTGAGCATAGGGCTGCAGGGCTCCTGCACAGTGGATGAGGGCTGTGTCTGATGCTGTCTAGAGTCACGCTCTTTTGTTTTATGGCCTTCAAAAACTCCTCAACCCTCTCATTATCTGAAACACAGGAAGAGAAAAAGAGCAAGAAAGACAGGCATATATTAATGTTACAGCTTGTAAAAGTATCTTATTGTATGTTTGCTACCAATAGATCTGAGGTGAGAGCAACAATGCTTTAGACTTGGTCCACATCAAGACTTCTATCACCCCCTGCCAGTCCTGCTTCAAATTGTATTATACGACTCTGAAGTAAACTCTAGTGTAAAAATGTCCAGAAAAAAAAAACACGGGGCATCAATATGAACACAACAGACAACACAAGTACCTTTTCTCTGCTGCTGAGTGACATGGTTGAGGCTGAAGATGGTGAGGAAGCATTTCTTTTCCTCTAGCTCAGGGCTGTTGTTCATGTCCTCTGGGGTGAAGCGGGTTATTAGGGGGGCAGGAGTAGGCCGCTTGGTCTGAACAGCTGGCGGGGAAGGACTCCTCTCTCTCAGCATGCGCCTCCTCTTCCTCCTCTTCACCTCCATCATCTCCTCCCGACGGGCCAGTGTCGTCAGGTCAAACATCTGCAGAAACTCCACCTTCTGTAGGAAGATAGGGTTTTTCTCAATAAATACTGATTTACTGGGACAAGGTCATTAGAGTCATAGAAGGAATCATCAAAAATCTACACATAGCAATGGTATTTACAAACATTTGATAACTATAGTAGTAATGCATGAGACTGTGGTGATTCACCTCATTGGAATCATCTAGTTTGAGTGGTGGCTGTTGTGCGACCCTCCTGAGATAAGCTCGCACCTCTTCCTCATCACTCTCATCATAAGAGTCATCCAGCTCATAATAATAACCTGCAAAAGATATCACTGAATACTCCACAGCTCTTAGAAATGAGCTACAAATGACATAAGCTTGACCCACTGGATAAAAATGGTGCGGATAAAGCCCAAAGTATACTCCATTTTTGACATGGCATCAAACACTCAGCCTATGAAAATATATTCCAATTGATAATGTGCACAAACCCACTAGAAACTAGAGGTCGATGAAAGTATCAGTTTTGCTGATTAATCGACGGTGTTAGTTGATTGCTGGAACTATTGTCTATTGGCAAAAATCCATGCTGATTTCCGGGTTGTGTCCATTGCTGGAGCGGCTGAGAAGGGTCTGCTGTTATTATACAGTGCGAGAGCAGCCTCTAGAGGTGGAAATCACTTGTGACACCTCGTGCTGTTTGCTTTGTTCCTGCCACGCCACATAGCGCCATTCACGTAGTTTTCCATTACATTACATTTGTCCCAAATCTCTGTCAATGTACATAATGACTTCACCACAGGCTGTAAAATTGTGCATTTTCAGTCAAACATTTGTCCTTCTGTGGCTCTAATAAAGTCTGCTTGCTTGATAAAGAGTCTATAGAGAGTTTTAGACCACTGCCTGAATTGAACCCAGTGTGTGTGTGATAACCTGCTAGTTTGTCCTAGATGCAGCACTGTGTTTTTGCCCAGTGTGCGACTGACATATTTTGTTATTTTGATTAGAGTATCATCAAGTGTTCAAGAATAGAAGCAGTTAAACTGTGAGAGTATACATACAATATCCAAATGTATGTAATTTAAATGCAATGGCCTTTGTGTAGATATTTAAAGGTTTAAAGATCTTTAAGCACGACTTTGAAATGAAATGGTAACACTTTGCAATAAGACTCCATTTGTAACATTAAGATTAATGAAAGCTGTATAATTATTGTTCCTTGTTAGTGTTTCAACATTTACTATTACTAATACATAAGTTTCTTCTGTTAACATTAGTTAATAAACTATGAACTAACTTTAATTATCAATATAATAATTAATATGAATATTTTTAAGTATGGTTCTGGTTCCGGTTTGGTCGACCTCTACTAGAAACTGTTCTTTTTTTTTTGTTCCATCTCCTCTGTTCCTTTATTAAATGTGAAACAACAGCCCAGGCCAGTGTTTCCACTTTGAAGAAAATAAATAAGTGCAAAAAAAAAAAAAAAGGGCCGCATGTGACTATGTGGTTAGAAAAATTGTGCATATAGTGAGTGACCTTTGCCAATCATGACATTTATGTCACATGCACTTTACATATACACATTCTCTTTCATACATGTAAAAACCAAATTATACTTTGGCCTTAATCTGCAGATACAGTATATGGCCATTTAATTTAAAAAAAAATTTTATTGGCTACACATGCAATTAAAAGAAGCATTCGCTATCCAAAAATTATGTAGTATTCAGCTACTGAAAACAGCACCAGTTTTTACAAAAACAATAATCAATGGGATGATCATTTTTCTGGGCTGTGTGAACATTTTTAGCATTTGATGACTGACACAGTTAACTACTTACCTTTCTCTCTGGCTTCTCTGCGTCTTTTCTCCTCCAAGTCAAGTTTGCTGACAGCTTGTCTGTTCTGATGCAGGAACTCATCATACACTAACATGGCACCTGGTGCAAGACGTGAATGCCCCTGGAGGCTCTTAAAACACCCGCTGGACTTCAGGCCTGCACTCAGCTCTCCATATGGCCCTGACATACTCAGTGGTGCCCTCTGCTGATTCAGGAAGCTATGGGTGGATTTTTCCAGCTCCACTAGTAAAGTGTTGGACCCAGAGAACCCACTAGGCTGGATGGGAGGATATTTATCCAGACTGTCCCTTTTCCGAGATACCTCTTCAAGCTTTTCAGAATTGTAATGTCGTTCATGTTTGGTGGGGGGTAGGGGAAGCCGACTAACATCATAGTGACCCAGACTCTGGGTATCATGCAAGGTGCGTCTAGAGTCGGTGGAGGTCTCGATGAGTGATGCAGGGTTCCAAAGTGTGGTTGGTGGTGGGGGAGCGTGGTCTTTGTGCTGGTGTTTTGGGGAGATGAGAGGGGGCGGAGCTCCCAGTAGAGGATGGGCATCTCTGTCTCTCTCACGATCTCTGCTGTTGGGCTCATGATGGTTTGGTATAGGTCTAAAAGATGAAATACATTTTCCAGTCTTTGTTAGCTCTGACTTTTGCAATAAAACAAAACTGTCCCAAGGTTTTGTAACCTAAACTTAAAGGGATAGTTCACCCAAAAATCAAAATTATGTCATTAATGACTTACCCTCATGTCGTTCCAAACCCGTGAGACCTCCGTTCATCTTCGGAACACAGTATAAGATATTTTAGATTTAGTCCGAGAGCTTTCTGTCCCTCCATTGAGAATGTATGTACGGTATACTGTCCACGTCCAGAAAGGTAACAAAAACATCTTCAAAGTAGTTCATGTGACATCAGTTGGTCCGTTAGAATTTTTTGAAGCATCGAAAATACATTTTGGTCCAAAAATATCAAAAACTACGACTTTATTCAGCATTGACTTCTCTCCCGGGTCTGTTATGAGCGCGTTCACAACACTGCAGTTTAGTGATATCCGGTTCGCGAACGAATCACTCGATGTAACCGGATCTTCTTGAACCAGTTCACCAAATCGAACTGAATCGTTTGAAACGGTTCGCGTCAACAATAAGCATTATTCCACAAATGACTTTAGCTGTTAACTTTTTTAACATGACTGACACTCCCTCTGAGTTCAAATAAACCAATATCCCCGAGTAATTCATTTACTCAAACAGTACACTGACTGAACCGAGCCAGATAACGAACGAAACATTGACTCGTTCTCGAGTCAAGAACCATTTCTGTCGGACGCGTCCGGTTCGAGTCGATTCAGACTGACACACAGCGCGTCTGAACCGAACTGGTTCTTTTGGTGATTGATTCTGAACCGATTCTGTGCTAATGTTATGAGCGCGGGTAAACCGAAGGCTTGAATCAAGGGCAATCATCGCCAATGAAGTCATTACGTCGAGCGCAAAAGAACTGGTGAACCGTTTTCGGCAACCGGTTTATTGAATCAAACTGTCCGAAAGAACCGGTTCGCGGAGAAGAACAGAACTTCCCATCACTACCGGTGATCCGAAAAAACTGATGCAAACCGGTTCTTGACTCGAGAACGAGTCAATGTTTCGTTCGTTATCTGGCTCGGTTCAGTCAGTGTACCGTTTGAGTAAATGAATTACTCCGGGATATTGGTTTATTTGAACTCAGAGGGAGTGTCAGCCATGTTAAAAATGTTAACAGCTTTAGTCATTTGTGGATTAATGCTTATTGTTGACGCGAACCGTTTCAAACGATTCAGTTCGATTTGGTGAACTGGTTCAAGAAGATCTGGTTACATCGAGTGATTCGTTCGCGAACCAGATATCACTAAACTGCAGTGCTGTGAACGTGCTCATAACAGACACGGGAGAGAAGTCAATGCTGAATAAAGTCGTAGTTTTTTATATTTTTGGACCAAAATGTATTTTCGATGCTTCAAAAAATTCTAACGGACCCTCTGATGTCACATTGACTACTTTGAAGATGTTTTTATTACCTTTCTGGACGTGGACAGTATACCGTACATACATTCTCAATGGAGGGACAGAAAGCTCTCGGACTAAATCTAAAATATCTTATATTGTGTTCCGAAGATGAACGGAGGTCTCACGGGTTTGGAACGACATGAGGGTGAGTCATTAATGACATAATTTTGATTTTTGGGTGAACTATCCCTTTAACTCATTTGTAGGGCTGGGTTTTGACACAAATTTCACAATTCGATTCGATTCTCATTCACACGCATTCAATTCAATTACCAATTCGATTCAATATTGATTATTTTGGGTATATATCAGGTACATTACTTGCCAAATTTTCTCAAGGAAAAAAGTCTCAACTAAAGCTGTAAAATATACATGAGTCATTTTGTACTACATTACTATAATATTGAAGGTTAAAATTGATTGATTTGTTAAATTTACAATGTAAAGTTACAATGACATAATATTTCTACTTCAATTCATATTTTTTGAATATAAAGATTTATATGGTGTCTGTCATAAAAAAAATTGATGGATTTATTCAAACATAAATTAAACATAAGAACAGTAAAAATTATAATGTATATGTTATTTGGTGCATATATTTAGCAAAATACCCCTCTCTATAGTTTATTTTTCTATGTGATTAATGAGTTTATGGTCGCAGAATATGTTTGTTTCTGAGGTAAATGTGACTTTATGTGATATCATTTACAAGCCGTTATATTGATGTCTTTGCATGGCTGAAACAATGATTGAGTGATTACATGAGACAGGATATGGATTGTAAAGCAATCTGCCACATTAGGCCTCAAATTTAGGCCCTAGCCCAGCCCTGGCCCAAGATGCTCAGGCCCTAGCCCGGCCCATGTCCGACAGCTTATCAGAATTACCAGCTCAAGCCCGCCTTTTTTCCCCCTTCTCCAAAAACAGCTTATACTACTGTTTCAGCTATTAAAAATAGTTAAGTTTTGTATGCAATGGCAAAGTGATTATATTTCATTTAGTTTTTTTATTAAGTTAATTTTGAAAAACGTTTGGAGCATTTTTTGTTCGTTAAATACAAGTTTTTGTTTTTTAAAGTAATGACCAAGTGGCCAGCACCAGGCAGTGAGCTGATCATAGCCTATTTGATCAATTTAGCCTTCTCAAATCATCATGACTTGCCTAAAATAAAATCTATAGATATACTAAAACAGTTCAAGCATATAACAATGTTTAAACATTAAACCCAGATAAATGTGCGCTATATCCAATAGTTTGTGCAGAGAGTGGAAGATAAAGCACGCTTTGCAGGACATGGAGGCACCAGCGTGATCACTTGCATGTTTTCCGTGGTTATGCCATCATTTTTGCTCAAAAGGTAAGAGTAATTCATCATTCGTAACTGTAAAGGGTCTACTTTTATTTTTGTTCATTCCCAATATCAACAAAAAATTGTGCTTTTATAAAATAATTGTGCTTTCAGCCATCTCGTCTTGAACAGGAACACTTCACAAAAATGAACCGAAACACAGAGAATACATGCCTCACAGACATTATAAATATATTTAT
This sequence comes from Cyprinus carpio, assembly GCF_018340385.1. Taxonomy (NCBI): domain Eukaryota; kingdom Metazoa; phylum Chordata; class Actinopteri; order Cypriniformes; family Cyprinidae; genus Cyprinus; species Cyprinus carpio. The sequence goes on from NC_056614.1 coordinate 8,958,644, forward strand.
AGAAAGCTTTAAATTAGTACTAAACAAAATAAAACATATCGAAAACAAAAACTCTTTCATTACAATCATAATCTGTATAGATGCATTTCTTAAAGGCTCCTCTAAGGAGGAGATGGCAAGCACTGCACATGAGCAAATGGCTCGTTGTTTGTCATGGTAATCAAATCAAAACTTTTCCAAAATGCAGCTTTTCCCGAAACATTGGGAACGTTTAATAACTCCCCATGCTCCAACTTCTCCCTGTTGCTCTGCATGGTCAGGTGTCACCTGTATGCTAATGCGAGCGTATATGCGTTGCGTATTGCGTAGGCGATGTATAATATTTATAATATAATCATTATAACAATATTTCATACAGTAGCCTATGTGTGCTCCGCACGTATATGGGCACATTAAAAGGAGAGACTCTAAATGAGCCCAAGCCCAATCTGTAAAAAAAAAAAAATGTAAAAAAAAAGGGCCAGAGTCCGGCCCGAATGGACTCAGCATGTCGGGCCCTGTCAGAACCCGACGGGCTTGCAGACCTCTATGCCACGTCTGTTAAACTGAGGCGCTACAGCGATCTGTCACTCCAGATTAAACAGCGCCAAAATATCATTTATTGTTTGAATACTGCAATACAATCGACATAAATTGAAAGCTGAGACTTTTTTTTTTATATTAAAAGCACCAAAGCCTACTCATTTGTATCAGTACTTCGTACACTGTAGATTATGTTAACATGTGAGTCACTCTTTGAAGTCAACTGGATTTAAACCAATTCTGACACCCCAACCAAAAACACTAGACTCGAAACAAGAGGACTCAGCAATTTTATTCCATCCCCACCAATTCCAACAGTTTTCACCTGATGTCCAATTGCTCCCGATTTATTATTTTATTACCACCCATACCTGCTTTTTCATGATCCAGCATTTCTATTTTTCCTAGATGACACCTGTTAATGCAGCTCAATAATTGAATTACTGTAGTAATAATAATAATAATAAAAATATTAAGTGTGACCTCTTGTATATTGTAGGCTGAATTTTTGTAATTAAAGAACACATATGTTGTCGGTGCCAATAGCCTTGTGGGCAGTGCTCTGACATATGCGATGTTGCACTATGGGCGTCCCGACTTCAAATTCTCACTTGAGGATCTTTACCGATCGCACCCCCTATCTCTCTCCCACTTTGCTCTGATCTGTCTTGTCATAATAAAGGCAAAAAAAAGAACAAATATGTTTAAAGTGCAGGGAATGCAGACATCTGTGTGACAACCTCCAGTGTGAAAATGCCCTTACCTGTGTCCCTCTATATGCAGGTCTGCAATTTCCCCCTGTCTGCCCTGGTCCAGGTGCTGCTCTAGGACCTGCTGACGGAACTCTGAAACCTGGTACTGCCTGTCCTCTTTCTCTTGCCTTAGCTTCCGTTGCCGGGCCAACCAGCGCTCTTCCTCATTTGTGCGCTGCAGCATGGTGGCCGCTGTCAGACTGGCAGATCCCGTCCCTCCAGGGCCCAGATACATGCCATGAGCAGAGACAAGGCTGGGCACAGGGTGATGGGTGGAGTTTAGAGAATGGTGAAGTCCAGGCTGGATTGGTTTAGGGGTTGTAAGGATGGGCTCTTTTGTTTTATCTAGGGGAAATTATAGGCATAATGTTTAGCTGCACAGAATGATGGGTCACACAGGTTAAAGATTATATAAAGTGCAGTAAAATGTGATGCTTGAGGCCAAATTAGATTTGAACTGATTGGTTTTTGTGTTAAAGTGGTAATGAAATGTGCATACGTGTGTTTGGCACTGGTAATGGCCAAATATATTAGAAAACCAGCTTTGCAAAAATATATTTGTCATCAGTAGTTTAAACAACTTTTTTGAATAAGATTTTAGGCAATTTCTATCTAGCCATCTAGCTAGCAAGCCACCATGTCGGCATGACATAGTTGTCTATATAAGTGGGTTGGCTGACTCCGTTGAAAACAGACGAAGCAACTTTAGGTTTAAATCTGCTCCCCTGCTCCCCGGGCACCGCAGCATAAATGGCTGCCCACTGCTCCGGGTGTGTGTTCACGGTGTGTGTGTGGACTCTGGATGGGTTAAATGCAGAGCACGAACTCTGAGTATGGGTCACCATACTTGGCTGTATGTCACGTCACTTTAGATACTAGTACTTATTCCAACAGTGACTAGTATTTAAATATAATTTTCTTGTTAAGAAAACCATATTATGAGGAAACCACAAAGAGAGATATGATCATTTGTAAACAAACACATAGAAAACACATTTTTGTCATTAATGTAAACACTATAATTTTGTAAACAGTAGCCTAATGTGTGTGTTGGTCATTGTATGAGTGATCTCTGGTGGCAGGATGGAGATAAGACACCTATTTTATTACATATTATTTTCCTATTTTTCCTCCAGTCAAAAAAAAAAAAATAAAAATAAATAAATATCAGATCGGGGCTGTACATTAACTTTTTTGCATATAGCACTGGTGCTACAGACGTTGAATGTTTTAACATTAATGTTCTGTATAGGGCACACAAAATCCAATCCTTATAGTTTTAAGACAAACATTTTCTTTTTTGAAAAAGAAAAAAAAAAGGGCCAAAAATTAAAAAAAACAAAACAAACACACACACACACACACACACACACACACACACACACACACACACACACACACACACACACACACACACACACACACACACACACACACACACACACACACACACAACACCAGGTATTTCAAGCACTTAAAGGCCTTCATGGCTTCTATTTTGTCAAGTGTCTCAGCCTAAGTGAAATGTAATGTATGACTGACACCAGAATGCATCCATGTTGGAGAATATGATGACACACACAGACTAATGAAAAGGTTGAACTATATTACTTAACACACACTCTATTACTTAATACAGACTAAGCATGCTCACACACAGACAGACACACATTATGTTGTAGATATAGATATTTGAATGAAGATGCTTCCTGGAAGTGTCCTGTTCATAATATTTTTTTCAGGTTTAAATTTAATCATAATATGACATAACTGTCAAAACTGATGTGTCTGTATAAATTAAGTGGTAAACTTTGACTAAGTGTGATTTTAAAATTAATAATAATGATTTTAAACTATCTGAATGTCAGCATCTAAATAAACCTGAGAAAATAACTTTATCCCCCGGTTTCACAATGAAGGCTTAAGCCTAGTCCCAGCTAAAATGAGAGTCTGAGCTGTGTCAACTGAAAGAAACTTGCACTGACTGATCTTAAAATATATCAGTGCCTTTGTTTTGGCTCAAGATGCACACCAGTAATGTGTTTTCTAAGGCACATTTATGAAAAATTACTTAAACATCCTAATTAAACTATGGCCTAATCCTGGCTTAGTGTAAGCCAGAGGTCTCCAACCCTGATTCCGGAGAGATACCGTCCCACAGATTTCAGTTCCAACCCCAATCAAACACACCTGATCCAGCTAATCATGGTGTTCGGGGCTACTTGACACTTTAAGCCCAGAGGGCATTTTTACCTCACTGAAGTTGATGTTTTTTTCTGAGTTAAATACATGAAAATAATGACTCATAACTCAAAGATGGTCTCCACCTCATAACTCCACCTATGGTCCCATCTCCATGAAACTTTGGATGCTTATTAAGTATCAACTGTCACATGTTTTCAACAAGTTGAACAAGTGTTCTTTTAGGTTTTATAGACTTTCGGGTATATTTGGCCGTGCCCCTTTTCTAAATGACCCCGTTATACCTAACCAGAGCATAAAATTTTGTTTTTGATAATTATTGATCTAGAGAGTCCAGACAATTGTTCTGCAGTGGTTTCAGTGAGATTAAGTGAAAAACCTAGAACTAGTTTGCAGAAGTAGGTTTTTAACATAATTGAGAATATTTAATGAATGATTTGATTGACAGCAATGGTTCCTGAGGCAAAGTTATGCATTATGAGAAGATGTATCAAATGATATGCATATTGTGTGGATGTGTGAAACACTACATGATTACAGAGCCATAAAACTTGTTAGGACCAACTAGTGGCCGATTTCTTTCAAAATTCTTACAGACATTTAGGGCCATGAGTCAAACATGCCCACTGAGTTTTGTTCCGATCGGCCTCCATTAACCTTGTCTAATAGGTGCTCAAACTTCATTGGCCGATGGTGGCCATGATTTTGGAGATATGCCAATGTCCTCATAGACCCTCATGGCACACTGGACAAAGACACTGCATAACAATTTTCAGGTCAGTTGGAATAACGCTTGCATAGTTATAGCTAATTTAAGTGTTTTTTTTTTTTGTGTCTTATAGCACCATCAAGTGGGAGAGCTGCACATTTTTTTTTGACCAAAGATTGAGCTCTTACGCGGTTACCGAGTTTGGTGAAGATATCTCATTCAGTTCATGATTAATAACCATTTTAGTTAAAATGTTCACTTTCCAGAGAATATTTCTGCAGTGGTTTGTTTCTGATCGGGCAAAAACCTAGGTCTAGGAGTTATGAGCACTTTCGCGTTTTTGGTCGCTGTAGTGCCACCTATAGGCCGATTGGGGTTAGTCTTTGTCAGGTTCTCCCCAAATTGAGCTCTATCATCTGGCCAAGTTTGAAGTCTCTAGGCCTTACTGTTTGGTCTGCAAAATCAGTTTATGGCCGAATAATAATAATAATAATAATCCTTACAATTACAATAGGGTTTCAGCACTACGATCTTAAACCCCTAAAACTAAATATAGCTGCAAGAAAAACAAAATAAATAAATAAAAAACTGTAAGGTAAAGGTAAAGGTAAGGATTTGCATATGTTTACCTAAAAGTACTTAAAAAATAAGTATTATTTTTCCCATCTTTACACAAACCAATTAGCAAGATAAGCTAATATACACAGCCAGCTAGGCCTACTTAAAAATCAGTTTCATTATTGGATATATGGTTTTCATTATTGGTAATATTAAAGTATTATATTACCATGTGAACTCTGATTGGATGGTTGAGAGGTACTCATATTTATGTAATGGTCTGTTTGAATTAAGATATCTCCAAATACATTCTCACTAGTTCTTTATGAGGATGAAGATATCTCCAAAAGAACAGGAAGTAGTTGTTATTCTGTTTTTGATATCATCTATTAATTAATGACTAGTATCATTCCAATAGTGACTAGTATCTATTTAAATATTAGTAAGCATTCATTAGATACTAGTACTTATTTATTAGATGCTGGTAATTATTCATTACATACTAGTACCTATTTAATAAATACTAGTAGTTATTCATTGGGTACTAGTTCTTATTAATTATAGTGTAGTAAAAATTCTTATCTTACAAGTCAGATCTGCTTTTTTACTCGTCTTATGTTATGACACGTCCAAATGGCCACAGAGTTCAGTTAAACATTTTACTAGTAAAACAAAATAAATAAAAAAATAACTAGTAACATTTCAAATAAGCACTAGTATTTAATAAATGTGAACTAGTATCTATTTAAAGGCAGGGTAGGTAATTTGGTTCAACAACATTTTTTGTTATGCTGGACACACTCCACACAAACATTTCAATAGCGCACATTTTTCTAGGTTAATTCCGCATGAACAGGAAGTTGCTGCTGACTTTATTTTAGTGTAGTGACGTATTTCCAACTGAAATGGAATATTGAATAGAGGGTGGGGTTTAATTTTTGCGCTCCTCCTCTCTGTCTCTCACTCAGCAACCTAACAGTTGGAGGGGCGTGATTAAGAATATTCTGCCCAATCAAATGTTCAGATTTTGATGAATGATTAACAAGACAAATTTTTTCAGTGGATTAACTTGCACGGATTAATTGTTCACCTCAAGCCTAGTAATGTGCGCTAAGTGAATAAAGTCAATTTCGATTTCATGACGACTTTAATGTCATGATGAGCAGCCATATTTCATGTTTCAGATGATAAGCCGCATTTGAGGTTGATGATCAAAATTAACGTTTGTATGTCCTGACTGATGTACTGTAATCACCACAACTGTCACAGACTTTGTAACTTTGCCACTTCCCAAGTGTTTTTATTTTTTCTGCGATTAAGCCACTAATAAAATTTTGATTGATTAAGCCTCTTATAGTCAACTAATTGACTATTAGGGGCAGCCCTAGTCAATGTCAAGACATCCAATCGCTGTGACATTACACGTTACAGTACTGTAAGATGGCGAAATGTTCCTAAAAAAAATATATAAAAGGACATTTTTGTGTTTACATTTGGTATAAAAATTTTTGATTAGGGTGGAAATACATTTATTAAGTTATATCAACTTGACTGACTGATTCATATCCACTTGAAGTCAGTATTTAATGGAAGTTTAACCTACCAATGAATCTTATTGACATTATTTTGAATGTTTCATCTATCCATATGGTTATTTATTTATTTATTTTTTTGTGGTAACACTTTAGTATAGGGACCAATTCTCACTATTAACTAGTTGCTTATTAGTATGCCTATTATTAACATATTGGCTATTTATTAGTACTTATAAAGCACACATTCTGCATGACTATGCTCTACATCCCTAATCCTACCCAATACCAAAACTTAACCAATACCTTACTAACTATTAATAAGCAGCAAGTTAAGAGTTTACAGAGGCAATCATCATAATTAATTCCAGAATTGGACCTTAAAATAAAGCGTGAACTTTTTAGCTCATAATCAAAATCTCCTTACTTCATCTTGTGATCCTGTGAAGCAAAAGACTTCTCTCGATTACGTAAGCCAGACTTCTTCAAACATTTAGTCTGCTTAAACCAGGCCCTTTCTCACAATTGACTAAAAATTCCCATTTAGATCTGTCTCAATCCAAACAACTACCGATGGTTAGGTCCCCATGTTTTTATTTTTTTTATTATTCATTTCACTCGAACATAGGGAACAAAAGATCTGTTGTTACTTACATTACAACATTAAAATACAAATATGTGGAGTGGAACCAAGTGTAGTGAATCTCACAAAAACATGTCATGTTCCACTCTTAAATTTTATACCATACATCATAGGGCTGCCCCCTAATAGTCAACTAATTGTTAGTCGACCAGAAGAAACTTGGCCGACCAAAATTTTATTAGTCACTTAGATATTTTTTTAGCTTGCTTTAAAAAAAAATATAGAAATCCACAGGCAAAGTCACGCAGTCCGTGACTAACAGATCATTAACGGCTAGTCTATAGTAATACAGTACATCGGGCAGGACATCCAAACGCTCGCCTATCATTCATCGACATTAACGTGGAGAAATGTGTGCTGTTCAAGTGTCTGTGCTGAGTGTGGAAGCTGAACAATAGCTCACTGCAGGATAGATGGAGGCGCCGGTGTGCTCACTTGCTCTTAAAATACTCTGTAATTTTTGGTCATATAGATAAATGTAATACATCTTTCAAATCTGTAAAGACTCTATGTTTATTTGTGTGTGTATTTGTGTGAGCACAATACTGTGCTTTTGTAAAATAATGAAAGCAAACAGGATGCGCTTTCTGTCGTCTCGGTCTATAAACTTGAGCGTGAAACTCTGTGTATATTTTTGGCTTACAGACATTAAAAATATATCTATAGAGAGTGAAATGTCTACTTTCAAATGAACCAATTCAAATAGAAAACAAATTCTCAGATTATATAATCCATATGAAACATGCATACAAGTGCATCACTAGTCAAGTCAAGTCAAGTCAAGTCATTTATATAGCGCTTTTAACAATACAGATTGTGTCAAAGCAACTGTACAATGTACTACTGCGTAAATGAGTCAGTGTCGCCGACTTCATCTCTGAAGCTGAAAACAAAGAAATCACTACAGTAGTTTATCAAATTATTAAAATGTTAATGCAATTTCCTTATGTTTTTTCACTGACACATTCATAATCATTACTTCTGCTGGTGCGCTGTGGCAAGCTTTATGCGTGTACTTGAGTGCTTATTAGGCTATGTAGGCAATTAAAGGCTCATTATAATGATTTAAATAGTTTATTAACAAACGTGCGATTATTCGACTAATGCTTCAAATGAACGACTACTAGTCAATCAGAAAAATCCTTAGTCGAGGACAGCACTAATCCATCATGATGACATATTAATTTAATTCAGATTTCACTGTGTACTTAAACCATAATATAAAATAGCTGAAACCAGTACAACAAAAGATATGCTACTAAGCATTCATACTGTTTTTGTGGTTCAGTTGGTTTGGCATATATGAATCAGTGTTCATACCAGGTCTGTTCGTAGTGATTCTGTCTGCAGGTTTGGCTCTGTCATCTGGCAGGACTCTCAGCCCATGAAGCTCAGCCAGAACGTGTCTCTCTTTCTCTCGTGCTGACCTCTCCTTCTGTCGCTCCATCTCTCTTTCACGGTCTCTCTCTTTTTCCCTTTCTCTTTCTCTCTCTCTCTCTCTCTCACGCTCCAGCTCCTTCTCTCTCTCCCTTTCTCGCTCACGCTCTTTTTCTCGCTCAGCCTCTCGTTCTCGTTCTTTTTCCCGCTCACGCTCTCGTTCTCTCTGTCGCAGCTCGTCCTCCATCTGGAGTCTGTGAAGACAAAACAAACACAGATGAGCTCAAACTACAGAAACATAGCACAAATACATGTTTATGGTACTTCTAAAGTTTGTCCAGCAACAAGCTACTCATAAATTTAAACTAGTCCTTCAAGCTCTCAGTCAAGCTCTCCGTTTATAGTGACATTAATAAAGAGCACCCCCCCCCCCCCAATTCTATTTATTTAAAAAATAATAAAATTTAATTAAGTCTGCAATGTTACTACATTTACTACATTTACATATAATGTCATGGAATTAGTTTATGGCCATTATCATTACAAAAATGACAGTGGTACTATATAATATGGTATAGTGATTCGTCAAGTTGTAATACATTGATATATTTCAGTATTTCTGTTTACGTCCAGGTTTCATGGTGCTGTTGTGTACCTCTCTGACAAGCGTTCCGACTGTAGGCTGGACAGTGAGGGGTGGCTTAGGTCTCCAGGGTAACGCACCCCAGGCAGGTGCATGTGTACTGCAGACGGGTGAAGAGGAGGTAGAGCACCTCCTGGAGGCAGTGGATAGAACGGCGACCTCAGCGCTGACAGACAGAATGGATCATCCATTCTAAGAGAGTGAAAACAGACAGAAGCTTAGTCTGCTATAAATAAGCCATTCATAGGTTGATTGTTTGAAAGAATTTAAACACTGTGGCTCTTTCAAATCATTGCTCTGTTTCTCTGAGCATTCTGACCAGCCCTACACAGCAATATTGGCTCAAATTGAGTTAAGGGCTGTTTAGCCAACAAAAGGCGGAAATGGGAATTGTTTCAGGAAAGGTGCCATTGTGGAGATGTGGTGATACAAAAATTACATGTTACACCTTTAGGCTGTCCTGTGCAATACATTAAGATCTGCTCACACCAAGAACAGTAACTATAAAGATAGCTATAGTGATAAATATATATGTGTATTTACCAGTGGATGATAACATTGTTTTTTTTTTATAAGCACATAATGCAGTTCTGTCATCTGCCACTTTAAATGCTCAAGCTCTTTAAATTTAGGTGGAATCTGATTGCCTGTCAATATTTCTATCTTTCATTGTTCGTTATTTTATAGTTGTGGTGTGGACTTCCTTAATCTCACAGAATTAGGTGATTATTAATGATTGATTGTTAAAACTTTATAGTTATATTTATCATCCTTTATTGTCCATGTCATTGTTATAAGTGTGAACGTTCTGCTTAGTGTCTACTTTTGTGTTCCACAGAAGAAAAACATTCACACAGATTGGCAACAACCTGAGAGTAAGTAAGGACAGAATTATCACTTAATTTGCTTTAGTTGACAAAAAAATCTCAAATCTCCAGGGTTTTAAACATCTTATCCGTTGCATGTTTGTGTACCTGTAGTGGGAGAAGGAGGGGTGGGGCAGATATCCAGGGTGGTAGTAGGCAGCAGCAGCTGCAGCAGTGGCAGGATCAAGTCCCAGGGGTAAAGAGGGCATGCGGAGTTCCTCAGCTGTGGCGTAAGGACGAAACCCCCTCAGATATTCTTCAGGAACACTGGCCGGAGGCACGGCATGGGGCATCTGGCGGGGCAGGCTGTCAATGAAATACAGGAAGAAAATGATGTCACAAGTTGTGTCTGAAAATGGATGGCAGGTTTTAGGACCTCTCCAAACACCTTAACATTTTTAGCATGAACAAAATTGTACATTTTTCAAATTGTAACACTTTACAATAGGTTTTCATTTGGTAAAGGCAAGGCAAGTACATTTATATAGCACATTTAATACAAAATGGTAATTCAAAGTAAAAAAATAAAACATTTGAAGAAAATGAAGTAAAACAGTTAAGAATAAAAGATACGTATACAGTGCAATCAGTTTGGACATAGCACAGTGCTCATTCAGTAAATGCACAGCTAAACAGATGTGTTTTGAGGCTGGAATATGGCTATTTAAGTCATCACACCAGTCCTCAAGTCAGTGTAAGGACCTGAGGACTGGTGTGATATGCTCAGATTTTCTAGTTCTAGTCAGAATCCTGGTAGCAGCATTCTGAATGAGCTGCAGCTGTTTAATGGTCTTGGAAGGCCAGTGAGAAGTCCATTAAAATGGTTTACTTTGCTGGTGATAAACGCATGTCTCAACAGGTCCTGACTGGAAACAAAACATCTATGCAACATTCGTGCAATGTTTTAGAGATGATAGTATGCTGATTTAGTTATTGCTTTGACTACTGAAACTAAAGGGCAATTTATATTTCTGCGTCGGGTGCGCGTAGTAGGTATGGCGTAGCATACGCATTGACGTGTACCATACGTCGTACCTTTCGCCGTACCCTTCGCCGTACCCTGACGCGCACCTCCTCAAAAATGTAACTACGCGTCGCGACGACGCGGACTGCAAGATCTGTGATTGGTCGGCTTGGTAGTATCACGTTTCCTCCTACGCGCATTTCCGGAATGATCTTCTGCACTCTGGACCGCCCGCCATTTTTAAATTCCGAAATTCAGTGAAGAGCCAACATGGAAATGGACCAAGTGACCGAGCGATTAATTGAAGAAGTGAGGAAATACAGCCATCTGTATGACTCCTCTTCAGGAGATTACAAAGACTGCCAGATGGCAGCGAATTCGTGGTGGGAGATTTCCTCCAACGTCGGTTTAGATGTAGCGGAGTGCATGTAAACACAGTGGAACACGCTCGCGTTAACTAGCGTTTCGGCGGTGTAACTGCAGAGCAAAACAGACATACGCAGAAGTATAAATGCTCACGACGGCGTCGCCTACGTGCGTAGCCTACGACGTACACTACGGCGTACACTACGGCGTACACTACGGCGTACACTCGACGCAGAAGTATAAATTGGCCTTAAGGTATGACTTGAGAATCACATCAAGATTCTTTTTTGTTGTTGTTGTTTGACCCCCTAGAGTCAAGGTATGCATTCACCTTGAGAACTTCATCTTTTTGCTTTGTTTAACTGAAGAAAGTTTTGGCACACCTAATTTCATCAATGAAACATACTTACAAAGCTTTCATTAACATTTGTTGATAATACTTTCAACATTTTCGCAAAGCATTATTAAAATCTGTTCCAAATTATTTAATTGAGTCTGAGCTAATAATGAACAGTTTTCTAACCAGTGTTTCCTATTATTTACCAAGATAGTGGTGGCCCGCATCTAATCTGCCCCACCACAGTTACATAATAACCTGAAAATATTTCATAATAACATAAAACATCTCTAAAACCCAAATAGCGATATGGCTTAGCAGTGAAATCAATTTCCCACAGTTTGTCAGTAATACTCACTTAAGAGGCTGAAAGCGCGAGTCCTGCATCACTGACGTGGGTGTCAAGCCAAATGTGTAAGGGTTTCCAATTAGGTGGGCCGGGACAGTGGGACCCCCTTTCTCTTGGGTAGAAGAAGCCTCTGAACTTAACCTGCCCCGGCTGACTCCGCGAGGACCTGACTCAGCCTAAACAGACAAAAGAGGTAAGTTTTATGTGAGAAGTGCACTATTACAGCTTCTTATGCTTACCAGACAACCCCAAGCAAACTCCAAAATGTACACGGTGTGTAAAACCATGATGTGGCACAAACCACCGCAGATTATGCTCCAGTCCCATAAAACACCAAGATTAAACAAATAATAATAATAATAATAATCATTATCATCACCTAGGCAAATGAAGGTACACTGGATTGGCAGTTTCTCTGGCTCTAAATTGTGCTGTGCTCATGGTTTTTAATCTGTGTATCATTCGTTCACTCATTTTTTGATTTAATATTGAAAGTAAAAAAAAAAAAAAAAAAAAAAAGAAATGAGAAAACGGCTCCTTTTTGTTCAAGGAGACAGAGATGTGCTTTCTTTTTCAAAGGCATAACTTTTTGTAGTCATTTTGAATATACACAAATAAAAATATACATTTTAACATACAACTATAAATAATAGGGTATTAAGTTATTTCTGCTGCTGAAGAAAAAATCCAAGTGAACATCAATTAATACTCAATATTAATTAAATAAACTCAGCAAAAAAGTTATGACCGCTGCCAGTAAAAAAGGTTGAGAATCACTGATGTAAGGGTACCCCTGGAATATGTAAATAGAATTTGCTCATTCTAACGTAATAAAAACATAATGGTTCATCATGCAAGGTCTTTATACACCTTTGAAAACATAGTTGTGTATATTATATTGCATTTCTGTCAATAGATCCTCCAAAATATTACACACTGCATCTTTAACCTAACCTAACATTCTACTATATTGTGCGCAATGTACAGACAACATTTTTATCCATGCCATTTCACAGTCTTTTCAATTCCTTTACTGATCATATCTGTCACATACTGGTGTAGACTATAAGCCCACAGAAATAAAATCATATATTAAAAAATGTATAAACATGAATGTCGGGCATTTAGTTTTTTTTTTTTTTTTCACATTACACAAAGAACTGATTTTAGGGTTAAAAAGGCCCAGAGAGCTTCCTGAGATTTGCTCATCTTTATGTGATTCAGTCAATCCTGATCCTAATGTGTTCAACAGGTGACTTTAAAATCACTTCTGTCTTTTTTAAGAATTAAATTATCACATTTTTATGGTTATTTGTTCTAAAAATCCAAAGCAAGACAGGATGTAATGATATCTGGTCATTGACTGCATTACATACAAATTCTGTGTGTACTGTACATGTTGGTTTACTAGCCATGTTTGGGGACAAAATTCTTAAAAAAAACATACAATAAAAAACAAAAAATAAAACATGAATATAATAAACGTTTTACTGTTATCTTTGGTTGGTTGTTATGGTTCATGTTAATTCAATTCAATTCAAGTTTATTTGTATAGCGCTTTTTACGATACAAATCATTGCAAAGCAACTTTACAGAAAATTAAGTTTCTACAATATTTAGTAGTAGCTTATCAGTGGTGACTGTCAGTTTATGTGCATATGGCAGAAATGTTTCAGAAAAATCAATAAAAGACGTAAACAAACAGACGATTAAGACTATTAACAGCAATTACGCAATCAAACTTATAGCAAAATGTGGTAGTTCTGTATGTTGTCTCTGGGTAAGCATCATCTGAGGTCCTCTGAGGGGTTGGCATCATCTCTTCTCAGGTGTTAGACTGCAGTAATTATAATTATCTTGTAAAAAGAGCATAACTATATATCATGTCCTTTTATAGAGCTGCATAAATGTGTGTGTGTGTGTGTGTGTGTGTGTGTGTGTGTGTGTGTGTGTGTGTGTAGGGTGACACGTGTGCAGTGGGGCTTATGCACATTAAAAATAAAATAGGAGTGTGTTGTGATTTAGCCCATGGTTGCCTGACTCCTGGCTCCTCTGTCTTTCTCTCTGTCTGTCTGCCTCAGTGGCTTTTGTCTGGCAGGCAGTCAGGCAGGAAGAGACACCATCTCAGTATAGTGAGGAACCACACTCACACAACATATCTTAGTAAAACTCACGAGTGTGTATGTAAAAACTATTGAGAAAAATCATACTGAAGTCACAGTAAGCGAAAAGAGAGACAAATGTAATTCACAATAGTATCTCACTCTGCAGGATTATGTAACTTGAGGGTCAGGGTCGAGCCAGGCAGGAAAATCTATAGAACCTTGGTTTATGGGATTAACTCCCCTGCATGCACACACACTCAGCAATAATAAAGGCTGAGCAGTAGACAGAGAGCTCTTTGTTCAGTGTTTGTGTGAGCTATGGCTTGAGCACCCCTGCCTCTCTCCCTCAACTATACCGACCCAGAATCCTTAGCATGTGTAGTAGGGTTGGGCCGATAGACGATGCCATCGTCCATCCCCGATGGCTTACAGACATCATGATGTTAAGCTGACATCGTGATTCCCACCTCTCCCCCACCCCCTCTCCCACAATCTGCTGCTTTGTTTCAGTTAAAAAGGCACCCCAATTTCTCAGAGTGAGTATAGAAGTAGCCAGAGGAAGAAGATGACCGTAATCCTTAAAGCTGCAGTCCATAACTTTTTTTGATGAAAGGGGTCATATGATATTTTGTGTATTTGGTATAATGCAATGTGTTTATCCGATTTAAGGTTCAAATAACACTTATTTTCCATATAATGTACATTATAGTTTCTCCTCTATGCCCCGCCTTCTGAAACGCATACATTTTTACAAAGCTCATCAGTCTGAAAAGTGAGGTGTGCTCTGATTGGCCAGCTACTCAGTGCATTGTGACTGGCCGAATGCCTCAAGCCTGTGACGGAAATGTCACGCCCCTTAACATACTATTATGCCGTATGGCAAATTATTTAAATATAAAAAACGTACCTACAGGCTGTGAGTCAGAAGCACCAGACTGTCCTTGCAAAGTTTGAACTGCCCAACTTTATAGAAATCACAGTGCCACAGAAGCATTGCAGACTACTGGTTCAGGAAACAGTATTCATCCACCTTTAAAATGGGCAGCACACATCTGAATATTTGGGTTGAACTGTTCTGGAACAGTGTTGAAATACAATTTAACCACTGATTTCTAGTCATGTCCTCTTTTGGAAGGCCAAACAAAGTTTCACTTCAACGAAACACACAGCGACTCCACAACATGGCAGCTGCTGCAACAGAAAGAATAAAAGTTAAGCCTTCTTTCTTTGCATGAACATTTTTACGTAGAGATGTGGGGGCATGTTAGAACGAGCCGCTTTAAGGTGGTGTGGTTGACCCTTAACTTTTATAAATATCTCCTTTGGATTTGAGACTGTAGTCTTTATGCACCAAGAGCTTGTAACACTCCAAAGAGAAAGGAAAAAATGAAATCGCATCATATGACCTCTTTAAAAAGGATCCGAAATCAATTTTCGATTTCTAAATATCTCCTAAAAAAATCCTAAAACTTAAAACTATCTCCTGACCTTAGCCCAATTCACAATGGTAAGCTTATAATAATATTTTCTAATTTGAGTGGTACAGGGTAGGTTTCTCTGGAAATTTGAGCATGCCGCTGTTCTGTAAACATAAAGAAGTTGTCCCGGCTAGTAGGCTATGTCACATGTGAGGATGCTGCATGTGGCGGATCGTTTATAGACTTTTCTCACAGCCGCTGGAATAATCAAATGTGTTATGTTGATGGTGGATTGTAATCCAGAAAGGATTATGTGTTCATGAAACACATGTAAGTGATTGAAACTAGATTATATTCCAGTTTTAAATCTGATTACAGATAGTCTACATGGGATTACACAAGTTTTGTATTTCAAAGAGAACCAGTTCTAATGAAGAATAATTTGCTTTTTGGGTTAAAAGAATGTCTTTAAATGAAATCTGAATGGTACAACAATTAGAGATTAGACTGTAAAGTCTGTGGGCGCCGCCGCTGCAGCGTCTGCAAAATGCATTTGCAGCTATTGACCGCTGAGTGGCGCTTTAACCACAAGTTATCAAGTAAACACTTCAAAGCGCATTTTCACAGATAGCTGTCAGCATTGCCTCGCGATGTGTTACATTTGTGGGCTGCAGTCGGTGGAAAATGAAACAAAAAAACACTGTAGATAAAATATTTAATATTCACAGATGCACATTTAGTGCTTATGAAGTTATGTGCTTTTCTCATTTAGAACAAATTCAAGCAGGATAAATGTCATTGAGCCTGTGCTTATATTTACGCTAAGCTAAGTATTACACCGTATTTTAGATTTAAAACATTTAACAGGTGTGCAGCACTATTTGTATAATATGAATCATGCGTTATATTACCTTAAAGAAATTATTGTTTACTTTGCATGGGAGCATTAAAAGTGGTAGCCACTAAATACATAAATTAATATGCTAAATGTCAATATTCCCACATTACTTAATATTTGTCACAAATATATTTTTAATTTATATTTTAAAATTTCTTTAATAAAACAGCATGCATTTTTGTCAGGCACATACGCCTACTTAATTATTTGTTACCTGTCCTTTATTTTGACAGAGAACTAGGTGGGAAAAGGATATCTGTTCACTAATTAAGAAACTGTTGCGTATTTTATGAACTATTTACTTTATTTTAGTAAAATGTGGGATACGGTATAATTTCACTCCCATTATTTAGGCCTAACTAAATCAAGAAACAAATAAATTAAACCTGGCCACGATTTACTCTATACTGCTGTGATCTGTTTCAGGCTTTCCCTATCATAACATTTTAGAAATGAATTAATTCTAATAACATTTTAGAAATTGCATTCTCAACGAGAACATCGCAGAGATTTAGCCCAAGTCTGCATTTGCTGTGCAGGTCAGAAATGCACAGGCGGACTGAAGGACAAATCGTCAGAACTATTTTAAATGTCATACACTGTTCATTGTCAATATTATCTTATTTAAACATTTTATGTGTTTCACATAACTTAATTTTGTCGCCATCTGCGCTGCATTCATGCAGTGGAAGATTTGGTTGTTAAAAGCGCATGCTGCTGAGTGCAACGCTCAAGAGATGTGCTGTGGTGTTCATCATTTATTCTTATTTGTCTACATATTTTTTCTTCATTACAATTCTTGTTTGGTTTTATTTTGTATCACTGCATGTAAAAAAAAATATTTATTTTGTTATGCGTATATGCAAAATGTGAAACTGCAATCTTATTCGCAGTCTACAGCATTTTATAGGCTAATTATTTGTACAATAATATTTAACTTAACCTAATTTGTATCTTTATTATTTAATGCATAAGCGATTTATTAAAGGGATACTCCATCCCAAAATGAAAATTTTGTCATTAATCACTTACCCCCATGTCGTTCCAAACCTGTGAAAGCTTTGTTTGTCTTCGGAACACAATTTAAGATATTTTGGATGAAAACCGGTAGGCTTGCAGCCGACAAGAAAACATTACTTTTACTTTATTAATAAATAATTAAAATGTCTCCTTTTTTTTCTGAATTATTAGGCTACTTCTGCCTGTGCTTTGTGGCAAACTTAATGGGTGTCCTTGCGCGCGCGGAATAGGCTAGCCATTAAGGCTCATTATGGATTATAGATGTTAATTTAATATAAACGTGAGATTAGTTGAATAATGACTTAAATGAACAACTACTAGTAACTAGAAAAGTTTAATGGGGGGCAGCCCTATTAAATACCCTCTAGACATCTCTGTTAAAGTTGTTAAAGCATTTTATATGTGTTTGCATAAATTTTGCTTTCAGAACGGTCCGTAAAAAAGAGATGTCACATCCTTAACATTGATTTTTCCTCTAAAACACAAAAACAAAAACTGAAATAGAATTAATATTTTATGTTTTGTGAATGGTCAACCCTTCTCCATTCTGCAGATATTTTTGCTTCTGGTTTGTGCATTGTAAATCACAGAAAGACTATAAATAAGTTGTCTCCCAAAAACTGGTGTCTTTGTCGTCATGTGATTTCCTAAATCTAAAATATAAAACGCGTTCATAGACGTATACTTTTCTGATGTCTGGACTATTTTCAGGGATTTAGAAAAATATAAATAGATGAATCAATATATTGGTAATGAATATATTTTGTGGGAATTTATATTTCAGGTTTTGATTGTGAATATCATTCCGTAATGCTGGAATTGTCCAATAATGAAACTAAAAATTATGAGGCCTACATAAAGTCTCGGGACAGTTTCTTATTACTGCAATATATTTTTACATTTGAATTGCCTAAACGACTGAAGTCTTGCCGTGTACAATTAAAACAGTGCAAAACTGAAAATAGTACAAAGCAGCATATAAATTAAGAACTAAAGTTTTTGTCTCCCTGGCAGATGTGCGTCTCTTTCGGCCAGTTTCTCTTTCTCTCTTGCAGAAGTGCCGCGTCTCTCCTGAGAAGGAAAAATAACAAAAAAAAAAAAAAAAAAAAACAAGCAAGCCTGCATATTATATTACATATATTACTCTGTATGCCTTTGCAAAAATTGCAAAAGCCAAACCAAACGAGGCATTTATCCTAAAACAGACACTTTTAATGTAATCTTAACATTCCAAGTTAAAATCCTATCCTACTTTTTGTAAGATTTCTAGGTGTTTTTCATGTCGTAGTTTTAGCCTATCAATCTTGATTTCTCACAACTTATTTTGTTCAAGTTTTTAATTAATTATTTATTTTTATGGTGTGAGTCAGAGTAAATTGCAACACGAATAGAGTCTCATGAACGTGCAGCCTTGTACAGTGGACCAACGGCCAAAGTCAGGATTTTTATTTCAAAAACTTTAGCCTGTAGATTGAAATGAAAACCCTAGGGGTGTGACTAGATCTGTCTGGTCTCGCAGGAAGGCGATGATATTCTCGTGCAGACCTTTCAGATATATTTACATTACACTGGCCCTTCCACCGGTGGTATGTAATATAAGGTATATAAGATATTATGTTCACATTATGGAAGTGGCCGCATGATAAGCGGGAAAATTACGCAGTGAAGTCTTTATCCAGTCATAAAAACAGAATTCACAGTTTAATGCGGAATGTCACAGAATTTCTCAAATCTTGAATTAATTAACCAAAAGGAGGTCATTATACAAATCAAATCACAATATGGACTCGTATCTGTAAATATAAAGCTGCAAAGTCGATTTAAATATGAATCCTGCATGTTCTGCCTTTCTCTGTTAATGAATTGCGCAGACGCGCGGTTTACACACACACACACAGAAGCGAGCATGACGTTCGCGGTTATTTCAACGTTTGCAGTCTCACTAAATGAGCACGCAAACATATGAACAACATTTCCAGAACTGCACTGAGTCACTTCATGAGCATTTTACCGTTTTATTTGAGTAAAACTTGCATCATATAACATACACAGAACTGTAAAGGTATTCACGGCAACCCGTCAAAATAAAAGTCTGATTTGAAATAACGACAATAGAATGTACACAGCCTATTACTATTACTACCACTAAAATGAAACAAACATTATTTTAAAGGAATAATAATTTTAATAGTAAATCCCCTTTGTTTGCCAAAAAAGTTTGCTTAATTTTCAGTAACTAAATGATAAATGAAAAATTAATATTTTATGCCTTCATTTGATAACCAGAAAATGTAAATACACAACACATAATTTCTGAGGGGAAAAAAAATTATAAGGCAACTTTAAGAAAAAATTAAATAAATTAAGTTGTGTTATGCATTCAAACAGTTAGACATGCTAAAACACAGAATTTGGTAACAATAAAAAATATAAATAATATGGTGAGAAAAAAAAAACATTTCATAGGGCCCTAAACATGTATTTTTTGTTAAACTTTTAATACATTGATGTGAAAATGTATATACTATTAAAAAAAGAGTTGAGAAAAATTTATTTTTATTTTTTAAAGTGGAAATCAGTTTACTAAATAATAAACTTGACTGTTTGCTACTTTAAAGGGATATTATTTGTGGTGTTTATTATTTATTTTTATGTATACGATTTAATTTTGTGCAATGACTTGCCTGTCAGTTGAGTTTGTGGCAAAACTTTTGTAGTGTTTACATGTTGTTTATACCTGCATAAAATTTATTAAAATAGATGTTTCATTTCATAAAGTACAATTTGATTTCAAAATGCAACTAATTTTTTTGCATTCTATGTTTTTCAGTTGAGTAAAAGACAATTTTTCCCTATATATTTCATCATTGAGGATTTCTTTAAAAAAATTAAAATCTTGTCTCGCCTCGTTCTCGTGAACCCAGTCTCGGGTCTTGTCTCGTGGGAAAAGTGTCTCATCACACCCCTAGAAAACCCCTTAATACAACATAAGGAAATTGTGTAATTATAATGGTTTTTATAATGACTTTTTAATAACCATAACATGCAGTAAATTTTATTCTTTCTTTCTTTTCTTTATTTCGTTTTTTTTTTTATGCATTGGGCTGCAGCCTAAGACGTTTTGAAATTAGCCCTCACTGTACACATTTACATGATTTTTAAAGGGTTTAAAGTTTTTTAAAGTCTACTGTACTTAGATGTAGTCATGCAATGCTGATGCAATCATTAAATTTAATTACCATTGGTAGCATTATTTATTGTACTGCTGTTTTTCCTCATTTGGTCAGAACAAAAGTGGCAGATGTTACTTAACCCTCTGGGGCCGACTCACCTTGTCTTCTCAGGTGTGAATCACAGCATTATGTAGGATAGTTGACACCTTCTTGTATATACCTTTCCTACACAAAAAGTGTCTTAAAAAATGTAAATCAATATATTGTTTTCTGTGAGCGAGTAATCAAGATGATTTTCACATCATTTTGAAGCAAAAACTCTTAGGCTTCAAAATCTGTTTTTAAAAGTCTTGTGAACAAATCTTCTCTAGGTGTTTTATTGCCTTATTTCAGTGACTTCAAAATTTTAGTTTTTCACTAACCATGCATAAACGTCACTTTCTCAAAAACACAATCATGTACATACATGCTGCTCACATATTATTGTAGCCCTGTTTGTGCTGATTACAGTGTTATTAGACTTTAGCCATTTATATTTTTATAAGCAACTGAAAAAAAAAGCTTCTCTAGGCCCCCAAAACACCCTCAGGCCCCAGAGGGTTAATTGTTTGGCTGAAAATATCCAGTGAAAATTCTCATTTGGGCAATACTTCCAAGAGAGAATCTGTGGTTCCAAAGTACAGTATCCACACCGGTTCAGTGACTGACAGCCACACATCCAAACATTAGATTTAGAGGGGCCATACCGGTGCACAACTAGCAAATAAGTTTAATTGAAGGTTTCAAACAGAGATGGTGACAAATATGCAAAACTTGCAGACTGCAGCTTTAATCAAAGCGAGTACACACATCTACTCATTACAGGCGTCTGAACAGGGCTATTGCAGGGCTATTGTTCAACACTGGGGACAGTGGGGGTCTATGATGTGGGGGCGGGGGCTGGTGCTGTTGTCAGCTGTGTACCACCCAAACATGTCACACACATTCTGACACCCTGTGATTCACAAAGCAAATGAAAATCCAGCACTACACGTGTATGTGAATAAAGCAACAAGCCAGTTTTTCTTGCCACAAACAGACTCAAGTAGGCATGTTGCTTCAATAAAGCTATATGGTATGGTACAATTCCCAGTACCTGTTACTACAGTCTTCAGTGACACATGATCCTTCAGAAATTATTCTAATATGCTGAATTGGTGCTCAAGTAACATTTATGTATATTTCAGTCATGAAACTCTAGATGGCAAAGCTGACGGGTATTAACGTAACTGATGATATTCACAGCGTTAAACAACTTGGGACAAGCTTATTGGTTCATGTTGAATACGCAGCCAATGAGCTTGCTACTTGCTACTAACTGGCTGGTTAGCATTCACTTGAGCATTCGCTCTTTCAAAGTTCCTCTGAAACCCACCACCTTCCCCAGCTCCACCTGTATAGATCTGCTACAGGTTGTTTTACATGCTATTTGATCGTACAGATAAGAGCAATACCTCAATCGAATCTGTAAAGGGTCTACATTTATTTGTATACACACATAATAACAACAAAACTTTGCGCGTTTATAAAATAAAGAAAACAAATAGCATTGCATGACTGTCCACCGCCTTGGTTTGCCTCATCTTCATTTAGAAACGCATCATTAAAATGAACTGTAACTCGACAAATACTCAACAAAGAGACATGAGAGATATATCTATAGAATGCTTGACAAGTCTACTTTTAAATTAAGCAAGTATTCTGTGATAAAGTAATCCATATGAAGCCAATGCGATGTCCAGTCTTTCACGTCTCCCTTCATTATCTAATGTGACCACGCACTGAGCACGCTATAGATATTATAATCGTCCACGTGAAGCGTGAAATGTGTAAACGCCCACATCACAACAAACAAGGCAACAAGATTGTACCTCACATTTTTTCATTTTACTTTTTGCTTTGCACAGAGGAAAAAGACAGAATTCACCTTAGAAAAAGACTCGTTGTGACAAATAAGACAGAATTTACCTCAAGAAGCTTTTGATTACCTCTGAAAAAAAGAACGCAGCGGCTTGATCCAGCAGAGATCATAAACATGAGTAAGTCTTTTTTATTAACCTACTTGTATTAGTTTTCACATAACTTGTACACATTTTACTAGTTAGACTTTTTTCAAACTATAATTCCTGACTTAATGTATCATCAAGTGAGACATTATAAAGTTTTATTCACAACATCTTTTTTTTTTTTATGTCCTATAACACAGACAGCAATACGGTATAAATTGGAGTTATAATGTTACTAGCCTAATGTCAGTAAGAATGATTAGAAAAAACTTTACTGTGATATGCTATTCTCTGTTCACAGATATAGCCTATATAGGCTATATATGTAACTATAGTTTTTGGATTGTATAGGCCTACATACAAAGCATGCTTGTGTTTATGAATGTAACTAAGCTTCTGTTCATGAATATCTGCTCTGGTGTAAATATTTTAAAAGTGTTATACCCGGTCATTGGAGTTTGCGATCTTCTGAGGTGTAAATGTATCAAGTAAGCTGTAAATATCACTGATAATATGTGTGCTATGTGGCAATAGTTTTCTTTTTTTTCTCTATAAATTAGTTTTTTAGTAATTTTTAGTAATTTATTTTGTCCTCACATTCTTGTTACTCTTCCCTTAGTCACACACCTGACTGAAAGGCTCATTATGCAGCTCATTATGCAGGCCTTTGTTTTCTCAGGTTTGAATCACAGCATTATGTATGAACATTCACGCCTAAAGTGTCTTAGAAAATTTAAATCAATATATTGTTTTCTGTGAATGACTGAGTAAGATGATTTAGAAGCAAAATCATTTTGAAGCAAAAACTTTAGGCTACAAGATTCAGTTTTCAAAAGTCTTGTGAACAAATGTTCTGTATGTGTTTTATGGCCTTATCTCAGTGACTTAATTTTTTTTTCCCTCAAGAACACAATCGTGTACATACATGCTACTCACATATTATTGTAGCCCAGTTTGTGCTGATTACAATGTTATTAGACTTTAGCCATTAATATGTTTATAAGCAACTGAAAAAAAGCACAAATGGCAGGGCATATCAAAACTTCTCCAGGCCCCCGTAACACCCTATGACCCCAGGGGGTTAACATTATCATAACCATTACCATGCTAAAATCTTCTGAGAGCTGTCATGATTGAAATAATTATTGTAGTTTAAAACTGCTTTTTTTGTAGATTTTTTTGTGGCATACTGCCTTTATAAAGATAGGATAGTGTAGAGTAGACAGGAAGTGAAGTGGGAGAGAAAGAGGTGGGGGTGGGATTAGGAAATGTCCTAGAGCTGGGATTCGATCTTGGGATGCCACAACTCAACAATGTTATATGTTGGAGCACTGCCCACTAGGTTATTGGTGCAGACAAAACTGCTTAATATTTTTGTGGAAACTGAGATACTTAAAAGAAAAGCATTTATCTGAAATAGATTTTTGTAAATAATTACTATGCATTGTTATACAGACAGACAGAGAACCGATGAACCTGGGGAAAACATGTGAGAATTCCACATACTATGTTCCTTTTCAGCTGTCTACCTAAACTGCATGTTAAGGTTCCTGACAAGACAGCTGGCCTGTAAGGTAGACAATAATATTGTTGCATTCTAAGACTCTCTTAACATGTTACAAAGCTGTCTTTGTATAAGTGAGATGGCTCTAGGGTTCTGAACAGAGCTTTTGTATATTGTGATTAACTTTACCTCTCGTACAGGTCGGCTCTCGCTCCTCCATAGGCCGTTGACGGTTTTGGTGGGTGCTATGGTGACAACAGGTGGGGTACTGGGTACGCTGTGGCTCCCAGGAGGCACTATAACTGGACCCATGGGGCCTCGCTTGGGTGTACTGACTGGGGAGCTGTGGTTAGTGGCCGGAGATGAGACAGGAGATGATTCGCTGCTTATGGAAGATCCTGCTAAATGAGAGGAAACAGGAGTGAAATGGTTTATCAGTCATTCTGTAATCAACTTCATGCCATTTATCTAGGTACTGTCTCTTCATGCTAAAAAAACAAGAAATATGTGATCTCTGCATGAGATTGTAGCTTATAAATTAAAGTAAAGCGAAACCCACATTGCAAACGCACCAGCTTCTTACACATCTCTATACATAAAGCTGTGTGCACACCCATTTATTTTTGACTAGTTCAGTTTAAAGTGGAAAGGATATACAATATAAATATAAATGTCTCATGGAGGAGTAGAGAGACAGACACACAACCTACATCAAACATTAGATAGAGACGGGGAAGAGAATTCATGAAGAGAGATGACAGGAAAAGCTCTGACAAAAGAGAAAAAAAGAAAGTCCTGTTTGTTCGTCCTGAATTGTTTATCTTCATGGACATCCAGCCAATTACAATCCAGTGCTTAATCATCGCTCTCTAAAGCCGTCATCATTGGTGCACCTCTACACACACTCCATCTGTCTCTCAGTCTGTCAGTTTGTCCGCTGTAAAAGATGAGCAGGGTCTAAATGGTGAAGTAAATGGTTAATTAAAATTTGAATGCAAATGGAGCAATGCCCAGGTCTGATATAGAGTCAGCGGAAATCTACATTATTATGCTATTTGTCCGCAACATGACATAAACAACCTATAAACACGTAATACAACCACACTGCTTTTATTTTGAAGGCAGCTGTATTTTTTTTTTTTTTTTTTTTTGTACATGCGTCCGTGTGTGTGACAGTATGGATCCTCATTCAAATGTGTTCACGTTCATGTAGGACAGCTTTCAAGAGTTCGCCGTTACCCCTTAAATATGTTAGCTAGCATTAAAAAAAAAGAAAGATTGATGCAAAATGTAGAGTTTTTAACAAGACATGGACTTCTAAGTATTTATTTACTGAAGGTAAAGCTGTGTGCTTAGTTTGTTGAGACCAGATAGCTGTGATTAAGAATTACAATTTGAATCGCCATTACGAGACTAAACACGCAGAGAAATATGAGAATTTGATGAATGCAGAGCAGGTGATCTGAAACTTTGCTAACTAAACTGCAAAAGCAGCAAGGACTTTTTGCCAAGTTTCATACATCGTAGGATGCAGCAGTCAAGACCAGCTTTGTGATATCCCACAAAATCACAAAAAAACCATTGCCATTCTCTGATGGGGAGATTATCAAATAATTTTTGGTGGACTCAGGGCTAATATACCAGGACAGAAAAGAGGTATTTTCGAATGTGCCGCTCTCCAGGCAAACCGTAACGAGATGAGTCGACAACATCGCGGGAAATCAGAAATTTGGGACAATTTCGACTTTTTCTTCTTGGCTCTAGACAAGAGCTGTGATGTCTGTGACACATCCCAGTTACTTATATTTCTATGTGGAATAATGAAAGACTTTGAGATGACAGAGGAGCTGGCAGCTTTGCGGTCTATGAAAGGGACTACCACGGGCAGTGATTTGTTCGCAGAGGTAAATTCATGCATGGACAAACTGGTGATACAATTTGGCTGTCCAAATCTGACAGGAAAAAAATGTCGGACTTTTGAAACGGATGCAAGATAAAGTGACTAAAAAAAACTTGGTACTTTTGCATTGCATTATACATCAGGAAGTGTTGTGCAAGTCAGTGCTAAAAATCAACCATGTTATTGATGTTGTGACAAAAATAGTAAACTTCATCAGGACAAGAGCACTGACTCATAGACAGTTTGTTGCACTTTTGGAGGAGTATGAAAGTTAACAGTGATATAGGCTACCACACAACTGTCAGATGGCTCAGCATGGGCAAGGTGCTTAAAAGAGGATGGGACTTGAGAGCAGAAATTCAGGAGTTTTGTAAGAAGAAATGCAAGGACATCCCAGAGCTCTCAGATGCAGACTGGATGGCAGATCTGGCTTTCGCAGTTAACCCTCTGAAGCCGATTAACGTGGATACGCATTTTGAGGCATTTTCTCCTGATAACCCCGAAAAGACATCTATTACTCATCTATTACCAGCATCTATTACTCATGCAGTATCCCAACTGAAATAGGGCTGCCAATAATGATTATTTTCAAAGGTAAGGATGTTTAATAGGTTGTATTGGTGCTAACTAACAATAAACAAGATAAACAAAATAATTTGAAAATACTTATTATTGAGCCTTACCTAATATCAGAACCATTTTTTGGTTCACTTGATTTTACTCCAAAAGTCTCTCAGATATTATTTTTTTCAGTGATAAAACCACTGTTGATATTTCAGCCCTAAACTGAAACTTATGCTCTTGAATAAGTGATTTTGAACAATCTAAATAAGCAGCAATTTGTGAAGTGAGAGAGAGATTCAACCCTAAACAAGCAGCGTCAGAGGAATGACACAACAAAGTACACACAAACTTGCTTGAAGACAGTCTGTATTTAAATTGTGATTTATTTATTTTTTTGATACATTTCACAATTGAATTTGTAATTGTAAATATATTATCAACATATATATCTGTACATCTGCCAACTTGGATTTACTTTTTATGGTATTGCCTTATCCATTATGGATGAATGCCATTCTGCTGGAAATTAGACAAAACTAAGGTATAGGATGAGGCAGTGTGATTAAGTTGCCTAACTTTTGTAACCTTAATGTCAGGAGTGTAATGCCTATGATGCCTTATACTGCTGCTTACAGAGGCAGTTGCCTATTACACAACAGTGGTGTGATGCCTGCAGTCATTACTGATAGCTGCTCATCTGCTGCCATTTCTCACTGTCTTCTCATTTGTTTCTCCCAGTATGTCACACAGGACACAGTGAGCAGCAAGATACCCCTGCCCCTCACCTTTATAGCTTTCTTCTCTTTTATTCACTCAGGCACACGCTCATCCATCAAACATCATCATCTTCCTGCAGCTCCTGTGAGTGTGGATCTGTCAGACACATTGATATTGTATGTGTCTTTACAGCCTAAGTGCTAAATTACTGTACCAAACATCATCACAAGAGAATGTGTGTATGACGGAGAGGCAAGCATCAGATCTCTTTCATGGTTTTTTTTCTTTGAAATGAAACACACACAGGCAGATGGGCCTCTCATTGACACACACACCATCTGAGTCAAACTGGTATGCTTTTATGAGATGCTAATGATATTCAAATGTATTCAGTGCGATGCGTCTGTGCAAGCTGCTCTCAGAGGAAGCCATTCCCATATATGGACTAGAGGTTCCAACACTTCCTGTCACGCTCTGAATGCCACTAAAATGAACAGATTTCACAGTGCAAATAAAGAGAGAGACTGTGTGTGTGTGTGTGTGCCCGTGTGATTAATGTACATCGCTGTTCTCTGAGGATTCATCTAGTAACCCTCCTCTACCTCCCTCTATCTCTCTCTCACACACACACACACACACACACACACACACGTCTCAGGCTGCATTAGAACAGCATCAGCAGTTAATTAAACAGCCAATTTCACACCTGGTGTAAGAGCAGAACTCAACATGCCTCAGTCCATATGCTGCCCCCGCACACACACACAAACACATGCGTCATTGTTTTTTTTGGTGCACTCACATGATTCATTCTGTGAAACAGTAGATATCATGAGAATATCATATATCCGTGACCATATCATATCATATATCATGACCATTCTGAATGAACACACATCAGTTTTGTTTTTTCCACAGCTGGATATTAATTGAGACTAATTCTATGCATTCTATTTAGGCAGCAACTCCACACAAATAGTGCACAAGGAGCCAAACCCACATCTTATTCCAGTAAAGTTTGGAAATGAGATGTGATACTGTAAAGAAGTATAAAAATACACAGTACACAAATAATCATCACACACAAATAATTTACTCTCAAACCTGTATGCAATTCTTTCTTTTGAATATGTGTCTCCTTTTATGTAATGCAGAACAAAGAAATACATAGAGGTGTGGACAGGTAAATGATGACAAAATGATATTTTTAGGGTGATTAATTAAACTGGCCTATTATCTATTCTTTTCAGCATCAAATATATCATCTCTCAGTTCTGTTTATCTTGCTTTGTCCACCATCCTTACTGGATGCTTTCACTGAGTGTCACATTTTAGGACTGCCCTATTCCCAATCAATATCTGAAGTAATTGCCCTATCTGAAGCTTGTGATGCCACTTACCTTTCAGAACAGCCTTCACATCAGGAGCATACCTATGATTCTTTAAATTATCACCAGTTTGTGGAACAGAGCCACTGACAATGAGCTTGGGCTATGTATGCAGCCCGTTTCTACAGATGGAAGGCCACAAAAACAGGGTACCCCTACCACCCAGGGCCATGTCATTCTGAACATCATTCTGAAGTTTGCAGATGACACCGCAGTGATAGGATGGATCACTGGCGGGGATGAAACGGCCTACAGGAGGGAGGTGGCCAGTCTTCTGACATTGTGTGAGTACAACAACATCTCCCTCAACACGGACAAGACAAAGGAGATGACAGTGGACTTGAGGAAATAGAGGCGAACTCACCAGCCACTGTTTATCCGAGAGTTTGAAGTGGAGAGGGTGAGCAACTTTAAATACCTAAGGGTCCACATCAGTGAGGACCTTACCTGGACACTCAACACCACCCAGCTGGTTAAGAAAGCACAACAGCAGCTGTACTTCCTGAGGAGGCTGAGGAAGTATGGCATGTCACCAAAGATCCTCCACAACTTCTACAGCTGTGTAGCTGAGAGCATCTTGACCAGCTGCATCACTCCGTGGTATGGCAGCACTACTGTTAGGGATGGCAAACGTCTGCTGAGAAGATCATCAGGACTCCACTGCCCTCACTGCAGGCCATTTACCACCACAGAGTCCACAGAAGAGCTGCATCCATCATTAAAGACCCCACCCACCCCAACACAGACTGTTCACACTCCTACCCTCAGGACAGAGGTATAGGAGTGTAAATTGCAGGACTTCCAGATTAAGGAACTCCTTCTTCCCCTCAGCTATTTAACAGGTATAGCTAGCTAGTGGACTTATCTATCTCAGAGAACAATCGGTTCAAATTGTTTTATCTCATTGAACATTTGTAATGTTATTGCTGTTATTAGTACTACAGGGTATATACAGGAAACATGGAGTAAAATTTAATACCTTTTAAGACTTTTTTTAAGACTCTTTCCATACATTTTAAGACCTCATCGCCACTCCAAGTTTTAACCGGTTACAACGGCGACACTTTAACTTACATTTACTATTGGCCTATATTGATTGTAAGATAGCACAACTAAACAGACCGACTTTGTGATAACTCCTTATCAATACAACATAATTCAGAAGGGTGGGAACGAAGCACAAGATAATTAACTGAGTGACAATGCAACCCAAGAAACAAGAATTAGACCAATAAACAAAACAACTGACAAAACTTATTGAGGAGGGAAAATAAAGCTCTCCAAGCTGACGGGACAATGAGTTCATACAGTATATTCAAAAGATGTATTTGTTACATCAGCTCTTATAACTGTCTGCAAACCATAGCTGTTTTGTGGAACACTTCTCATGACAATGATCTGACTGATCAGACAGTTTACCTGTGATTACAGAGTGCTTGATTTGATAGTGTCAGTACTGCACCTGATCAAGTGTGAATGATCATGGTAAAATAATGATCACAACTATTACATCCTTTTAATTGTGCATCCCAAGCCCAATGCGGTAAAAAAAAAAAAAAAGTAGCGCAATTACCATGTCCCAAAAATAAAAAGGTCATTTCCATCCCTAAAATACATATTTTACGGTCACTATTATGCACATTTATCATAAACACAGCTCAAATGCTTCCTACTAGTTTGGCCCAAAACATTTAGCACAGTTTTATTACAGGTACAATGCAAAATGTTTCAGTGCAAGCATTTCAACTAAATGTAATTTATGCAATATTTCAAACCTTTAACCCACTGGGGAAAAATCAACCCATTGCAACACTTTAAAAGCAGCCCAATTTCGTATAAAAAAAACAACAACCCTGCATCCAACATCAGCTGCAGAAGTCAGATTGACTGATCACATGTCAAAAGTAAGAGAGATGACTGAGAAGATGTTGGAGGATTTTCTCCTCAACAGATTGCGAGCTTATTGACAAATATAGATGTGCTCCCTTTACACAGTGCACGAGCGATCGCGAAATCGAAAGAGAACTGCCCACGCTTATTTCAAAAGGGATTTAAATACCCCACAGATTGATAGCGGCGTCATGATGCGCTAAAATGATATACAATATTAGAATGTTTGCGGGAGCGGATTCAAAAATCGCGGGAGCGGATGGGACTGGGAGCATGCGGTAATGGTCAGAAATTCAGCGAGAGCGGGATCAACAAGCCTCGCGCTATCACACAGCAGTGCATTCAGTAAGTGAGCGCGCTAACAGATGACGTCAAATCTTGCGGGATTCCATAAATAAACTACACAGAACCCCACTATTCGGACAATGAAAAGATGATACAAAATTTAATACTTTGGTAAATGGCATTTAAGACTTTTTAATACTTTTTAAGGCCCTTAATTTTCTCTAAATTGATTTATCAACTTTTAATACTTTTTAAGACCCCGCTGACACCCTGTACTAAGTTATTACTGTACATTTGCATATATAGATATCATATAAATAATCGATATTTCTATTTTTCACTTACTATATTTCTACTCTTTCCTTTCATTTATAGATATTCATAGTCTTTATTATACACCGTCTACGTTATACATAGTCTATACTTCTATTTTCATAGTCTACATTCCTACTACTGCAGCATAGTTTTTATTATTATGTTTCTTACTTTGTATGTGTGTATAGTTTGTATAGTGTATAGTTTGTGTATGTGTGTGAATAGTTTTGCACCGTCTTGGCATTCATTGTGGACAGCAAAGTAAGAATTTCATTGCTCAGGGAAACTTGTTTCCTCACTGGGTATATGCCAATAAACGCTTTAAATCCTTTGAATGTCTGCCGCTCTCTCTTCTCAACCAGAACTAGGGACTTACTCCTCCCCTCTACTCCGGTGTCTCTGTCTCTGCTGCATAAAGGAGGCCCTTTAATATTCAAGTCCAAATGGAGCAGTTAATTAATCACACACACCACACCTGCTGTGAGAGAGACAGATTGGCCATGTTCAGAAATGAATACTTGCTTACTGCATACTTCTAGTATTCAACCATAAACATTTTATATTGACATTGTATCCAATTATCTCAGAAATAAATGTTTGTATAATAATGTAATGGAAATAAATGGCATTTGTGATCCAATTTTGAGGACAGGCAACAGGGTTAAATGGACCACCTCTGATTATCATATTGGAGGAGGAAATATAACTATGAAAACAAAAAATAAATAAATACACAAGTGCATACTTACAGAAATAGCTAATTATAAAAACAAATGGAAATAAATACATTTCAAATTGTAATGAGGGTGAGGCAGAGGCTGTGTTAGAATCCATTTGCAAAAGTTTAATGAGCAAACAGTTTAACAATCTAAAATGTGGGGCAGAAATCAGAGTCGTGGTCACAGGCCAAGAAGTCGAAATCACAGTAATCAGTCCAATCAGCAAACAAGTACGAGGGAAATCCAAAAGGCAAAATCCAGAGAAACAGGCGATCAATCATACACGTAGCAATCAGAGCAAGACAATGGAAACGCTCGGTAAGGCAGTGATACTGGCAATACTTCGCAAAGGCCTGTTTGGCCTGACCATGCTTAAATGGTTGCCAAACAGGAAGTGATCACAGAAGCAGCAGAGGGAGTGGTACCAGTCAGAACTCGGGCAAGGGCTCCCTCTTCCGGCGTGGCGTTACACAAATATCAATCCAATAAATTATTATAACTATTTTAATGAACAAATTAATAAATTAATAAAAAATAAATATAAGAATTAAAAAACAAGAACCTAAATCTTTGTATTCAACTTTTTTTTTCTTTTTCTTTTCAGTGTTAATTAAATACATTTGATTAATTTACTGATTATTACATTTTAAAATTTCAGTTTTATGGCTAAATGAAAACTTTAATTTCAGATTTGGTGTTTGTTAAAAACAATTTTGATGCCTCGCAAATTTCCTTATACTTAATTACTTATTTAGGTATTTATCATTTAGTTTATGCATATTTATTTCACATTCATTCAGATTCATTTAATTTCTTCATTCATTCATTCATTCATTCATTCATTCATTCATTCATTCATTCATTCATTATTTTTGCAGGTTTTATCCTCCAAAGTGCAATAACAGGAAATCTTACAGCGGGAACTTTATGTTTATGTACACTCTCTCTTTCCTCAGCAACTGAAATAAAGGTTTGTGAAACCGGACGTCAGCCTACACCCGATCTGCCATTATTCAGATCACAGTCACTTACCCATTTCACTGGCCCAGTCTGTATGCTCCTGCGGCCTACCTACAGCTGTCTGGACTGGAGACAAATGAGACTGGGAAGAGGCGTTTCTAGAGCTGTTTTTAACAGTGAGAGTGACCTAATCATAGTGTGCATCAACTGTCTGTTTTTAAATGCCACCCACAGATGGGCTACAGACACAATGAGAAAGACAAACAGAAGGCAGAGTTAACACAGGTGATGAAACACAGTTAGCTGAGTGCTAGTGCTGAGCATCAGCATAAAGTCTCCACACTGCAGTTTATCCTGACCAAGAACCACCCAACTGCTAACAAAGGAAGAGACAATATGGTCAACCAACCAGAGTTTGCTTTTTAATTGACGTTTAGAGGCAAGTAAATGTGTAACTGGACCTAACTCAGTGTCTCAATCTCATTTCATTCTTCATTTACTGTCAGGTATCTCACAAACTTTGTCAAATTCAGAGACTAGTTGAAGCAGCAGAGAACGGTCACAATGCAAAGAACAAGAAGGAGGGGCAACAATAGTTGGTAAAGTCTGAACTGGAGCACGATGGGTTTTGATTGTGGTCTTGTTTGTTTTCTTAACGGCTTTCCAGCATCTATGGCTATATTCATGGCGAGAACCCGTTAATCCATGTCATCCATGCACAAGTCTGTCTTACACACAAATTGGGGGGGACCATTTAGAATCTTCAATTCAAATTACCTGCATGTTTTTGGGCTGTGGAAACCAGAGTACCCGGCATAAACCCACACTGACACAAGAAGAACATGCAAACTCCACACACTAGTAGGGGCTCGAACCAGGGACCTTCTTGCTGTGACACAACAGTGTTTACCACCTAGCCAGTGTGCCGCCCCATTTGTGGTCTTGTGAATCCAGCATTTTACACACATCGTATTAGGATACATAAAATAAAAATCACAGCAGGGTGCTGGATCCATTCACACCAAAGTGTTCTCTATATGGATAGCTCTTCCTGGGTCTGCTGGAGAGCACTCACACTAGGGGACAAGCAGGAGAAGACAGGAAGCATGTGGTATTCTGGCAGACTGTTAAAGACTGCTTCTCAAACAGTTGACAGTAGTCACTGACTTAGCTGATTAGGCTGGCATACAACAGTTGTGTCCAAAAGCATATGCCTTGTTGACCTATCAGATAATGACTTTCCAGGCAGGGTATCTCCCAAAAATGATTTCAGGTATACTTCTGAGACAGTCACCAGTTTAATGATCTACATCAAAATAGAGAGTGCTTTGGGGATAACTAAGTGAATATTACATTTCTATAGAACTAATTTCTAGCTAGAAATGAAACTGAATGAGGAAATAACATTTACATTTACAGACAAACTGACCAAAAATCACAGCTTTTATATGCAATAGCTCAACTGTTATGGAATCAAGCCCACAGGACTGTGGGATATCATAGGCAGCGAAGGATACCTTTATGCTGCCTTCAAAAATCTATCAGATAAAGGTATCTCAGCAGACATGATGTGACATGATCATTGGATTTGGACATGCCTTGTTGCTTTCCTACCTCCATATGCTGCCTGTGGAGGCAGCATTTTTTAGCTTTTGGGCGCAGCCAAGATGTGTAGTGTTAGGGGGTGGGGGTACTTTATCTAACATAAAGTAGCCTGCTCAGAACTTTTTCCAAATATGATAATACATAGTATTGGAAGTAGCAGAACTCAATTTTTAGCTCGGTATACAGTTCTTTCACTTAATCTCTATGGGGCCCCTAGGAGCCAACAACATTGGATCATGTCCTGAGCCATGAACTACTGACTCTGTTAAGATAATGCCACTGTAGTCCAGCATGACCAAGACTTGCAAGGAAAAGCAGACTTCATTCAGTCCAGTTTGAATTCCACTAAAGGGTCATTATCATAGCAATAAAGGGACGACACCCAGGGTACATCTGTGTCCTTGGAGCACTGACACATGGGTCAGGGATCAAATGTCAGAGGGTCACAGCTTACCTCTGGGTTCCTCTGCCTGCTTGGCCAGCTTGCGGAGAGCGGCGGCAAATCCCGAGTGGGCGGACTGAGATGCAGGACTGCCATTGGGCACAACAGAACTGTTGAGGGGAGATGGGGTGAGGGGACTGACTGTTGCTGTGGTGCGGGTCGCTGTGGAAATCATGCCTAATGATGGTGACTTTGGCTCATGGCTCATGCCTGAAGGAGACAGAGAATCAGAGTGAGATATTAGAAGCAATAAACAGGATACATGGACCCAGACACTGACGGGTTGACTCATTAGCCGCTTTTCCACTGTCGGGCCAATGCAAGCCAGTGCTTTAAACAGGCTGGACGGGGCCAAAAGCCTCGGACCTGTAGCACCGAGCCCAAAATCACGAGGCACTTCCACCATCGGGCCAGAAGAAAACCAGCCAATTACACGCCTCTCAGGAACAACGTCACATAACCCCATCATTTCACCATCAAAAAGAAGATTTATCTGAAAACTAATCAGAAAGTCACTGGAACTAGCATGATCACAAAATGAACATGATAAAAGCGGCCATTTGTTTGCATGTTTTGTTAAAGATTTAAATCCAAAAGCATCAATGTTTTACAATAATAAGTGATACATTGATCATAATTAATTAATTTATCAGGTTTGAAAATTAGTAACAGAAATAAAGCGGTATGAACCGTTATTTCAGGAAAGAAAGAGGACACAGCCTACTTATTCAGTTGGTTTCTGTTTATTTGTAGTCACAGTATACATCACATTAAGAAAGAATGACAATTACTATATTTTTTCCATCAAAATAAACGACCTGAGTAGCAGAGGGAGCTCCCGAACAAAAACCATTATTATGATATTTTTTATAACGTACGCGGAGCTAAAGTCTTGAGACGAGACTTATGACAGATAAAATATGTTACTAAATAAATATACGATTGTGATAGAGAATTAGAAGCTGAAGTCTGACTTCTTCAAGCAGTTGTATTTACCATGTTTGCTATGGTAAAGTTAATGGCTAGTGTGCATAGTCCTTTGCATCGCTTATAAATACCTATTTCTGCCTTGTATGGTGATCATAATCAACACTGGATCTCAAACAGAAGTTTCAAACACTCGCTGCTGTCTGAAAGTGAGTTTTGAGCTCAAATTATTTTAAAAGTCTTTGATGCTGGTGTTATAGCTGTTAACTTTATTAAATGATCTGCGGCGCTGACGCTCTCCAGACTCAGAGTAACTCTACCTTTGTTCATAGCCACTCCTCTAGCCCCAGTTGGTCCGCTTTGGCCCAAGGTTTTCGTCGGGCCAAAAAACCCGTGCCGTTGGCCCTGAGGAAGCACCGATGAGGCGGAAACGCGACAGTGACAGTGGAAACGCGACTGGCCCTGGCACACTTTTTTGGCCTGAAAGTGGAAACGCGGCCTTTGAGGACATAAACAGCCTGACACAAAAAAACACTGTCTGACCCTAACAGCTGCAGGATAGAGGTGAAGAAGAAGAGGTCAAAGATAATGCCCAAGGTCAGCTTGTCTGTCCACCAGCGTTCACAAACACACATACTTAAAGTACGTACCAAAACACGAAAACATCAGCAGCAGATAAAACATACTGTATCTGTTTCATTTACCCTGATAAAACACAGAATCAGTTTTTTTAATCCATACACAGAGTGATGGGTTAAATCTGGACTAAATCCCAGCTCACACTGTGCCATTTTGGCCACGGTTTGTTCGTCTGAAACAAGTTTTGAAAATCCTAAAAGATTCCTATAATCCAAGGCTAAAA
This sequence comes from Cyprinus carpio, assembly GCF_018340385.1. Classification (NCBI taxonomy): domain Eukaryota; kingdom Metazoa; phylum Chordata; class Actinopteri; order Cypriniformes; family Cyprinidae; genus Cyprinus; species Cyprinus carpio. The sequence continues at coordinate 8,995,201 of NC_056614.1, forward strand.
TCCATAGACTATGATCGCTGGATTGACATGTTCACTGACAGCCAATTAATGGGCACTGCGATCAAATTTTACCCCTGACGAAATTCTGGAAGCGTTAGAAGATTTGGTGCACAGTCCTACAGTGCGATGTCTCCTACGACGAATGTCAAACTGTCAAACAGTTTTCAAGACAAGCCATGGTCAGAATTAATGCTAGTTTCCTTTAAACGCTCCTGTTCTCTGTTCACGGAATTCATATGATATATGTTGCCTTTGCTACAATAAACACTGGTTGTGCCACTGTTTTCATGTGGGTGTGTAGTGCTGCTTACACTATTTATCTTAAATATGCCACTATTGCCACCATTCATATACTTTTCATGATAGGACACCGACAAGATCTCTACTATTACTACGAACACTCTGAGAACACACACTGTACGTCGGAGGCTGGCCTATCCCAATAATTTATGGCCTGTCCCTTTGACCTCTACTACTTTACTCTCTATTCCAGTTGGTCTCTGGAACTGCCAGTCTGCTGTTAACAAAGCAGATTTAATTTCTTCTATTGCTACTCATTCCGGTCTCAACCTCATGGCCCTAACTGAGACTTGGATCAAACCTGAAGACACTTCCACTCCCGCAGCCCTCTCCACTAATTTCACTTGTTCTCACACCCCTCGTATGACCGGGAGGGTTGGAGGTACTGGTCTCCTGATCTCAAAAGAATGGAAATTTGATCTTCAACCATCTCTTACAGGTAACGGTTCATTTGAATCACATGCAATTACTATAACCCACCCTGTTAAAATCCACTTTGTGGTCGTTTATCTTCCCCCAGGTCAACTGGGAAACTTCTTGGAGGAGCTGGATGTGTTACTATCAAACTTTCCTGAGGATGGTACTCCTCTGGATGGTACTCCTTCACTGCTTAAACATTATACTACCACAAACAAAATAAACAACTGTTCTGACTCTCGCACACCTTTTAAAACTTTCTCTTCTCTTCTTTGTCTGCCTCCACCATCTCCTTCATCGACTCTTACAGCCGACGACTTTGCAGTTTTCTTCACAAATAAGACAAGAACCATCAGTGACCAATTCTCCACACCGCAGACTGATGATAACTGCATAACGACTAATACACACTTTTTCTCCTCCTCTCCATTCTCAGAGACGGACGTTTCCAAACTTATCCTTTCCAATCATCCTACTACTTGTCCATCTCCTTCAAGCGATTTCTTCTTCAGTCATACCTTCACTTACTCACATTATCAACACCTCTCTATACTCTGGTACATTTCCCTCAGCTTTTAAGCATGCTCAGGTAAGCCCACTGCTTAAGAAACCATCTCTAAATCCAGTACTTCTAGAAAACTACAGACCGGTATCCCTTCTTCCATTCAATGCAAAGACACTTGAGCGAGTTGTGTTCAACCAATTCTCTATGTTTCTTGTACAGAACAACCTCCTGGACAGCAACCAATCTGGCTTCAATAGCGGCCACTCAACTGAGACTGCCCTGCTCTCGGTTACTGAAGCCCTGCGACTGGCAAGAGCAGCTTTTATATCCTCAGTACTCATCTTGCTGGATCTGTCTGCTGCTTTTGACACTGTTAATCACCAGATTCTACTGTCCACCCTCAGAAAGATGGGCATCTCTGAAACCGCACTCCTATGGTTTAAGTCCTACCTCTCAGATAGATCCTTCAGGGTGTCTTGGAGGGTTGAAGTTTCTAAGTCACAACTTCTTGCTACTGGGGTTCCTCAAGGCTCAGTACTTGGACCACTTCTCTTCTCCATCTACATGAAATCATTAGGATCTGTCATTCAGAAGCATGGCTTTTCCTGCTGATGACACTCAACTCTACTTCTCATTCCAACCAAATGATCCGACGGTAGCTGCTCGCATTGCAGCCTGTCTGAGTGACATTTCTAGCTGGATGAATGACCATCACCTTCAGCTCAATCTTACTAAGACAGAACTGCTGGTGGTTCCGGCTAACCCATCCTTTCATCACAACTACTCTATACAGCTGGGTTCGTCAACCATAACTCCTTCCAGCACAGCCAGAAACCTAGGAGTTGTGATCGATCATCAGTTAAGCTTCACAAACCATATTGCTACAATGACCCGGTCCTGCAGATTTGCCTTATACAACATTAAGAAGATTAGACCCTTCCTGTCAAAGCAAGCCACCAAACTTCTTGTCCAAGCTCTTGTTCTCTCCAGACTGGACTATTGTAATGCTCTCCTGGCGGGCCTTCCAGCATGTACTATCAAGCCTCTACAACTGATCCAGAATGCAGCAGCAAGGGTTGTCTTCAATGACCCAAAAAAAGCTCACGTTACTACACTCCTCATCAGGTTACACTGGCTACCAGTAGCCGCTCGCATCAAATTCAAGGTACTGATGCTTGCCTACAAGACGACCACTGGCACGGCACCAATTAACCTAAACTCACTAGTTCAAACTTATGCGGCCTCCAGAAACTTGCATTCTTCAAGGGAATGACGCCTTGTGGTGCCATCCCAAAGAGGTTCAAAATCACTCTCACAGACCTTTTCCTGGACTGTGCCCAGCTGGTGGAATGACCTCCCAATCTCACTTCGAACAGCTGAGTCTTTACTCTTTTTCAAAAAACATCTAAAGACTCCTCTTTTTCGCCAGCACTTGACCAACTAATACTAGCACTTACCTTTTCTTGTCTAACCTATTCTTGAAAACATAATACATAAATATAAAAACAAAGCTATGGGTTCTGTGCTAGACTAACTGAGACTTCCATGGCACTTGTTTACTGTTGTTGTTCTCTCGTTGGTCTGATTGCTTCTATTGTTCTCATTTGTAAGTCACTTTGGATAAAAGCATCTGCTAAATGATTAAATGTTAATGTAAATTTTAATGATACCCAACATCATGAATGTGTGTAATGCAGCTCGCAGTCACTGACCTTGTATGGACTGATAATGTAAAACTCTGGACAAGTTTTCTTATGCGCACCTGTTTTTAATGCGTCTTGACTGTCGTACAGTCTGACATTAATGACAACTGCGATTCCACAGTGTGACATGATCATCATGTTTGTACAGTCTGCCAAGCAACAATCGTAAAGGACTATTAAAAATTGAACAGTGTGCGCCCGGCTTAAGAATAGCAGAACACAGGCCAAGTCAGACATGTACTACTGCATACTAAAATGTGACGTTAGAATTAAAGTTTTGATATTATTAAAGGGGTCATATGACGTTGCTAAAAAGAGAACATTATTTTGTGTATTTGGTGTAATGCAATGTGTTTATGCGGTTTAAGGTAAAAAAAAAATATATATATATTTTTCATATAATGTACATTATAGTTTCTCCTCTATGCCCCACCTTTCTGAAACGCATCAATTTTTACAAAGCTCATTGTTCTAAAAATGTGAGGCCTGCTCTGATTGGCCAGCTATCCAGGGTGTTGTGATTGGCCGAATGCCTCAAGCGTGTGATGGAAATGTTACGCCCCTTAACATACTGATGCCGTCTTCCAGCAGGACAAGACTGCTGCTCTGCTCGTGCATATCCCATCATCGGTTCTCTTTTAGCAGTTCAGTCAATGTACTGTTAGGCGTAACTGAATAACTCGGGATATTGGTTTATTTTGTGTGAGAGGGAGTGTCAGGCATGTTTATAAACCGAATAACGTAACTGATTTGTGAATTAGTGTAGTGTTGTCACGGTACCAAAATTTCAGTATTCTGTTCCAATACCAGTGAAAATACATGGTTCTTGGTACCAAAGCAAAACACAAAAACATGCTAATTGAACAACATTATTTTTATTAATAACGTTAAACAAAAATTAAATTTACAAACCAATGCTACTATTTATACTTATTTAAAATTGTTTTCACTGTTTCCAAAATTCAACTGTTTCCAAATTTATTTAAAAAGTTTTTCCTCTGTTTTTAAACTGTTGTCTGTTTTAGGTTTTGCTTGTGTGTTTCAGGATCTTCTTCAGTCTGCAGCTTTAAAAGGAAAACATAATATACTTAAGTAAAGCAACGGGCTGAGTCTGACCAAATGCAACATTAGATCATTGACACCAGCTAAAATATAACTTTTCAGTAAATAACAAACGTAAATTTAGATAAGACTACATACAGGTCCTTCTCAAAAAATTAGCATATTGTGAAAAAGTTCATTATTTTCCATAATGTAATGATAAAAATTAAACTTTCATATATTTTAGATTCATTGCAAACCAACTGAAATATTTCAGGTCTTTTATTGTTTTAATACTGATGATTTTGGCATACACCTCATGAAAACCCCAAATTCCTATCTCAAAAAATTAGCATATTTTATCCGAACAATAAAAGAAAAGTGTTTTTAATACAAAAAAAAGTCAACCTTCAAATAATTATGTTCAGTTATGCACTCAATACTTGGTCGGGAATCCTTTTGCAGAAATGACTGCTTCAATGCGGCGTGGCATGGAGGCAATCAGCCTGTGGCACTGCTGAGGTGTTATGGAGGCCCAGGATGCTTCGATAGCGGCCTTAAGCTCATCCAGAGTGTTGGGTCTTGCGTCTCTCTTCACAATATCCCACAGATTCTCTATGGGGTTCAGGTCAGGAGAGTTGGCAGGCCAATTGAGCACAGTAATACCATGGTCAGTAAACCATTTACCAGTGGTTTTGGCACTGTGTGTCACGGTAGGAAATCCATTGGTTCCTCCGTGTCATGTTTTGTGTTTGTTTTTGTACTCACGTAGTCTCCATGTGCTCGTTTGGTTGATTGTTGTCACCTGTGTGTTGATTGTCTCGCTCCAGCTGATCCTCATCTCCACTCAGCTACATAAACTCACTCATCTCTCTGTCTGTTGTCAGATCCTCATTCATGTCTCAGCTTCCCAGTTGGATTACCGTCTCCCGTGTTCGTGTTCTGGATTGTGTTCGTGTTGTCGTCTTCGTGTGAGTGTTCCGGTCTGTTCCTGGTTTCATCCATCGACCGCCTTCACATTCACCACCGACTTCACCATCAGCACTTCTCACGCCACCGTAGACCTTCTCTCACCATTGCCTACATACTGGACTCTATTATCAATAAACTTCTTCTGATTGCCTGCATTTGCCTCCTCCTCTTTTACGAGCCATCACAGTAGGATCTGACCATCATGGAAGCAGCAGGCGATCGCTCCCCATCTCATCTGGAGGAGTTTCTGCAGAGAGCCGTTGGTCGTATGGATCGCCAAGACAAGGTGATAGATGAGATGGGTCGAGCTTTCCAAGCAATGGTGACGAAGGTGTCCGAGCTCGCTCTCCAGGCTCAACAACAACAACAACCGCCACCCGCTGCGCCTCCCACGCCACCCACACCGCCGATCGTCTCCGGGGGGATTTCCCAGTCCAAACCACGCCTCCCCATCCCTGAGAAATATGCGGGTGAGCCAAAGTTTTGTCGATCATTTCTGTCTCATTGTTCTCTGCACTTCGCCCTGCAGCCCCGCACGTTTTAACACAGAGGAAAAGAAGGTGGCATTCGTCTTGTCACTACTGACGGGGAGGGCTGCCCTCTGGGGGACGGCGGTGTGGGAGAACCAAGACAGCTGCTGTGCCTCGTTCCATGCCCTTTCGGAGGAGATGAGACGGGTCTTCGACCGCTCCGTCGCCGGGAGGGAGGCGGCTAGACTTCTCACGGACCTACGTCAGGAAGACAGGTCCGTATCCGACTATTCCATTGAGTTCCGCACCCTGGCGGCGGAGTGTATGTGGAACGAAGAGGCGCAGTGGGATCACTTCCTGCATGGGTTGGCTGACCGCATCCAACAGGAGATCCGCGCCGTCGAGCTCCCCACTTCTCTCAATGGCCTGATCGACCTCACCATCAGAGTAGACAACCGACTCGACCAAGCCGCCAGACGGAGGGGGGAGAACAGTTCTCGCGACCAGACCGGAGGCTCAGCGTCAGCGCTCAGAGGTTGCGGTCAGCCCACCGGGAGATCTTGAACCCATGCAGGTGGGGCGAGCTCGGCTCTCCCGGGAGGAGAGGATCAGGCGGAGATCCCTGGGACTGTGTTTATACTGCGGCAGCCAAGAACATCACATCCAGCGCTGTCCGGTAAAAGACCAAGCCCGATAGTAAGACGGAGGCTACTATCGGGTGGGATCTCTGCCAGGAAGACCTCATCTACATCGACACTCCTTCCGGTGAGTCTACGGTGGTCCACCCACGCACTCGATCATCACGCTTTGTTGGATTCTGGGGCCGAGGGTAGTTTCATGGACTTTAAGTTTGCTACTAGACTCAACATTCCTCTCACCTCCCTCAAACACCCCATTGCACCTTTTGCACTCAACGGACACAGACTGCCAGTCATCACACAGACCACTTTACCTGTTTCTCTCATCACATCTGGCAACCATACGGAGGAGATTTCATTTTACATCACGGACTCACCTCAATCTCCCATTGTTCTCGGTCACACCTGGCTCCAGAAACACAACCCCAGGATCGATTGGCGCCTCGGATCTGTGGCTAGCTGGAGCGAGGAGTGTCATTGGTCTTGTCTTTTGTCTGCTGGTGTTAATGTTTCTGAGTCTGTGTTTCAGGGGGAAGCAGTGGATTTGGCTAACGTGCCCGCGGAGTACCACGACCTGAAGGAGGTGTTCAGTAAGTCTCGTGCTGATTCTCTTCCTCCTCATCGTCCCTATGACTGTGCGATAGAGTTATGGCCAGGAACTTCTCCGCCTAAGGGCAAGTTATATTCTTTGTCTATTCCAGAGACGGCGGCCATGGAGAAATATATATCCAGTTCTCTAGCAACGGGGTTCATCCGCCCTTCCTCTTCTCCAGCGGGGGCGGGGTTCTTTTTTGTGGGAAAGAAGGACGGATCCTTGCGACCTTGCATTGACTACCGAGGGCTGAACAACATAACGGTAAAGAATACCTTTCCTTTGCCGCTTATGTCTTCAGCTTTTGAGAGGTTGCAGGGAGCGTCCGTTTTCACTAAATTGGACTTACGTAATGCTTATCATTTGGTCCGCATCAGGGAGGGGGATGAGTGGAAGACTGGCTTTAACACCCCTAGAGGCCATTTTGAGTACTGCGTGATGCCTTTCGGGCTAACGAACTCGCCGGCAGTCTTCCAAGCACTCGTTAATGACGTGTTGCGAGACATGGTCGATCTGTTCATATATGTTTACCTGGATGACATATTGATTTTTTCTTCGTCTCTCCAGGAACACGTGCAACACGTACGACGAGTGCTTCTGCGGTTGCTAGAGAATGGATTGTTTGTCAAGGCGGAGAAATGCGTTTTTCATGCACAGTCTGTTTCTTTTCTAGGACACATCATTTCGACTGAGGGTGTTCGCATGGATCCTGAGAAGGTTAAGGCTGTGGTAAATTGGCCATCCCCAGAGTCTCGCAAGGCCCTGCAGAGATTTCTGGGGTTCGCCAATTTTTACCGGTGTTTCATTTGCAATTTCAGCCAACTAGCCGCTCCTCTGACCGCCTTGACCTCCCCTAGTTTGACATTCAGGTGGTCAAACGCAGCCGAGGCTGCGTTTGCCAAACTGAAAAGCTGCTTTGTTTCAGCTCCCATTCTCGTCACCCCTGATCGCTCACGTCAATTCATAGTGGAGGTCGACGCGTCAGAGGTGGGGGTAGGAGCAGTGTTGTCCCAACGCGCATCCTCAGACGGGAAAGGTGCATCCTTGCGCGTATTATTCTCACCGTTTATCTCCTGCAGAAGTTAATTATGACATTGGCAATCGAGAGTTGTTGGCAGTCAAACTTGCACTGGAAGAATGGCGTCACTGGCTTGAAGGGTCGGGTGTACCTTTCATTGTATGGACGGACCATAAGAATCTCGAATACATTAGAACCGCCAAAAGACTTAACTCCAGGCAGGCTCGGTGGGCATTGTTTTTCGGTCGTTTCGATTTTACACTTTCTAACCGGCCGGGTTCCAAAAACATCAAACCCGATGCTTTATCCCGTCTTTTTGAGCATTCCGATCGTACTGCTACTCCCGAGCCCATTTTACCGGGGACCATCATTATCTCCGCGCTCAGATGGGAGGTCGAATCGAAGGTGTTGACTGCCTTAGAAGGGGTAACGCCCCCGGCTCGTTGCCCACCGAACCGATTGTTTGTGCGGGAGGGGTTACGGTCAGACGTTCTCCAGTGGGGTCATTGTTCCAGTGTTGCTTGTCACCCAGGGGTTAGTAGAACTAGGTTTCTAGTCAAGCAACGATTTTGGTGGCCTGGTATGGCTCGTGACGTCCACGACTTCGTCTTGGCTTGTTCAGTTTGCGCTATTGGTAAGACTTCCAATCGACCTCCAGATGGGTTACTCTTACCGCTGTCTGTCCCTTCGAGACCCTGGTCCCACATTTCGCTAGATTTCATTACCGCCCTCCCGCCCTCTAAGGGCAATACGGTGATTTTAACCGTAGTGGACCGGTTCTCGAAGGCGACTCATTTTATTCCCTTGCCCAAATTACCATCAGCCAAGGAAACAGCGGTAGCTGTCATTGACCACGTCTTCCGTATACATGGCCTTCCGACAGACGTGGTTTCTGACAGGGGTCCCAATTTTTGTGTCCAAATTTTGGCGAGAATTTTGTAAATTGTTAGGAGCGACTGTTAGTCTTTCTTCCGGGTTCCATCCCCAGAGCAATGGTCAAACCGAGCGAGCCAATCAGGATGTCGAAAGGGTTTTGCGATGTTTGGCTTCCAATAATCCTTCTTCCTGGTGTCAGCAACTCTCAATTGTGGAGTACGCACACAATTCTTTACCAGTGTCATCTACGGGCATGTCTCCATTTAAGTGTAGTTTAGGGTACCAACCACCTAATTTTGTCAGTACGGAATCCGAGGTTTCGGTCCCCTCCGCACACGCACTAGTCCAGAGGTGTCACCGCACCTAGGTCGCGCACCAAGGCTAAGGCCGATCGCCACCGGTCGAAGCCTCCCCGTTACGTCGTCGGTCAAAGAGTGTGGCTTTCAACCCAGAATATTCAGATGCGTTCCGTTTCGAATAAGCTTGCTCCCAAATTTATCGGCCCGTTTTCTGTTACCAAAATCATTAATCCGGTAACAGTGCGTCTTAGCCTTCCTCCGGCGTACAGGAGGGTTCATCCCGTGTTCCATGTGTCCAAAATTAAAACCGTGTGATTTTTTCCCGTCTTAACCCGCCTGCCCCGGTCCCCCCCCGCCTCGTATCGTTAATGGGGGGAAACCACATATTTGGTTAATCGTATTCTGGACTCTAGACGGAGGGGACGCTGATTTCAGTACTTGGTGGATTGGGAAGGTTACGGTCCGGAGGAGAGAAGGTGGGTTCCTGCTCGGGACATACTGGATCACCGCCTTATTGATGATTACAATCTACAGGTAAAGCAGGCTGGGAACGTCAGGTGACGTCCTAGGGGAGGGGGTACTGTCACGGTAGGAAATCCATTGGTTCCTCCGTGTCATGTTTTGTGTTTGTTTTTGTACTCACGTAGTCTCCATGTGCTCGTTTGGTTGATTGTTGTCACCTGTGTGTTGATTGTCTCGCTCCAGCTGATCCTCATCTCCACTCAGCTACATAAACTCACTCATCTCTCTGTCTGTTGTCAGATCCTCATTCATGTCTCAGCTTCCCAGTTGGATTACCGTCTCCCGTGTTCGTGTTCTGGATTGTGTTCGTGTTGTCGTCTTCGTGTGAGTGTTCCGGTCTGTTCCTGGTTTCATCCATCGACCGCCTTCACATTCACCACCGACTTCACCATCAGCACTTCTCACGCCACCGTAGACCTTCTCTCACCATTGCCTACATACTGGACTCTATTATCAATAAACTTCTTCTGATTGCCTGCATTTGCCTCCTCCTCTTTTACGAGCCATCACACTGTGAGCAGGTGCCAGGTCGTGCTGAAAAACGAAATCTTCATCTCCATAAAGCTTTTCAGCAGATGGAAGCATGAAGTGCTCCAAAATCTCCTGATAGCTAGAATTCTTCTTCTTTTTAACACAGTGGACCAACACCAGCAGCTGACATGGCACCCCAGACCATCACTGACTGTGGGTACTTGACACTGGACTTCAGGCATTTTGGCATTTCCTTCTCCCCAGTCTTCCTCCAGACTCTGGCACCTTGATTTCCGAATGACATGCAAAATTTGCTTTCATCCGAAAAAAAGTACTTTGGACCACTGAGCAACAGTCCAGTGCTGCTTCTCTGTAGCCCAGGTCAGGCGCTTCTGCCGCTGTTTCTGGTTCAAAAGCATACGCCTGTGCACGGTGGCTCTGGATGTTTCTACTCCAGACTCAGTCCACTGCTTCCGCAGGTCCCCCAAGGTCTGGAATCGGTCCTTCTCCACAATCTTCCTCAGGGTCCGGTCACCTCTTCTCGTTGTGCAGCGTTCTTTTGCCACACTTTTTCCTTCCCACAGACTTCCCACTGAGGTGCCTTGATACAGCACTCTGGGAACAGCCTATTCATTTAGAAATTTCTTTCTGTGTCTTACCCTCTCGCTTGAGGGTGTCAATGATGGCCTTCTGGACAGCAGTCAGGTCGGCAGTCTTACCCATGATTGCGGTTTTGAGTAATGAACCAGGCTGGGAGTTTTTTAAAAGCCTCAGGAATCATTTGCAGGTGTTTAGAGTTAATTAGTTGATTCAGATGATTAGGTTAATAGCTCGTTTAGAGAACCTTTTCATGATATGCTAATTTTTTTAGATTTTTTTGAGGTTTTCATGAGCTGTATGCCAAAATCATCAGTATTAAAACAATAAAAGACCTGAAATATTTCAGTTGGTGTGCAATGAATCTAAAATATATGAAAGTTTAATTTTTATCATTACATTATGGAAAATAATGAACTTTTTCACAATATGCTAATTTTTTGAGAAGGACCTGTATATTAAGTGTTTTTTATAATTATGTTATGTGTAGTATTGAAATTTTTTTAAATTTGGTTTTTTTTTGTTAGGTTTGATAACATGACCTAACAATAAACAATAGTTATACGGCAATTCTTCTTCTTAGCGTTAATTTAAAAACACATAAATCACAAGTTCAAGCTGTTAAAATTATTTAATGCACAATGAACAAACATGACTGATCAAGTGTTGGTATTAAATAACATTCACAAACATTAATGTATGTTGTAAAAACATATTGTTCACTCACTGTAAGATGTTACTAGATCTAACTCATGTTGCAAAACATTAAGTCGTTGAACAGTAAAGTCTATACAGGAGATAAAATTTGACTGTACTTTTATTTAATCCAAACTGTGTTCATATTTACTTTAATTTTATTATATTTTATTCATATTCAGGCTTTTAAAACCTGCTAGAGATTTTCAGCCAAGAATTACAACTAACTAAAAAAATGTTAAAATAAAAATTTTTGACGGACTGATATGGCAAACACTGTTAACCATACATTTGTACTTTGTCTAACACGCATATTTTGGATACACAGTTCATTTAAAAGCCTCCGGTGTGTAAAAATAGTAAATACCAGTAAATACCTGTTTTTTACATAAATAAAAGTTATAGGAGCATTAAATAGTTAACAAAGAAACTTTATACTAGCGTTAGCTGCGCTTATGCTAACAATTTACTACGTATACGCTAACGGCAATGTTTATTTCAATCTGACATTCAAATTAAAATATGGAATAATATTCATATGAGAAGCCCTAAATATTAAAAATGTAATTGAAACTTACCTGCTTGAACTTGATCGGGGTGTTTTGTTAGTTTGATGCGTTTTCGCTTCTTGAGGTCGCCACTGCTTTTATGAAGAGGTTGCCAGGTTTTCACAACAAAACCCACCCAATCGCATTTCGAGGGGGGTCCCCCGTTAAAAATGCGTTCCGGGGATAAGATAGACGTGTTTTGGAGGGAGTCCCCTGGTAAAATTTGCATTCCAGGTGCTAAATATCACATTATTGGGGTCGTTTTTAACCTGCGGACATGAAAAACAACCCCGCGGCAACAGTGTTAAAGTAGCCCAATACCACGGGAAAAAACCCAACCCTGGAAGAGGATAGCTTTCGGATAGCGCATCAAGAACTGGGTTGACCGGGTACCAACTTAGTACCAAAATACCGGGTCTTTTAACAACACTAGATTAGTGTGTACTGGAGACGCAAAGTGTTTCAAACGATTAAGTTCGATTTGGTGAACTGGTTCGATCAGTTCACTAAGAAGATCCGGTTAAATAGAATGATTCAATCGCAATTCGGACATCACTAGACAAGAAAAAAAAAACAATTAAACCCATTACAAACGAGACATTTCTTGCATCCAGTGGGGACATAATTACTGATTATAATGACATATATTGTCTTTTTAAGCGTTGCGTTGCATATCGCACTGCATATGGGGTGGGAATCTTTAGTCACCTCACGATTCGATCCGACTCGGATTCTGGGAGTCACGATCCGATTCCAGAACAATTCTTGATCTACATTTTCCCCCCTTATTAATTAATTAGTTTACCGACTTGAGAATCTTAAAATCCTTACATTTACATATCCTTACATAAGTAATTAAGTACTTTTTAAAAAAATTACAAATTTAAAAAAATAATTAAAACAGTTGTATGTTAAGAATTTTAAACTAATATATCTTCAAAATATAACTAACTAACATGAATTATAATATATTAATTTATCTGTCTACTCATGTCTAAAAATATAATAATTATGTCTACAAAGCTCTGATAATGGAATATAATATTAACAACCTATCCAAATGTTAATAAAACAATAGGCCTATACCTTTAGAAGCATGGATGTGTCTATCACATTAATGGTATGGTTCACACAGAAATGAAATTAGTCATAATTTACCCAGGTTGTTCTAAACCTGCATGACGTTCTTTCTTCTGCTGATCACAAAAGAAGATACTTTGAAGAATGTCACTCAACTAAAGAGCTGATGGTTGTAACTTCCATAGTAAGGTCATTAGAGACCAGAAACTGTTTGGTTACCCACATTATTTAAAGTATATTCTTTTATGTTCAAAAGAAGAAAGGAATTATTACAGGTTTAGAATAGCTTGTGGGTGTGTAAACGATGACAAAATTTCATTTTTGGGTGAACTGTCCCTTTAAGTCAGACAGTCCACCGTGAACAACTAAAATGCCTCTCTATACACTTTCAGTGCTACATCTGGAGAGTTTTGTGTTCAGAGGGCAGATGTGAGCTCCTAGATGTTTTAAACCATGCAGGTTTGTTTACCGCATGCTGCTCTTGTGTGAAAGGGCTTTAACGGCACGCTTTCTGGAGACTCCGTCGCTATGGAAACAACTACTACAAAGCCTACTCCTTATTAAATTTATGTAATTATAATTGCTATTAGTATTATAAACAGTGCAAAATACTTATTTGTTTATTCAAATATGTGTTGGCTTAAAATACGGGACAAACCATTTTACCTTAAATACGGTATGATTCTGTATTTTAAGGGATGGGTGGCAACCCTAATAACTGGTTGTGTTTTAGAGATGCGCTCAGAGACAGAACAGAACACGGACATTTAAAGTTATCTTTTAGCTCAAGGTGTGTTTTAGCTTCCCATGATGTAGACATGTGGGGGCGTGTTAGAACCAGCCATTTTAGGAGGGCGTGGTTGACTCTTAACTTTTTTAAAGAATATCTCTTTGGATTAAAGACTTTAGTCTTTGCAACTTTACAGATCTTCTTTATGTACCATGAGCTTATAACACTCCAAAGAGAACGGAAAAATTGAAATCGCATCATATGACCCCTTTAAAATAAAAATAAAAACTAAATGGGCCTAGACATCCATCTAATATGTAGTCAAGCTCACTAATCAAATAGTTGACAATCACAACCCTGAAAAACAGCCAACAACAAAAGTGCAGCAGTGTCTGTGTGAGAATCTTGGCGTAATCTTTGATGATCTCAGCTGACCTTCTACACTGCAAAAAATGCTCAATCTTGCAGGTTTGCATTGCACAACATCAGAGAGATCAGGCCCTTTCTAACGGAGTATGCTCCACGTCTTTTTGTCCAGGCCCTTGTCATTTCAAGGCTGGCCAACTGCAATGCACTTCTGGCTGGTCTTGCATCAAGCACAATCAAACCTCTACAAATGATTTAGAATGCAGCGGCACGACTGGTCTTAAAAAGAGCCAATGTTACACCTCTCTTTATTTCCTTGGACTTGCTACTGGTTGTGGCTCGCATCAAGTTCAAGACATTGATGCTTGCTTATAGAACAACTACAAATCTACATCCCCTCCAAAAGTCTGAGATCCGCTAGTGAGCAACGCCTCATGGTACCATCACAAAGAGGCTCAAAATCACTTTTCAGAACATTCTGGTTCACCATTCCTGGCTGGTGGAATGATCTTCCCACCCCCATCTGGAATGCTGAATCCCTGACAATTTTCAAGCGACAGGTGAAAACTCATCTCTTTCGATGATACTTTACTTCATCCTAAATTTAAAAAAAAGAAATCGTCTTTCTCTTTATTTATTCCTTCCTAGCTTGTACTTATTTGAACAATGCCTGAAACTTGGTATTACGAGCACTTCCTATGTCTGTTTACCTCTTTAAGAAGAATCACTTTATGTATTCCCCAATTGTAAGTCGCTTTGGATAAGAGCATCTGCAAAATGACTAAATGTAAATGTAATAGGGATGTGCAACAGTGATCGAGTACTCGAGTACTCGACCGTGACAGCGATGATCGATCATGAAAAGGAATGATCACATTTTTTATTTATTTTTTTTCCCTGATTGTAGCGCTGGGCGGTATACCGGTTCACACCAAAAACCGGTGTATATTTTCGTTACGATATTAATTTTTAATATACCGCCATACCGATGTATTTAATTACTCAACGTTCGGAACGTTATGCTGCACCGCGGCCGTGGGACACTGTTTCAGACGGACCCTTTACAATGTTGCATTTCTAAGCAGCGACTGCGAGGCGTGGTGAGGGTAGACACAGTAGTGCTCTGGTGTTACGTTATAACGCCTGTTTCACACATACTCCGTCTGCAGTGCGTATGCATTGCTTATTTTTTTTACGCACCCATGTTAACGGATTCCAATGTTCATACTACACGAGGTTGCGGTCTGTCAGTGCGTTCCAGGAGTGGTGCGTCTGCAGCAGTGCAGCGATCGTTTACATACCGAGTCTATTTTTTGTTCGTGGGAAAAATGAACATGGATTGACATGGAAATGCAGTCATTTCACAATAAATGTATACTAATTAAAGCTGTTTCACATGCAACACATGGGGTTTTGGCTAGGTTTAAAACAAGAAAAACTTTTATGGAGGCAGAAAAACAAAGTTCATTAAGACCCATGGGATTGCTTGTGATAAAGATTTAAATGCAAAAGGCACGAGACTGTTTCTGTGTGTGGTGTTTTAATTTGAAATATTTTAACAAGAAAAGTAGGTTAATTATTGTGTTTAAATGTTTTGCCGCTTGCTTGAGCAGCTTATTATACAAACCTATAAGTAAAATGCATGAATAATGCATTGTTTATATTTATTGAGTTTAAACTAATGTCTATAACTATGAAAGATTGTTACTGTTCTGTGATAAAAGACTCACAATGCTGAATATATATATATATATATTATATATATATATTTTATATATATATATATATATATATATATATATATATATATATATATATATATATATATTTATTTATTTATTTATATATATGGTTTTTTTTTTACATGATATGAAATCAAAACAATGAACAAATGTTGTGTTTGTGGACTAAACAGACGCGGATCAGTAGCGGACTGCAAACGCGTCCTGTGTGAAAGCACAATGAGTCCGAGTATGTGTGAAACAGGCGTTACAGGGAAGATGGATGCTACAGAACTAGTAGAATATGACACAGAAGAACAAAAAGAGGACCAAACAACCATTTTATGCAAGTGCTATCGGGCTAAAAGCACGTCTTGGAATATCAACCAGCAGAAAATGCATTGTACACCTGATTATGCATGAAAAAAAAAAAGTCATAAACCGGGAAACCGGCATAATTTATAAAAATAACGTAATATAAATTTTTGTTCAAACCACCCAGAACTACCTGATTGGTTATAACATCACTTTGGGCGGCGCCCTGAGCTCTGATTGGTTAGCTTGCCACAAGATGCATCCAAAGACATGAGAGGAGAGAGAATCATGGCCTCAAAGTCACGTAGTGATGTCTGGCTTCACTTTGAGAACATTATTTGTACATAAAATGTCTGGCGATAACAGAGCATTGGAGCAGGCAGAACCGAGAAGAAGACACAGCTAATCGTTGAAATGGTGGTGAAAGATTTGCTGCCCATTAGTTTCGTAGACGGAGAAGGATTTAAAGATTTCATGCATTACGTTGAGCCCGAGTATGACATTCTGTCACGCAAAACAGTCACGGCAAGAACAGATGCTCTATATGAAAAGACTGATTCTTCACTGAAAGACAGACTGTCAAAGACAGCGAGGGTGCCTGTCACTACTGATTCATGGACCTCACTGACCACTGAATCCTATATAAAACTAACTTGCCATTACATTGCTGAATGGGAAATGCACAGTAAAGTGTTACAGACATGCAGTTTCGATGAACCACACACTGCCGTAAACACTGCCAACTACTTAAAAGATGCCACAGAACAGTGGCTGTCAAGCTCGGACAAAGTAATTGCTTGTGTCCACGATAACCCGAGTAATATGGTTCTGGCGAATCGAGGACTTTTGGAATCAGTGCCCTGCTTCGCACACACCCTGCAGTTAGCCATCAACAAAGGTTTCGGTGTTGCATCCGTAAAAAGCATTATAGCTGCTAGCAGCCCGTTAGTGGCACATTTTCACCACAGCACAGTGGCTATAGCTGCACTTTGCCAGAAACAACAACAGCAGAAAGTACCCGAACACAAACTTATCCACTACTGTTGCACGCGGTGGAATTCTGTGTGCGATATGTTTGAATGTCTTTTTGAACAAAGATGGACTGTGTGCGCTGTTCTGTCAGATCGCAATTTTACAAAACATGCTGATGCGAAAAAACTTGAGTTGAAAGATGAGCACTGGGAGATTGCAGAAGTACTGATACCTGTTCTCCAGTCTCTCAAGTGTGCCACAACAGCAATGTGCAGTGAGACGCATGTCTGAGTTCCGATAGGTTTATCCAGTCACACACAGCTTCATAACGAGACACCTAAACACACAAACCGATGAGTCTTCAAGAGTGTCAGAATTCAAGACCTATGTGGCAGAATCTCTGAAACAGCGCATAATCACTGTTGCTGAGGATGCTGAGAAAGTGCCACTGCTTCTGATTGTGGCAACATTGGATCCAAGACACAAGCACCTGAAGTTTCTTGAGACAGAGCTTCGAGAGAGAGAGTAAAGGAGTATCTTAAACAGCTTTACGACACAGTCACAAATCCTGTTACACCCATGCAAAATGACCCTCAGCCTGAAGGGTCAGCAGCTATGGCGCTTGACACACCTTTTGGCGAGGATTACGGTGCAAGTGATGTTTGTTCACGTGACACCGAAGTCCAAAGCTACCTCAATGAACCATGCATCTCTGTGAACCAGGATCCTTCACTGTGGTGGAAGGTAAATGAGAATCAGTTTACAAAGCTGAGCATACTTGCCCCTGCAACATCTGTTCTAGTGGAGATAATTTTTTTCCACCACCGGCCTAATTGTGAACAGACTCTGTGCTCGGCTCTCACCTGAGCATGTAGACCGACTCCTCTTTTTGAACAAAAATTTTTGAACATCTGTTTGAACGTTTTAAGTTTCACCGGTCGTGGTAAATATAATATCCATTTTTTTATTAATATTATTATTATTATTTGGTCTCTGTTTTACACCTTATAGCAGTTGTTTGGTTAAACTTTGTTGAACTTTTTTCTTATCTTTTAAAAACGAAGTTGTTCATTTTTGTTTGTTTCAAATGCACCGCTGGATTAAAATATGCTCTTAAAGTTATATTGGAAGACAATGTTTTGTAAAAATAAAAAAATTATAAAAAAAATGCAGTTTAATAAAGTAGCAAAAAAGCAAAAGTATCTTTGTGTGTTCATTTTTAAATCACATCACAGACAAATAATGAAACAGTCTTTATAAAATAAAAATGCATTGGATGTATTTGTAGCCTAATTACAATAATGAATGAAGAATTACGGTTTAGTAGACTATAGGCTATTTCAAAAACATATTCGGAGAGATGACAAAAATCAACATTTTTTGTTTGTCATAGTTTTTATCTTGTGCTAAAAATATATTTTAAATTTTATTCAATTATTTAGCAATAATCATCAGTGATTTCCATCAACATTTTGGTTGATCAGAAAGTGCGAACTGAATTCAAAATATTGCTGAAATATTAGAATAAATTAAAAAAAATAACAATAGTGTCAGTGATTCTCAAATGCAATGCCCGATAATCATTATATTGCTTTTAGAATTTTTTTTTTTTTTTTTTATTATTATTACTGATGTTATAATAATGCAGCAGTGCTTTTTTTGGTCATATTTGTGGGCATAATTCAATTCATATGGCTTTCGAAAACGCTCAGGCGATTTATGGATTTATGGAAAATAAAACATAAACTTAAAACATAACTTAAAAATAAAACTTAATTACAACTTTTGCACTTAATATCATAGATGAAAATATAACACAAATCTGCCATACATTTATAATGAGAACTTTATAGAAATCTATAGTAAATTCTGTCCTTGCCCATCTTTCAGCCAGCTGTCATGAAAACGCATCACGGCGGGAGCTCTCTCTCTCTCTCTCTTTCTCTGTCTAGCGCATAACTTAGCATCCTATTGTGGAGATACAAGTTGTAATGTTACATGTGCTATGTATCTTAGAGTGTATTCACACCAGGAAAGTCCGCTAGTTCACTTGCTTTGGTCCGGACCAAATACAATGTTGATTTATTTTTTTTTGTTTGGTGCAGTTTGCTTTCACAATGTGAAATGAGACCTTTTTGCAAGTGAACCAAAAATTGTAAACAAAACCACACGTGTGCTAAGGTCATCCATTCATTGGACAGAAATTCTCAAGCAGGGAAAATCAGGAAGTTCAAAAACAGGCTAATCATGGAGATTTTTCGTAGTGCAATTGTTATTATTTTACTGATTTTCTGTTATTAGCTGCAAACGCAATATGAAGACACTTATGAACATCAGATGAGACAATGTCATCTATACGATGTTGTCTATACGATTTTGTGAAGACGAAGAAGTGCTGCAAGACGCTTCCAACAGAATACAAGTGATTATTTACTTATAATAATCACTTGCTACTGTCATAAGAACGAGCTCTTATTCAGCGTATTAAGTGAATAATATCACGTTAAGTTAATATTAAGTTAATATAACTTTCTCCCCCACAGGTGTCCATTATATGGAACAGTTTAACGTGGATGCAAAATGGTGTTTATTATAAGTAAAATCTGACAGAAGTTTGGTTTTCCCTGGTCGTTGTTAAGGTAAATTTAACCCCGTTATGTTTCCTTATAATGTTCTTCAATGGGGAAGAAACTGCTCACTGTGATTTGTGGGAGACCACTCAAATCCCCTCTCCTTCATCCTTTCGCTGAACTTGCTGAACACATCCGCATTTTTATGCGTCTTCTCCAGACTGTTAACTCAAAAGGCTCATTGCTTTCTGCAGTTGGGTCAGATCGAGGTCATACCATATTCACACCTTAAATGAACAATACCAGAGTTCGTTTGGAACCGAACCGAGACCACCTCTTCAGCTGAGTCTCAGTTCGGTTGTTTGGTGCGCACCAGAGAGCGATTGCTGTATTCACACCTGCCAAAAATATCCACACCAAAGGGGGAAATGAATCAGAGTTCGTTTTAATCAAACCAAACAAGACAGATGTGAGTACACCCTAAGTTATCTGATTTATCATAGGATGTGTCATAGAATAAGATTCAGTTTATTGGCATAAAGTCACTCTTCACCTCAGGCACCTATTCCTTTTTAGATGCTTCTTTATTAATATCATTGCTTCATCATGATCATAATCTAACATGTCCTAATCATGTTTTCATGTCATTTTTTTTATTTCTAACATTAATTTTCATAACAGTCTTCAGATTTTGTCATTATATCCATTACGTCCATGCCCCGCCCCCCGCACAACCCCACCCCCGATTACTCGATTAATCGTTTTTGGAACCTCTCAATGATTGAAATGAGAAATTTCCCAAAATGCCCATCCCTAAAATGTAAAAGTAAATGCTTTTTGGGGTTGTCAACAGAGATCCATGACAAATAAGAAAGAAAACAAAAAACACCATCGGCGGCTTTAAATGTTTTAAAATGAATAAAAGAAAGTATAGTTAAGTTAACAAATGTGATTTTAAAACAAAACAAGAGGCTCCATATTTGTTTGTGGGCAGGATATGCAGTAACAATCAGTAAGCAATCAGTCACCTTTTTTCTTTCACGGCAGTAGAAACATAGGGCGGTTCTTAGTGCTGATCACAGATCCACTGCCATTTCTTTACAAACAGGGATGAGAGAGAGAGACAGACAAGCAGACATATATAGGAGTTCTCTGAAGACCTGTTTACCCACTGCACTACACCAAACTGCTCAAAGCAATTAATAATGAAATAAACAACAGCAGCAGTATCACAAACGCTGATCCTCAGACTGACACTTCACACAGTGCAGATGTACAGCGCTACTGTTCACATTCCAGCAAACAGATGCATGATGGGAGACTCAAACAAACTAGCACACAATCTCAACACCTTTACATTAATGTCACACACACGCACACAGTCTGTCTGTCTCTGTTTACTCAGTTCACTGTTGCTTTCAGAAAAAAAATAAAAATAAAGTATGGAGCTTATCTAACAAAGCAACACATACACACACACACAACACAATCCCTTTTCGTCAAGTGAAACGTTCAGTGTAGCAGCTGCTGCAATATCACATGACCCTCCTCCTCTCCACCAATAATTCCTCTGCCCCTCTGAGATAACACAGAAAGAGAGACAGGGGGAGGGGGGATACCCTGGATATCCTGATCCAGAGGTTGTGGCATGTTCTGACATGCTCTTCCACTACAACCATCTCCTTACCCCATGTCTCACACTCTTAAAGGCACATCTGTGCTCCACCCCCTATATAAACAGCAAGACAGATGAGAACAAGTACTAATAGGCAGTTCAACCAAGCAAAACTTTTTACCGCTACAAGCTTTTTAAGCCAAAAAGAAAATGTGTATCCCTTCACTCTGGTTGTTTGTGTTTCATATAGGTAGGGGCATGAATCAGCTGCTATAGGTGCCATTTGTTTTGGAGTGATAAGAACAAAAAAGCTATTATTACTATATTCATATCACACTTATAAGCACCAACATATGGGTGACCAGTTTTTGTCCATAAGATGTTGTAACATGTAAAACTACTTCCTTGCAATACTGATTAAAGGATTAGTTCACTTTTAAATTAAAATTTCCTGACAATTTACTCCTCCCCATGTCAGTCGAAAAGAAATAAAGGTTTTTGAGTCAAGTCAAGTCAAGTCTGCTTTATTGTCAATTCTCCCACATGTACAGTAGATACATACAGAGAATTGAAATTGCGTTACTCCCAGACCCTTGGTGCATACAGGTAACACTAACAGTAGAACTTTACATACAGATAAAATATAAAGTACAACTACACAACTACACAACTATACAAATAGGTCATGTAAAAAGAAAGATAAGTAAAGCAGCACAAGGCACAAGGCAGATAGAGTGCAAACAAGTGAAGTAAAAAAAAACAGTGCAGATATAATGATTATAATGCAAAAGAGCTTATTCAGTCTGATTAAAGTGTCAAAAATCTCAGAGAGCAGTTCTTTATTTAAACTGACAGAAGAGGTATTTGAATGAGGTCAGTTAACTGCTGAATGAGGTAGTGAGCAGACCAATGCTGTACAAAGTGTCTGGTGCAGTTTACAGTGTGTTAGTGTGAGCTGGGGGGGGGGTGGGGGGGTGGACTGAGGTTCAGAGTTCAGTGGTGAATGGGGAAAAAGAGGAGAGGGGAGGGGGGCAAGGTCAGGAGGGAGTTCAGCTTCCTGGCAGCCTGATGAATGAAGCTGTGTGACGGGTGGGTGGGATCACCTGCAATGCAGAGGGCTTTATGGGTGAGACAGGTTCCGTAAATGTCCTGGAGGGAGGGGAGGGGAGGGAGACACCAACAATCTTCTCAGCTGCTCTCACTATGCGTTAAAGGGTCTTCAGGCAGGACGCGTTGCAGGCGCCATACCACACAGTGATGCAGCTAGTCAGGATGCTCTCGATGGTGCCTCTATAGAAGGTGCACATGATGGGGCTCTGGCTCTTCTCAGTTTGCGGAGGAAGTAGAGACGCTGCTGTGATTTCTTGGCCAATGCTGGGCCATTGGCCATTGTCGGTCCAGGAGAGGTCCTCTGTTATGTGCACACACAGGAACTTGGTGCTGCTCACCCTCTCCACAGTCGCACCGTTGATGGTCAGAGGAGCATGATGAGTGTGCACTCTCCTGAAGTCAACAACAATCTCATTCGTCTTCTCCACGTTCAGAGAGAGATTGTTGTCACTGCACCACCTGGCCTGGCGGCTCACCTGGCTCCTGTAGTTTGTCTCATCTCTGTTGCTAATGAGACCCACCACAGTCGTGTCATCCGCAAACTTAATAAAGAGGTTGGAGTTGTTTGACAGTGTGCAGTCGTGGGTCAGCAGAGTGAAGAGGATGGGGCCAGTTTGTTAATGAGATGTTGATTGAAGATTGTGTTGAATGCTGAATTGAAGTCTATGAACAGCATTCTGACGTATGAGTCTTTTTTTTTTTATATGTGTGTGTGATTGGTGAGTGGTGGTTGTGTTGTGATGGTATGTTGGGTCGAGCGGTTGGAGTGATATGCAAACTGGAAGGGGTCCAGGGAGGGGGGGAGGGCAGACTTGATGTGGTGCATGACTTGCCGTTCAAAGCACTTCATGAGAATAGTGGTAAGTGCAACTGGATGGTAGTCATTGAAGCAGGATGGAGATGGCTTCTTTGGAACTGGAATGATGGTGGCAGCTTTGAAGCATGTGGGAACAACAGCCTAACTAAGCAAGATGTTGAAAATGTCTGAAGACATCAGTGAGTTTCACTGCACAGTATCTCAGTATACGCCCAGGAATGTTGTCAGGACCCGGAGCTTTCCGTGCGCTGATCCTGCTGAGCGATCTCCTCACTCTGTCCGGGGATAGCGTCATCACCTTGTCGCCGGGAGGAGGTGGAGTCTTTTGTGCAGTGGTGCTGTTTTGTTCCTCAAAGGAAAGCAAAGAAGGCATTCAGCTCACTCAGCAGGGAGATGGTGCTGTCACAGGTCCGTGGTGGGGGTTTGTATTCTGTAATGGTCTGTATCCCCTGCCACAGGCTCCGATTGTCTCTGCTGTCTCTAAATCGGTGGGCTTTCCTCCTGGAGTACTGTCTCTTAGCCTCTCTGATGCTGCAGGATAGGTTAGCCCTGGCTGTCCTCTGGCCCACCTCATCTCCAGCTCTGAATGCAGCGTCCCGCGTCTTCAAGTGTCTGTAGACCTCTCCTGTCATCCAGGGTTTCTGGTTGGCCCAGACAGTGGGGGCCTTGTGACTGTTACATCATCAAATCCCTTGGTGATATAGGCAGTGACAGTCTCGGAGTACTCTTGGAAGTCTGTGGTGTTATTGTATGTGGCAGTCTGCTTAAACATATTCCAGTCAGTGGTCTCAAAACAGTCTTGAAGAGCCTCTGATGGCCCTTAAGGCGGGCGTACATGGTGCGATTTTTGCTGTCGTATGAGTTCGCATGCGATTTTTTCCCATCGTGTGGAAATCGTGTATGCTCGTATGGTCGCGGCTCGTATCATGTGCGAGGAATTACGAGCCGAGCAGAGTGCCTTACGAGCATTTCCCTATCTCCCGATCATTTTTAAACATGTCTAAAAAGTTCGTGAGCTATTGGTTTAAATTGTTGACATGTGTGCAGTTGAACAAGCCGACTTGTTGATCTATCTGAAGTTGACCAATCACGAACTAGGAAAACCACAGAAGAAAGACGAAGACGGCAGCGCCCCAGCGAATGTGGACTATTGACCAAGATGATAAACTCGCTGAACTCTGGCAGGAACAGCGAGCGCTGTATGATGTTTCTAGCAGTGTGTTCCATGCTTTCTAATTCTCTCTCTCTCTCTCACTTACACACACACACACACACACACACACGAATATGTAGTTTAGACGTAACGGTTTTCTATACTGTACAAACTGTATATTCTATCCCCATACATCTATCAATCACGGAAAATGCATGTTTAAATTTTCAATTAAACACCTTTTTTTATTTTTATTTTTAAGCCATTTGGTTTACGAGGGCATAGGAAGTGTCCTCATAAACCATGTTTACGTTGTAATACCCATGTAATTAAAGACATTTGTGTCCCCATAAACCATAAACAAGAACACACACACACACTAGGTTGACCAGACGTCCCGGTTTCGCTGAAAAAGAACCTGTATGTGTAGGAAACAGTCACGCCCCGTATCAATATTTTATATGCAGTTATGAGAGAGGGAGAGCAGTTATATTAGCAGCGCTGCACAGAATGATCACTGTATGACATCAAAGTACCGTGAGAACGATTCGAATGCATTGGATCCGTGTGCTCTCTTATCGCTCTCGCGGTTGCAGCGCTGCTTCAAGTTGAACGCGCCTATCAACTTCGTGCGATTGCTTCGGAATTTGGCAGGTCGTAAAATCGTGTCGTATACCACCTCGTCCGTATGATTTTTAGATAAACTCACTCGTGACGTGTGCGTGGACATACGATCTTCCGACCATCCGAATTCGCACCGTGTACGCCCGCCTTTAGTTTGTAGACAGGTTTGGTGACTTTAACGAGCGGTCTGTATGCAGGCATTAGCAGGACAGTGATTTGGTCTGAGGCACCAAGGTGGGGGAGGGCCTTGTAAGCTCCTCTCTGGGTGGTGTAAACAAAGTCTTAAAGTGTTTTTACCTCTTGTTGGAAAATTAATGTGTTGGTGTATTTTTGGGAACACACTCTTTAAGTCTGTGTGGTTGAAATCCCCAGCCAAGATGAGAAAAGCATCAGGGTGGGCTGTCTGCTGCTCACTGATGTGCTGGTACAGTTCATTCAGTTCCTCACTCCTGTTGTTGCTGGGAGGAATGTATACAGCAACGAGCAGTATGGCTGTATATTCCCTCGGTAGATAGAACGGCCAGCACTTAATAATCATAAACTCCACCAGGGGTTAGTAGTGTTTGCCGACCACAAAAGCACCGCGGCACCACTCATCATTGATGTAAACACAAAGCCCACTGCCGCATGATTTACCTCCCATGATGAGGACTCTGTCCGCTCGATAGCATGTCAGCTGATCAAGCTGAATAGCGCAGTCTGGAACGCTGTTGCTGAGCCATGTTTCCGTGAACACAAAAACACAAGTCTCTTACAGTCCTCTGAGTTGAGCGTAGTAATCGGATGTAGTCTAGTTTACTGTCCAAAGATCGTACGTTAGCCAGTACGATGGTGGGGATAGCTGGCTTGTATGGGTTAGCCATTAGCCTAGCCCGGATACCTCTGCGCTTACCCCTCTTCTGCTTCCTCTTACGCAACTTGTGGCGCCTCTGCTGTAGGCGAGATGCAGCAGTGGGGGTCGGTGATTGTGAAGGCCTCCGGAGCAGACCGAGATCCCGCAGCTCTTCGGCGTGCACAGAGTTTAACTTTAAGAAAGTGGTTCTGCCAACATCGAGCAGAAACTCACGAATCACGATTGTATGTGCACTTAAAGACAGGTAGACGCGATGAAGACGTACAAAAACACTGCGACTGACAGGACAAAAAACACGAAAACACCGTTCTGACGGGAGAGAGAAAACCCGCTGCGTGTGGACGTTCCACCATCTTGGATCAATAAGATGAAAACATTCCAGGATTATTCTCCTTATAGTGGACTTTAACGGCCACCAAACAGTTGAAGGTCAAAATTCAATTTTCAGTGCAGCTTCAAATGGCTCTACACGATACCAGACGAGGAATGAGCGTTTTATCTAGCAAAACGATTGGTCATTTTCTAAAAAAAAATAAATAATAATTTATATGCTTTATAAACAGAAATGATCGCCTTGCACTGCTCTGTAATGCGCGTTCATGACTTCACATAAATATGTAATCACGTTGAAAAGGTCACGCATGATGTAGGCAGAAGTACCGACTCAGTACAAGTCGAACATGCAAAGACTAAGTCATATGTGTCATTGAACATACAACTTTTGAATGGTCCTCCTTCTCCACATTTGTAAACACTCAGTATTTCTGCCTACGTCAAACGTGACCTTTTCAACTTAATTAACGTATTACGTGAAGTCATAGACGTGCATCACAGAGCAGTGCAAAGGCGAGCATTTCTGTTTATAAAGCAGCATATAAATTTTTTTTTTTTTTTAAGAAAATTACCAATTGTTTTGCTAGATAAAACCCTTTTTCCTTGTCTGGTATCGTGTAGAGCCCTTTGAGGCTGCACTGAAACTAATTTTGACCTTCAACCATTTGGTAGCCGTTGAAGTCCACTACAAGGATATTAATCCTGGAAAGTTTTCATCAAAAACCTTAATTTCTTTTTAACTGAAGAAAGAAAGACGTAAACATCTTGGATGACATGGGGGTGAGTAAATTTATCAGGAAATTTTAATTTGAAAGTTAACTAATCCTTTAACTCTTACTGAAGCTCTGCAGATAAAGTTCATGTGGACTGTCCTCATATATTGAAATGGCAGACAATGAAAAACCACAAGCCTCACACATGCTTGAGTATGCATAGAAGACAAAACTATGCCGTTTTCACACAGAGAAATGCAGAAAAAAAACACCATTCCTTTTTTTGTACAGCCCTACTTTATTTTTTGATCATCCAAAATTTGCTAAATTCTGTGACATTCTGTGTCTGATGTGACTCTTACATATTCTGTTCCCCAGTAGAGAGAGCTACCATCTGTAGATGTTTCGATAGGACATCTCATCAGATGATGATACCATGCAACAAAAATATGTTGAGCCAGCAGCTCAGTCTCATAACCAGTTTTAAACACTCTCCTTGATACTGACTCTACTGAATCATTATAATGTCTGTTATTTTTTATTTTTTTATTTGTTTTATCCTATGGACGAGCATGGATAAATGTCAGTGTTTACAAATCTATACTAATCTGCTGATGTGCCGTAATGTGAATTCAGTAGAGCCACTGCCTTTTAGACACAATCACAGGCACAGGCCATGGCATAAAGCACACAAGGGCTCTAGTGAGCAGCCCACGTCTGACCTGACCATTCATAAACACAGAGGGACAATAATCCCAGTGGCTCTGCTATGCTGCTCCCTACTGCTGAGATAAGAGGTGTGCTTCCCTGGAGAGCATTTAATCTTTAACCAGCAACAGATTTGCCTATCAGCTCATTAAAGCAGTCCAGATCTACAGGACAGAGCTATCTACTGTCATTCATCTGGAATTACCTGTGTGTGTGCGTGACTCAGACTAACATGGCCCTCGGGGAGAGTGTGTGAGGATGTGTGAGGATATATACAAATACATGCTTGTACATGATTGACCGGGTTTTATCGGTTTAGTGTGAATAGATGAGATGGCACACAGCTCCACATACACACAGAGCAAAAGGGAAACTACAGTCTGCACAAAACCAACACAACACTTCCCTTCCACAGAGCACTATCTGCAACTCTACGCAGACTCATCTTTATGACACACAGCAACAAACTGCTCATATGCTGACCGACACGAGATAATTTCACCACATTCACCCTTGTTAACAATACCTGCTAGTGCAGGGGTCTCTTTTTCAGGCCTAAGACCTTTTTTGGTGGATAGAGACGAGAGTATGCAGCAAACTGTACAAAAAAAGACTTTGGCCTACAATAACATGCAAATGGTACCACATTGAGGCATGCCTCATGAAAAAGTATGTAAATGCATTGCAGAAACTGTAAAATGTACTAGTTCTCCTGTGCTAGTTTGTTCAATTATCAAATTACAGCTGTGATGAGAGAGCAGTACATCATGATCAGTAGATAAATAGTTGAATCATGAGTAATGTGGCAACTCTGAAAAGTTACTCATGCTTTCTGGTATGGTTCAGATATGGGACTGATAAATATTGCTAGAGAGAAAGAAATTCATGAGCTACTTCAGCCGTGCAGCTATACACAGATACACACCATATGACATTCAGCTGATCTGGCAGCTGGCTGTGGCACTTCCAGGTGGTTCATAAGGAAGCCTTTCTCCTGTGTGTGTGTGTGTGTGTGTGTGTCATGTACACAGCCTGTTGAAGACAGCAATAGCAGAACAACAGTGTGTGAGCACTGCAGGGAGTGAAGAATGCTGCCTTTTTGTGCATTGTGTGGGTGTAGCGGATTTTGGGCCACCACTGTAGTGGCCCCTAAGGGATTCCTGTCAGCTGAGGACAGTAGACTAGTGAAGGCATTGCGGAGACTGAGCTGTAAGTTATACGGTGACTTTAAACTCTTCCAAACTGTCCCGCTCTTTCACCACACCCTTTTGCTCCTCGAGCCCAACAATCTTACACACCAAGACAAGATGGTCACAGACCTGGACAACACAAACAGAGTGAGCGCTATATTGTATGAACTCCGGGCTGATAAGGCAAGGTCCGGGCAAGTGTGTGTCTTATCTCTGGCTTCAGTGCCACTCTCGCTGCATTTGTTTAGCTGTGTCTTATCACCACTCGCCACTAGAGGGATTACAGCAGCTACTGTCACACCCTGCTGCGGTGTTCTCAACACTCGTGTCTGGGGCCAAAACTACTGCTGTATTGCTAAAGTCACACACACACACACACACACACACACACACACACACACACACACACACACACACACACACACACACACACACACAGCAATTCAAATCCACTGAGTTCTCCATCCAGTGTCCCCTGAATCTCATGGCAACCAAAAGACAACACAATGTAACAACATGAAATCTGTTTATTTTCTGAATGAATACCTCTAAATTTGTGTCATTCATTAAAAAGCAAGTCTCCTTAAACTCTCTTTGTTTTAGATTTTTCCTGTACTTTACAGCTTGCATTTAACATTGTGAATTTGCTTTAAGACATAGACAGTTTGGTCAAAATGAAGAAAAAACAAACAAACAAACAAACAAAAAAACTTGTAAGCCCTTCATGAAAAAATTTAATATAATAAAGGCAGCTTAAGATTCTATCAAACTGAACAGTTAAATGCTGCATTATGTTGTCTTTAAACCAATAAGCTTCTTTTTACTGTTGTATTACACCATATCAAATTCACCCTTGAAAACGTGATTTCTCTGGCATGTTTGAGTGACACACAACACTGCTGAGTCTGATACGAAGGTGCTGACAGTTAAAAGGTCTGGTTTCCAGGTCGCGGATGCTGAATGCTGCAACATGTCGAGGCCGATCTGATGTCAAAGATAACATCAGATAACAGCTGTGAGCCGGGGACGCCCGTCACCGCCTGCCCTGAAAATTACCCAGCATGCCTAAGCATTTGCATATGCAGGACTAAGGTTGTGTTTGACTAGGGCGGATAGGCAAATCAGAGTACACTCTCTCTGTAAGCTGAGGTCGTCATGAGATTGAACGATATGTAACTGACGGTTGCTTGAGCGCGCGTGTGGTCTGTTGTGTGACTGCCTTGTAGCTACAGCTTGCACAGGAAGTGCTCACTTAGCTGGTTTCTATTCATACCTACTCTATGTGGTTTGGTACAGCCACACAAAACGAGAAAATAAGTGTGTGTGCTTAGTGTAGTCAAACACAACCCCCAGAGGGCGCTATCACACATGTAGGTGAAGACTACATGAGGGAAAAAAGATCGGAAGACAGTGTGAAACTAGAAGCATAACCAAATAACAGAGCTTTCGGTTACAATGCCTCCCTTCTTATGTTTACTAATTTACATTAGAGAATATGAGGGCAGGTGTTATGAAAGAACATGGTTATGCCCTTTAGTTTCTTGTTATTTCTGCTTTTCATATAACAGCTGATGTTTAATGGTTGGATGAATGAAAGTAAAAAAAAAAAAAACTGCATCCTACCAAATCTGCACAAACTGTAGATATCTGTTGAGACTCATCACAGAACATCAAACATAAATACAAAGAAGAAAAGAGGAAGTCTGTCAAAAGTATACTGAAAGTGCCTCGCGGTTAACACAAGACAGTGGGGCTGGAGGTGTGAAATATACAAAACAATGTTTCCACTGCAGAAAGCTCATCTGCTTGCATTTCACTGTATTCAAAGTGACATTTTCAGCATTATCGCAAAT
Source organism: Cyprinus carpio (assembly GCF_018340385.1). Lineage (NCBI taxonomy): Eukaryota > Metazoa > Chordata > Actinopteri > Cypriniformes > Cyprinidae > Cyprinus > Cyprinus carpio. Next base: position 9,025,589 of record NC_056614.1, read on the forward strand.
TATTGCTTCATGTTTCCAAACATTTTTTTTTTTTGTATATATTGAGTAAATAATGTGTAAATTATGCTTCATTTCAGCATATGTGTCTGGGGTGTCCAATACTGTTATAAAGTTTAGCTCTAACCCTAAGTAAACACATCTGGACCAGCTAATCAGGGCCTTCAGGATGATTAGGCAGGTGTGTTGGAGAAAGCTGGAAACTGGGCCTCTAGAAGCAGGACATCCTTCAAGCCATCTGTAACTTGTTTGTGTGAGGCTTCTAGTGTCATCCATTTACAGTTACTTTAGCTGTACAAAAACAGTCTGTTATATTGCTTTATATTGTAAACTTGTATTTGTTATCATATTGTTTTTAACACAATGGTTCGTAGTGCAAACCCTTTTTACCTTCTACTGCATTTTGTTATTCTCTTAGCAAGTTACATTTATATCTGCTGATGAATCAGATGTCTTGCACAGTCATAGAAAAAAATCTTACTTCCATGTTGCAAAATAAGGTTGGTATGTGAAGGTCTTAACTGATATAACAAATGGCCATCCTGTAGGCATCCCATTTTCTAGATCTAGACATTCCAATCTGCTAGCAATGTGCGATATACTATGTGAAGAGACATAGAGGTAGTGTGCTCAGAGACCACAGGACACAGATGAGAGCACTCATTTGGTTCCATAAGCGGTACATGAAAAAAAGGAGCAAGAGGGAGGGGACGAGGGTTCGAGAGGGCAGCAGGGGGTGTCTGTGAGCTTTTCAGTGGGGGTTTGCCCTCTGCAAAAGCCCACAGCAGACAGGTGCTTTACGACATGTTGACACAGCTGCTCTGCCACTTCCTGTTGATCTTTCTACACAAGAACGTCCGTCGACAAGCATGAGGACCCCCACGTGGGCACCCGAAGAGAATACCCATCCCAATTATTTCAGAAAATCTGTTGTCCATAAAAAAAAAAAAAAAAAAACCTTGGCAGGGACACAGCCTCATTACAATCAAATCTGCCTGCAGTTCTGGTGTATATCTCATCAAGAAAGCTGCTTCGAAGTGCTGTTCTGTGTCCATTCGTACTGGCATGAGACTAAGGTCACAGCTTTGAGAGTTAGTCAAATGTTAGTTAAAAAAAGGCAAATGTGCCGTGACTACTCCGGCACAGGGCTATGGAAACACATGCAAACTCAGGGGTGTGTTAGCGACCTGGAAGTCTTTTCAAGGATTTGGTTGTGATGAGGACATGCAAAACTGGGTCAGTCTTTTTCTTTAGGCGCTGAATGTAAACACCAGAGATTACAGTGGCAGGCTTAATTACTTTTACTAGATCCACAGCTGCCTTTTCCTGCCGACAAACTGTCATCACATTCAAAAAGTGACAAGTGGCATTACAACAACACAGGGCATTTATTAGTCACTGGAAGAAAAGAATAAATGAAATCAGAAGAGACTCTTTTTTCCACAAACAAACAAATAACTAAGCATTTACCAAATTATGCAATGATGAAAATATTATTATAGCCCTTTATTTAAACAAGCTTTTCAAGAATGTTAAGCTACGATATGTAAATGAATGAACTCAATAGCACAGCCATATATATGTCCATGAGAGAGTGTCTAATCTGTCGTACTACACACAAATCTCCAGTACACAAATATCCTGCATGAATGCAGGATCATTATGAGACCATCACTCATTCTGTATATGATCAAGGCACATGACCTAAAAGCCCATGTATGTATGTATATATTTATAAATAAGGGCATGGGCTTGGCTAAGACAGACAGACAGACAGACAGACAGACAGATAGACAGATAGATAGATAGATAGATAGATAGATAGATAGATAGATAGATAGATAGATAGATAGATAGATAGAACACTTAAAACCGCATAGAAAAAAAAAACAGTATGTTTATTAGGTACCACCATTCACGCAATTAAACTGTAATGAGCATGAATACGCTTACTGTTAATGATATATGATAATTGTGAGTGCAACGAGTAGAATATATGGGCTGTAAACTCTCATCCTAGAAAGCTGCGTTCTGGGTCATCATAGTAGCATCATCAGTCGCTGACTCATGACGCCTTTAATTGCTGCCGTCTAAGTGTAAGAGAGCTGACTAGGTTTTGGGACACAACCCTGGCTATGACTAATAATCGCTACTCTAACACTTATTTGTATGCTTATTTTCAGAAAGAACAAAGCCAGCTAGACCCTATTGAAATAAATGTTTATACGTCCGCGTAATTAAAGCAAACACACACACACACACACACACACGCACACACGCACACACACACACACACACATTAAACAATAAACACACGCGCGCCAGCACGCACACACAATACGCACGCTCTCGTTGAGCGCTGACTCTCTTTATACTGCGACGGTTCCTTCTCTCTCCCTAATATAAAGCCACCATTTACACTATCGGTGTTTAAAAGCGCTATAATAATAAATAAAAAAAAATACAATCTTCTCACCTGTAAAGAGAGTAAAATCCTATTTCCGTATTATAAATGGAAAGGAGACGCGTTTATCCATCGTTTCACAGCGCTCGGCAGTACATTGTTGACACTCGTCGACGGAGAGCCGAGCAGAGCCGGTGAGGGGAGGAGCTTCCTGTCTGATGTGGGCAGGGCTTACGTGAGGAGTTTCCCGCCTCCGGGGAACGACGTCACCAATCCTTTTACATACGTGACAGCATACTACGTAGCTACGTCAGAGTGTCTAAATTGATATTCATGAGATAACACTTTTGCATAGTAAGGATAAGGGGGAGGGGTAATGAGCACCTGCTCTCAGGGGTCGGGCGGACCCCACATTAAGTGCCACTGTTTTGAATTAAATTATCTTCATACAAATGAGATATCAACAACAAAACTAGAAAACTACACTTAACGGTGGATAAGTATATGATCATAATATATGTGTAGTGTAATATAACCTATGTATATTACGCAGTATATACGTTACAATATATTGCCATTACCGTAAAGCAGCTTTGAAACAATATGTACTGCAAATAGGGCAATACAAGTTAATATAACTTGATGCGAGATTCGGTTAAATGAACAGCAGGGGGCAGCACATCCTCTCCTCCATCAGAGATTCTCAATTCAAGAGTGAGTTCATAATATCCATTAGGGACACTGTCAGTGACATTACAGTTTTTTTTTTAGTGCACTGTGTATCAAAGACACGCATTCAATAACAAATAACAAATGAACTCTCAAACCATCTGATATCCTGAAATGTAAAAAACCCTTGTAAGTTATAAAAATGGGAGCGACCTCCAAACCTCACTAGGAAACTAGTGTGCTGTCTCCATCAGCATATCACCTAGTACATCAGTTTCATTGGAAAGATGCAGTTACACGGTATTACTAGTGAACAGTATGGCTTTGTGGTTCCATCAGCCTCAAATTAGAACTAACCAGCATAAACACCAAAAGATGGTATTTTTAGCAGGCCAGATACCTCTATCACTGGTTTATCTGCTTGTCACTGGTTTACTACTGCTATAATGATGGGAGCTTTATTATCTATTTTCCCAGGGTTCTATATTGCCAGTGTTCTTCTTCTTCTGCATTTCGTGTTTGGCATAAAATGTAAGGTGCATTACCGCCTCCAACAGATTTAATAACCTCATTGAATTGTGAACAAAATTATATTATCTTATATTTGAATTCTTTTTTTTTTTTTTTTTTTTTGAAATATTTGTTAATTCACAATTCGTTTTATTTTTCTTAGGTTTAGAAATAGGTTTCTTTCTTTCATTTTCATATTTGGGACAGATCGTCATCACATTTTCCTGTGTAATTTTTCCTTATTCTGCACAGTGTGCTAATAGGAGCTGTATGTCTGACCCTAAATGTGGGGATTACTGTTTCTTCTCTTCTATTTCTTTGTGCATTAAGGGTCGTTTACACCAAGAACGATAACTATATTACCATCCAAACGACTGGAATATATCATATGTTTATTCTAAGCGCATGCTTGTCTGCCGCTTTAAATTCTCGAGAGTGTTATCATTCAATTTTCAAGCTTTATCGTTACAGCTGTGGTGTGGACGCCGCTATACTTTAATATTATTTTTAGAACTAGATCTTTATTGTTACAGTATCTTTATAGTTATTGTCCTTGATGTAAACAGATCTTTCCTCTAGTCTACTCTACTCTACTTCTCTATTGTGTTACTCTGCATCACCCTACATTTCTTTGAATATCATAAAACCATCTACCTGTTCTATCCTCCTCACACTATTTGCTCCTCATTTGTTATTTAATTATTAGGCTACATTGTCTTCCTATATTTCATATTTATGTTTATATCTTTTTTCAGTCTTCCTATATTTCAGTTATCTCATTTTGTTTTATTCCCACAATAGCTGGTACCCATAAAAATATAACACTTCATCCCATGATCTAAATCCTATATAACTTTTCTAATATTTCAGTCGAGATGTCTGCTCTACTTTCAGCATATTCCCAGGGTTAACCCCGTGTTCCATGCCTAACCCTAACACTAACCCTGGGAACATCCTTTGTCATGTATTCATTATTTGCCATTAGGAACATGGGACCTTGAGAACATAGAACCCTTTGTCCTGAAGGTATAAAAGCAGTGTCAAAACAAATAAATACATAGCAGAGAATTTAAATTTGAATGTTATTGAACAAATTTTGCATTTCAGATGGGGCTATGCCCTTGCCCTTTTTCTTCTTTTTGCGAGTGGATTAGAGAGAGGATATGTACGGCTGTCTTTCACTGTGACATTCATTGGAGCCACCCACTTCTCATGTAACTTGACCGGAACTTCCCTGGGATCTTAGCCAGGGGAACATCTAAGAGGCGCCCTTACATTTGTCAAAACATTAGAACACTCTCCTGCGCAACAGATCCTCTGTGTGTGTATATGTGTGTAAACACAAGATGTCAGCTTGCTCATCTATCTGAAAAGACTTTAGCCTCTGTGTCACCATGGAGAGCAGGTTCAGCTGACGACATAATCCTGAGAAATGTGGCATACAATGTTATGGCTTTAATCTTCTATCTGCATGCCTGCAGGACAGCCGCACCAACTAGAAATTGGAGGGTTATTTTAAAAATGTTTTCATTACAAATTACTAATAACCAGGTCCAAGTGGATTCTTGAGATATTTTTCTCACATTTTCTGAGCTGATATATCAGAAAATTCTGCAAAATAGATTTAAACATGAGGAAATTAACCCTTTACACTGGTGAGTTTAAAATATTCTAGCTGACCCTCCAGGTTGAGGTTTTTTTTTAGGCGACCGTTATTTTATAACATTTCCTGTATCGTTTCCAAGGTGATGCGTCATACTTGTCACGTCACACACCACAGCCACGAAAACACTGTATGACAGATGTATCGCTTTTATTTAGTTTTTCCTTTTTTATTAAAAATATTCACACACTTGCTTACCATGCCATCAACCATCTGATATTCCGATTCACAAATATGTGTAAGTGAGTGTATTTTGTCGTTTAAAAACCTTTATAAATGATTTGTTTATGTTCGTTCATGCCGCAGTTTAGAGAGTCCTGTCAGTTGGATTTACAGCACTAGAATTGATCAGTTTCTCCCACAATACATGTAAGTAAGTGTCTGGTGAAATGAACTAGGAGAAGAATAGAGTGAACTTTATAGCTACTTAAACGATGTGTATCTGGTATGAATAAAACACGTCAACAAATTATATTTCAGTGGATTGTTATTGCAGCTTCCATAGACATCCGTGTGTATTTTACAAACTACAAATGTATTGTTTTACTTGAACTTATGTGTATTTAAATGTCTGAAACCTAAATAAATGTTATGTGGTTAAAAACACTGCATAGTTATCATTATATATCAAGTGCAGAGCAGTGCCAGCCAAAGCGCGAAAGCACAGTTTGAATTTGGCAGTTATGTGACATCACTGAACGTTCTAAATCCCTTGTTGGACCATACTTCCAGGGGCAAAGAAATAATAATGCTGCATGTGGGACTGTACCGCTCAAAAAGTTAACTCTTGTTGGTTGGTTGTACCCTATTGTAGGATTCTGGACATTCCAGGAATTCCTGTAAGGTGTCTTTGATCATGTAAAAAATGAGTTTATCATTTAGTTTGTTTTAGAGAAATTGAGAGTATATGTATTTAATGTGCGAGAACACTACAGCCCCATGTCACCTACAGTGTGCAGTATTCTCTACTAATGACAGCAGCCTAATTTATTTGGTTTTTACACATTGAACATTTTTATCCCACTAGTAAACCCCACACTGTCACAAAGCATATCTGTAATATGAATTGTAACAGAATACAGTTCCTCATTTTTTGTCTTTATCATGTAACAGCATTCTAAATATTGCATTGCTTCTCAAGCCAGCGTGTTCTGTAACACAGCATCAAAAGCCAGAGAAAGAGAGATCATAATGTATGCAAAGCAGGCTTATTCATTATGACATTAAACATTCATGACCTGGTAGATGCCATTAGGATGTTTTCCAAAAACACACATCTACATTTTATATTCCACAGTGTGAAGTAACATTCAGCTCATCCTGGGGTCTGAAGCATCAAAATCTCCCCACACATCCTGTAATTTTGATCTGTCTGTCTCTTTCTGGCTCTGGCCTGGGGCAGCTCTTTCTTAATTTGATAAAGGGCTTAAGATTCAACCCACTTTTGAAGGCTCTTCTCTTACTACTATTAAATTCATTACAATACATCACCCACTGGAGACAAGGCTGTGGGCAGTGAGTGGGCCCTGAATATGAATGAATTAATTAAGAACTCAAAAGAAAGAGAGAACATCTGCTTCTGATCTACCCTGCTCCAGAACCCTCACATCAGATCTATACATAAAGGTAGCAATCTTCTTATCATGTATAATTTTTCTCATTACTATCATAAAATTGTATTATGTTGTGCATATGTGTATAGAGCATTTGGCTTTCAAACTAAGCTTAAGATTTTATCCCAGAGTTAAGGCCATCATTTTCAAAGAGAGGTAGCACTCTAGGTTAATTAGCTCTGTGTCTCAATCAATGTTAATCACCTTTTAAATATATGCAAATTAAGCCATTGAGCATTAACCAAGGGTTTACAAATATGTTTTTGAAATATGGAAACTAAACTATAAAGAATTAATTACTAAATTAAAAATATGTTAAAAATTACACAGGGTTTGTGAAAGTCATGGCCTAATGGTTAGAGAGTCAGACTCGTTACCCAAAGGTTGCGTGTTCGAGTCTCGAACCAGCAGGGATTGTGGGTGGAGGGAGTGAATGAACAGTGCTCTCTCCCACCTTCAATACCACGACCGGGCACCGCAGCAAAAAAAGGGCTGCCCACTGCTCCGGGTGTGTGTTCACGGTGTGTGTGTGTGTTCACTGCTGTGTGTGTGCACTTTGGATGGGATAAATGCAGAGCACTAATTGCGAGTATGGGTCACCATACTTGGCCACATGTCACGTCACTTTCACTGAAAGTATGAAAAGTTATAAACAGTGAGGCATCAAAAACACAACCATCATGTCTTTCCTGACAAATTCAAATCTCTCTTTCTCAGTCATTTCAGTGTGTTGATGAGGTTAGGGTTTGCCCTTCACTCTTTGTTTTTCTGTATTCTCTTTCTCAACCTATTGGCCTATGTTATATGTTCTCTTTTCCTCTAAATGTGAAATATGAATGCAATTACTTGGATTTAAATATATAGAGGGCAAATATATTTTTTAATGTTTTGTACATTCAGGAATTGTAGTGGAGTGCAGTAGTTCAGTGTATAGTATCACTGATTTTAATGGGTTCAACTGGTTTTTATTAGTTTCGGACCAATATAAGACATTTCTTATTAAAGCAGTGCTGATGAGGGAGATCGATGCAGTTCTTCTAGACAAACATAACACATACTGTACTTCAAACTTTTTTCCTTTTATTTCACATTTAGTAGTATTGTTTTAATTATTAAAATGTTTCAATTATTATTATTATTGTGTTTATTTTTAAAGGCTATTTACAGACATTTTGAAACAAGAATAAACCGTTTGATTTATTATACAAGGCATATGTGCTATATGCAATCTATGGAGTGAAAAAATTGGGCTTTATGTATATTTAGATTTCATCAGAATATAGAAGCAAACAATTTTCATTGCTACAGATACAGATATAGGCAAGACATGAAGGCTAACGCTGCAGCCCAGCAAACACACACACACACACACACACACACGCACACACACACAAACACAAACACACACACACACACACACACACACACACACACACCGTCTTTTCCCACTGCATGCTCAACATCAAAGACCTGCTGACCTTCCTCCGCAAAACATACACACAGAGAACTGGCTCACTGTTTGTCTTTCTCTTTATAACATCGAACAGCATTTTTCAGATGTCCTTCATATTGTCTGTAGTACAGATCAGGCAAGATTTGGCTTTTTACAGACACAGCAGACTTTCAGCAGAGAAAGTGGTTTATGGGGATGGTGTAATGGTTTTTATACTGTATAAACTGTTTTCTATCGCCGTACACCAACCCTACACGTAAACCTTCCCCTTACAGAAAACTACTGGCAATTTTTGAATTTCAAAAAACACCATGTAATATGTTTTTTTTTTTTAGCCTTTTGGTTTACAGGGACACAGGAAGTAGATTGTTGTAGTACCTATGTCACTATATAAACATTTACATTTAGTCATTTAGCAGATGCTTTTATCCAAATGACTTACAAATGAGGGACAATGGAAGCAATCAAAATCAACAAAAGAGCAATGATATGCAAGTGCTATGACAAGTCTCAGTTAGCCTAACACAGTACAAGTAGCAAGATCGCAAATTTGTGTCCTCATAAACCATATATACTAGAACACACACACACATACAGTTGCTACTCTATTAACAGAAGTAGCAGTAATGGCTGTTAGAACGGCTGACCCGATTATTACACTGCTTCTCTCTGCTCAGCCCTTCTATTGATCACAGTGCCACACACCACTGATCCAGCAAACCAACTGCAAGCATACATTGTCCCACCCTTTCCTCCATCTGTACACACACTCACTCACTGGACATAATTGTGTTGGTTGAAGTCTAGCTGATTGTGATGCCACATAAATGTAACCTTAATAATATTCACAATAGTAAATTATCCTGTGCTAACATACTTCTGCTAAATGGCCTTAGACATACCACACTGACTTCTAGTTAGGGTACAATAACAGATGGACCAAATATTTGACCATAACCTTTTACTGTCTTGATAAATACATGGCACATGGAATTTCAGTATTATTATCAAATTATCTACATATTAAATTGAATTTTACTTGACAACTTATTCCTTAATTCTGTTACTGTCAGTTTTGGATATTGTGGGTTAGCAGATAAATGCTTCCATCTAAAGTTGTAAATCAGCCATGACTTGTTAGTCTCTTCATAAACATTTTGCATAATGCAAGCGTCATGAATTAAAAACCAGCCATGGTTTATAAAACATGGCAGGACTCGTAAATGATGTCTATGCTCACGATACACACAAATGTACTGCACACCTGGAAACTGTCCAAAACCGTTCTTCTTGTGTGCTACACTTTTGATAAATTAATCACTCAGATAAGTTCTAAAACTGTCTGCTGTCTGCTGCTGTCATTGCCAGCCTTTAATTAGTATAGTGGGTACTATAAAATCTTAAAAAGCACTCAAATATCATTTTGTCCCCAAATTGGCCCCAAGACACCAGAGAACCAATGCTTTTTGACTTGTGTTACATATTTTGAGGCACCAGATTTTAATTTGCACAAACTTTAATTCTGTCACTTGAATTATCTTAAAACTGCTCTGAATACGAAATAATGTATATGTATATATGTTCATAATAATGTATAATGTTCATAGTTCTTGTTTTGTCTATTATGATAGTATCCATTCACTTGGTTGTATTAGCAAAATTTTGTTTTGTGCATGAACCATTTTTTAAAGGCCTGTGTGCGTGTATATGTGTATGTATTTGCATATGTTGATGGAGGAAATTAATATAGCATTTAAAATGGAATAAAAATGCATAAAAAGCATATTTCAAAATGTATTACTACATACTCCCAAAATACCTTACTCTACAATCAAAATCCATAACTTCTCATAATTTATCGGGTGATGTGTGTGTGTGGAACAAAAATGCTCACTGGCTCTGCTCAAAGAACAGATGGCCATCTGGATCCAAGGAACTATTTCAGCCAAAGCAATTATTCGTCAAATTATAATATACCACTGCATAATCTCCACCAGAATAACTCATACACAGGGGATTATGGGAGGTGTTCTAACTAGTGCTAGATGAAGACAAGGGATGGTGAATAAAAGTATTTTCAGATGAACACAGCACCCAATACAACACATTCACATTTCAAACAGTTGTGGTCAGTACACAGATATCAGTTACAGGTGTGAAAATATGTACTGAGATCTGTTGTGAGTCTGTAGTTTTGATCTTGAGATCAGATTCTAAGACTTTATAAAAATAAATTGATTGAAGGCTTAATGTCTATTGAACCATCAGATGAATCTTCCTTCATGCTCCTCTCTCGTAGACTCCCAGTGAATCACAGCATCTGTGTACAGATCTCTTGTCCAATAAACATCAATCATTTCTCTATTAAAGTCAATGGTACAGGAAGCAGGGCTTCAGGAAGGGTCCTCTGGTAAACTGAACCCTACACACACATAAATATATATATGTAGAAAGAGTAAAGTTGATCCAGACAGCCTAATATTTAGTTATTTTAGCTAAATAGTTTGTGTGTTTGTGTAGATTATCTATGCATAGTTAAATGCCATTTTTCTAGCTATAAAGTTTTGGGAAATCCAGGCATGCTGTGCAGTCTTAAAGTCATCGCCACTGTAAATCTTTGAAATTGTTTGAAAATTGAAATTTTTAATAAATATTAATTGCAATTAATACACGATCAGGAGGTGGCAATAAGGAAGAGTCGTGATATAAAATAGAGAAAGCTAAAGAATTCCTGTGACATTAGTGAAAAAGGAAACACAGGCAGATGTAATAGAGACAAGGGAATTATTCCGAGCAAAGTAGTAAAGATGTCTTGTGGTTGATAAGTTCCTAATGGAAGAAGGCAGAGAGAAAGAAAGAGACTGCGCGAGAGAGAAATGGGTGAGTTCAAGCTCTCACTAATGGACTAATCACATTGATTTCCATTTAGCTGCCGACTCTGATGTTATTTATCATGCTTAACAAAACCACCAATCTCTCTCTCGCCCTCTGTTTTTCTTGGCATGGCCCGTTGTTTAACCAGCGGTGGAATACTATCCTCAGTGTTTTCCTCCCTCTCACCCGCCCGTCTGCTGACCCTCAGCTCTGAGCCGCCAAACTGCCTTAATGTACTGAGGTCTCTTCATACTGTAAGCATATAATCCATCAAGGTTTCAACATTCCTGCCTCCACACCCTCCAGCACATAACCCTGACATGTAGCTTTTTGCTAACATCTTACTCTACCAGAAGAACATTAATGCTTGTTCCCTAGGCCATGCAGTCTGACAGCATTATGGTTTTAGCTAAACATGTTTCAGATAAAATCTGATAAATTTTCTGCTTGTTTGCCTTCAAACTAGTATTAAAGGAAGAAATGGCATTCAATTCTGTAAGTCATTTTTGATTATTCAACAGTAGACAATGTAGGATTGAGCTTGGTAACATCCATCAATCCAAACATGTCAAGTTTAGATATTAAATATCAAAGATGCAGCCTACTGTCCTTGATGACATCAGCAGAAAAAGACAATTGTTTCAGAGGTGGAGCAAGTTACATTTTCACAAAAGTTTATGAAGTCTTTAGTTCGTTAGAATAATATGCATAAGATAAAGACGTGTATTAATAAAGAAGACTGAATTAATTTCAACTTTAAGCGTGAACTAAAATGCTTCCATGAAAGCAACGGGATGAGAGAAGGGTGTAGATATTGTTTTTATGGCATCAGCATGAGCTTCACACCTACTCTGGACATCTTGTCCTTTTACTGTAAATTAGCAATAGCCCCTTTAAAGCCTGCAGACTACAGGGAGAAATGACACATAAGTGAAAAAACAACGACAGAGACAGAACAGAGAAAGATGGACACTGCATGAAAATCTGGTGTGTAATATAATAAGATTTCATTCATGAGGAACAGTGTGGAAAATCTGATGCATTTACACAAATCGGTTCTTTTGTTGCTTTCATTTATCATTGCTGTTTATGATTACATTAATTGTTAAATTATTATTATTATTATTATTATTATTATTATTATTATTATTATGAGCCATTTCATGTGTTCTAGATGAATTACCTATTTACATAACATGGTATTTAAATGAATACCACTGTATTAAAATCATGATAATATCTGAAAAAACTTAGCATTTATTTATTCCAAGCTAGGGTCATTCAGTTTTAAAGGAAGAGAAATAGATTTCCAATGAAAAGAAACTGAACAGAAGACTGTAATTATATTACACATAATGCTAGTATGCTGACAATATCCTGTACTTCTTCAGGATTGGGTGTTAATGATGGCTTTGGTGAGGTTGACACGTCAAACAGCAGTTGAACATGCAGAAGGTTTAATGAATAACAATAATAAAGACACTGCTGCTCAGCCCAATCAACACCAGAATCAAGAACTGACTGAAGAAAGCTGCAATATTTGCATTGCGTGACCCAAGTTTATGTAACTATAACGTATGTGTGATTGAATACATTCAGTGATATGGGGTAAGAATTTAATGCTGCCTTCAAGTGCACATAGGAAACTTATAGCACCAAATAGCTACATTTGAATTGCAAAATATTAATTTCTAGCACTTATTTATACATGGTATAGCAACAAAGTGTTTTGTTTACATAAATGAAACTGTGAATCTTGAGTGATTAATTTGCAATATGCATATTATACAGTAGATATATTATATTGTTTGTATTATATATCAGTGTTTTTGCTATGTTTCATATTGACACACATCCCTTCTAATGTCACAACTTGGTAACTTGTGCATCATCTAAAATTTCGAGTTACCCACTTGTAAATATGACTTCGCTTTGCCATTCATGTGGAACTTGTAATTATTTTAATTCCATTTGAAGGGCACATAAGTTTCACTCTCTGTTTCTTTAGGTTTTTGGTGGGTTTTTGTTTAAACACAGCCATTTTTAAATTGTCAAGTTAAGCTGTGTCATTTTGATTTTGCTTTGAATTAAATATTCTTCTTGTTATCTTCTGTTAATCATGTATGTTTGCAAAAGCTGAGATTATATCCAAACTCCTGTCTCACTCCTTGGACCCAGCAAACCATAACAGTAGCGAGCACAATGCAGAACTTAAATATGAATTTAAATCATATATAAATGTTATGAATTTCAAGAAAATTAAATTATTATTTAATATATTTTTTTTTTATATATATAAAAACCAGTATGAATTAAGCGTTATCATACATACAACATAAGGTATAACATATATTTTTAGGTTATATTTTAAAAATCTATAATTCAAATGCCACATAATTACAATAACTACCTAATTTATGTGTATACATTTTAGTGTATTTTATGCATTTCTGATGCTGACATGTTCATCTTGCAAATTTACATTCTGATGTGAAAATTTACTTGTATGCAGATTTCAGTAAACAATGCTAAAATGTTGAGTGATGCTGTATAACAAATTTAAAATCTGTTGCAATACCTCGGTTATTTTAACACAGACATTATAGAAACTGAAGTGTTATATGTCTAATTTAATGAAAAATATTCTATGTAATAGAGAATGAATAGGAATCAATCATAACTAATCAAAATTGATGATGTATTTATTTGATCTAATTCTTCTGTTGCTTTTAATTGCAATTTTAACTTAATTGCATTATAAATTCATTTTGCAATTTATAAATGTTGGGCATGGCCAGTACAATTGAAAATCCACTTCATAAATTGAAAGGGAAGCAATTGTGTGTGTGTTTTTAATAAAGAATCAACATTTCAAGCATTTCAACCTAAGATGTAATGCGTGAGAATTTTCAGAGGTTAAATAGCTGTCAGAAGTCAGATTTTTGCACAAGCTCTTTGTGTTGATGCAGTTAGGTAGGTAAAGATTATTTTATAGTAGCATTGAAAAGACTGGAAAACGGCTGGAGAACTGGTTGTCACAGATGACTTTTGGTGTTTTTATACAGCTGAAGGTAAAGTGTGGGCCTTCAAATGAAATGGAGAAAAAAATTGAGAAGAGAAAAGAAAAGAAGAAATGGAGCTGTCAAGAGATGAGAGAAATGCTCAAATGGAAAAGAAAAGTCAAGAGGTGATTGCTAAAAGGATGCGGCTGTCATACACCTGATCAGAGATAACTGCCTACACACACAAAATTCGTAAGAGCAAACCTCATGCTGTGAAGCAACACACTACATTTGGTGTGTGTGTGTGTGTGAGCATGCACAGATGGCGTGTGAGAGACTAAAAGAAGAGTGGTCTGAGGTCTGTCCACACAAGAGGAAGAAATTAACTCACTCAAATTTTACTGCCGCCTTCTTTCCATCTTACAGCCATTAACATCTGCTATCTGCAGAGAAACCAGCCTCTCAGGTCATAAAGCACGCTATAACTAACAAGATCATATCACACTGCCACATTCAAGCCTGAAAACATCTTAATGTGCCTTTCATTTTCTTATATTAATCACTGCATCTAAGATCTACATGTTTGTGTGTCGGGTAAATTTGAGAGAAGACCCGTGTCGCCATCCCACCAGCCAGCACAACTTTGATCAGGTGGAACAAATCCGGACTGACAGGGGCTTAACGGGGCCACTGGCCTTTGGCTCCTTACATCTGTGATGGAGCAGTCAGCCAACACACGGAACCCTGACATGCTGCTGTACATCCCACTGCAACATCTGCTTGTGTGAGGGGCACCGGCAGGGTGGTGCTCATTTCATACTGGGCCTGGCACACTGCACTTGGACAAACAGGTGGCCCAGCCAATCACGGAGCTGTGAGCATGCCGAACCTGTCTCCAGCACCTGCTCCTTTCATCCTTTAGTGGCCTGGGTGAACAGCATCCATGTAGCAAGCTCTCCTGGCATTGTCTATCCACCATCTGGATATGAGAGTCGCCTCGGCAGGCACAATGACCCTCTCTCAGCACCTAATTAATGTCATTGATTATCTTGACCTAAACACGGCCCAAGATGAGACAATTAAATCTAGGGGTAGAATATGGAACTACTTATGTAAACTTATTGTATTTTATATAAACCGATCAGTCAAAAAATGCTTTTCTGCATTCCTGATCCTGATCCTTGAGATCAGCTTGGGACATCCCTAATTAAATCTAATAATAACATTCTTTGTTTACAGTAACTGTTTCTTCTCTATACACATAATGTTTTTTTTTTCTTCTCTCTTCTGACATTTTCTTTAATTAATTAATGGGATAGTAGTAGTTGATAATTCTCTTCACATTCACTACCATGCCATTTCAAAACTCTTATCATCCAATTACAGTGAATGGAGACAAGCTTTTAAGGTTCAACAAGAACAGAAAAGCACAACAAATGTTTCATAATACCTTAAAAGGAACTTGTGTGTTATTATGAACTGTATGAACAAACCTACATTTAAGTTGTTAGATCATTTTCCCATGTACTGTGTGCTGGTTACTGTTGCAACCAGATCAAAAACAACCAATCTAAAGAATTATAATTAGTTTTGTGAACTGGGGTAATGAAGAAACAGGTGAGCAACATAATCAATAACAATGACAACAAATAAGCCATGAGAACAAAGGAAACCGGAACGAAACACAGTAAAATAAGGCAATACAAACTAAAAGTCCTTGGAAATAAAACTGAAAACAAAATTAAATTTGACATGAACATGCCCAGGTTTGATGTCAGGATTTTTAGTAAATTAAATATGAACTTAAATATTCGAGCTTAGTAGCCTCAGTCACATTCATTATATGAAAAAGTGGCCAGGATATTCATCCAAAAAAAGTGAACCTCATTAGTAAACTAGTAAAAGCAATATGTTTACATGGACAACAATACTCTTATTAAGAATCTACCCTGTAAACAGAGATTTTTGATTACCTCAATCCGGCAAAAGTCAGAATTGAAGTAAACACTAATCGAATTAAGACATGTGGAGTATTCCTATTTTAGTCGCATAAACAAAGTGCAGTGTAGACATGTACACACCTTAATCACATTATTACCATCGTGTAGGACTATTTGCATTTTGCAACAAAACTGTATATGGCATAATAATGAAGACAAACTTATGTATATATGTGAAATTGTGGAGGGGATGTCGGATGGCATCGCAAGTTGACATAATGAAGTATGCCATTTATCGATCTATGTACTATAACGTAAAACGGGAACATAAAAGGAATATTCTAAAAGCAACTCATGTAAACACCTTAAACGTAATATTGTCTAATTCAGAATAAGGTAAATAATTAGATTACTGATGTCCATGTTAACGTAGTCAATGACCTTAGAATGACCTTGGTGTTTTCTAAAACTGTACATTAACTTTACAGAAGCAGACAGATAGACAGAGAGAGGTGGTGACACGAAACACAGCTTGTGCTCTGGTCTGTTGTTAGCTGGCTAAGTTCAGCTGGCTAACATTAAAGCACCAACAATCCACATTAAGATGAATTTAATGCCACAATGTGTAAGTACAGTCCAAAAGAGAGAGAGGAAATCGTGTAAATGAGCAAGAGACAGTGTGCTGAAGTATTAAGCCCTAATGAGAGTGCGCACCTACCCTCTGGCTGTGAGCTGCTCTGGTGGGCTAGGAGGAAAATTAGGGGGTTATGGGTAAAAAGAGGGGCTAAAACAGGGTCTGATTGGAGGGGTGGGGGTGCTTCTGAGCCGAACCCTACTGCAGGTGCATGCCACAGTGCCAGTCAAAGTACCAACCTCCCCTCCATATGCTTCTTCTGCGCCTGCCAGCCATCTCCCGCCACTCCCTACTGAGCTCAGAGCTGGCACTTCTCGCCTGCCCCCAAATCTCTCCTCAAGCCTTGTGCCCACTCCAGCTGTCCTCCTCTGTTCTGTGTGCCCACACCAGGCATGTGGGGCAGCCCTGGACCCCAGAAGCGCTCTGGCCTGCTGAACGGCTAACAGGCCACAGTCGCCATATGGCCACTCCTGCAATCAGAGCTCCTTGCTCTGTCATCCTCTGCCTCTTCCATCTGAGTGCACCCACCATGTGCTGGAGCTGAGCCTGTAAGCAGATTGTTCGCCCCCGCTTCATTCTCGTATTCTTTTCTTACTTATATATAGACAATCTCCTCTTGTTCTTTAGCCCCACAGAGCAGGCTAGCCCAACCAAACAAACATGCAGAAATAGATGAACCACTATGGTATTCTGAGCTCCGTTTGACAAGACTCCTTTCTCTTGATGCACTATTGTCTTCACTTTCCTGCATTTTCATTGTGTGCCAATTGCTACATCCATGCTTCTCTATTACACAGTTATCCCTAATTTACTGCTAAACTCATAACATTGTGGACTGTTTTTAAAAGCACATGCACATGGAGTGATATTTGTTTCTTATTTTTTGGCCCATCCCAATGGTAATAAACAGATGATCTCAGATTGCTTATCTTCTCATCCTCTGCTGGCCAAAGCTGATCTCTCAATCACAGCCAGCTAGCTTGGCCTTAACCCCCATTACTTCAATCCTCCACTGACCAAACGGCCTATTAGGGAGCTTGAGGGGCTAGAGAGAGAAAAAAAGATGAACAGAGAGACCTTGTCTATAGTAAAGTCTGTAACTTAATAAAGGCATGATAATGATATAGCCGAGATCATGAGCTTTTTTTCCGTAAACACTTGACTGCCAGAACTTATATATACTACAAAAACATTGCTGTGATAACATTCTTTCTAGCAAGCATCTTCCCTGATTGACGAGTCATCAAACAAGTACAAGCTCACAAAAGATACAGGTACAAGCAAACATGAGCAATAGCACTATTTTTCAGCAAGGCTCGAACCTTTCCAAAGAAAGAAAGATTCTTTCGTCTCATGCAGATGCATAGCCTACATTAGAGAGGTGTTTACAATTGAGTTATACCCCAGAGCTTTCTAACTTTACATGTCAGTTTCTCGCTAGGGGTATAGGATGTAATGGAAGACAACATGCTTCCTTACTCACGCATGGGCAACTTTACAGAAGGCAGACAAACCCACATCAACCCACCTCCCACTGACACTGATTCTTAGGGAATACAAACAGATAAAATAAGGGAGCCATCAAGTTTGAGAGAAGAGGTGGGAAGCAGAAAAGACAGGGAGAATTGGAGAAAGAAAAAGATTTTCTATTTTGGGTCTCTTTAAAGGCTTAGTACTTAAACCAATCTGCTTATAAATGATTCTCAACAGTCTGCAATCCATGGCTCAAAAAAACTGTCTGATGATGTCTTAAAGTCTTCATTCGCAGCATGGCTGGTGAAAAAGATATTGTTTCCTGTTTTTTGTTTCAAATTTCACAAGAAAAGTGCAAGGATTAGCCCCCAATATCTATATCTTCTATATTTTTCATGCATTTTTTTTCTGATGCCAGTGGCTGTTGGTGTGTCAAAACAGAAGATAACACAACATATCAACTGGAATCAGTCAATGTGATGTAAACATACTTTGAAGTCAAAGAGGGGGAGAAAATCTCAGGCTGTAGTACATTGGAGTACACCTGTCCTGTTTAGCTATTAGTAAAAGGGCAAAATGGCAAGTGTACTTGTGTATCTGTGTGAACTGTGTGAGTATCACAAAAGCTGGAAGAGTTAGCCTAAAAGCTAAGATTTCAGACAAAAACATTAAAGTTTTGAACCTTTACACGGAAGACGGTATATATAAACAAAAATCACTGATGTGGTAGCAAACAAATGATAGCTGTTGAAGCAACATAGAGAGAGAATTTGATCAGTATAGTTTTTCTGATGATGCTGTTTTGTGGACACCTCCATCACCATCCATCCTAATGTTGTGAGGTGCCCAGGCATAGACAGGTTCTGGTGGTGTTTTGTTCATATACAAGAAGGATTTGCTGTTTTCCAGGAATTCTAAGTACTAGCAATGTAAACACAATCTAGAAATCCATCTTGCAGAATGTTCTCCACCTTCCTTCTACTGAAAGTTCCTCTGAACACTTCATAATCTATGTTGCTAAATGTTTCACATCAACAGGTCTTATATATAATCAGTATAATTATGTATAAAATATATTATAATAATAAGTCTTCTGATATCTACTCTGCATCACAACCAATCTGATTTCAATTCCTTCCCCAATTAAACAGCACGGTTTACAACCCATTTCCAGAATATAAGTACCTGTAAGTTCAATACCAAACCCCTTTCCTATCTACTCCTTTAAGACATAAGTACCTTCTACATTAATATATACTAACCAGCAAATCTTTGTCTGAGTTTTGAAAGAACATGTTTTTTTTTGGGTATTCACACGAACAGGAAATCAGTCCTTATGTTGAATTAGCTCTGTTACGTTCTGACCTTACATTAGCACTGGCATATTTGATATTGTGGTGGCTAAGAGGATGAATTTAACAACATTATATGTAACATACAACCCTAATGTACAAAACTGATAAAAATAGTTCTTTAAAAAAACAAAACAAAAAAATAAATAAAATAAATGTTATGCAGGGAATTCTGGGAATGTCAATTTACGGTTATTCACTGTACATTACTGTTCACATACATTATTTTCCACTTCCAAAAATGGTATACTACCTTAAAATTACAAGTAATGTCCAAAACAGTTTTTCACCGTATATAGTAGGGGAACTTACCGTTTCCTTTCATTTTCAGGGGGGTTAAGAGGCAAGGATCAGTGGCAGTTTTATTAAGATAATGATTGGTCCCTCTTTATATTGTGCCCTAATACCTGTGTACTTACATAGTAACTAGATGTGTACATAGTATATAACCACAGTGTAAGTGCATATTGGTACATCCAGTAGTATCTACAGCTCTAATGTTTGTGTAACAACACATATGTAACAACCCACTGAATGGTATGTGTAAGTACAAATGTGTAACAGGACATAGGTAACAACACTTTTTGGTAATGCAAGTATAAATGTGTATCAGGACGAACAGCACTTTTTGGCAAAATTACTTTATATTAGATTTATCATGTAATTACTCTGATGTTACACAGCAGT
This sequence comes from Cyprinus carpio, assembly GCF_018340385.1. Lineage (NCBI taxonomy): Eukaryota > Metazoa > Chordata > Actinopteri > Cypriniformes > Cyprinidae > Cyprinus > Cyprinus carpio. The sequence goes on from NC_056614.1 coordinate 9,045,860, forward strand.
GGCCAGTAAGTTAGGCTTTACATATAAATTGTGGTTGGTGTCCAGAATGTTACACTTTATATTAAGTGGACAGTTCCTGAGGAGTTACCATATAAGTACACTGGTATTACAGTGGTGCAGCAACTCCAACTTGAGAACCAACTCCTCCCACTTTACACATCCCTAAACCTACCCATCTCCACCCCCTGGATCCCATTTCCACCCTGAAACCAACACATCTGCACCCCCTGGATCAAATGGTTCCAATTACTGAACCATTAGTTCTTATACATATTGTTGTTACAAAATGTAGTTATATAATTCCTGTTACACGAGTACTTAGTGAAGTGAAAAAAAGTGTTGTTACCAATGTCCTGTTACACATTTGTACTTACACAAACCATCTTGAGGGTTGTTACATGTGTGTAGTTACAGAAATATTACAGCTGTAGATACTATGTACCAATTTGTACTTACACTGTGGTTACATACTACGTACACATTTAGTTACTATTTAACTTTTTCCCTGCCATTGATGAATTATCTTGTCTTTTAGAAGACAACGCTTCCTCGCCAAAGACGAGTTTTTACGGCTTTTCGTGTTTTCACTGTTATACACTTGGGGGGCACTATTACACATTTTCTGAATGAGTACAAAAGCTCCCGAACAAAAACACACGTGAACAGGATGGAGAAACGAGCAATCTCTTATGTAAACTGATGCATATCTAAAATAATGCGATCATCAGCAATAGACAGCATATAAATGAAAACTGCATAATGTTACAGAGTAAAATGTTGATCCAGGAAATGGTATATGTCTGTGCAAGCTTTGGAGGTGTTGATGGAAGCAATTTACTGGATTTATGCTTTGATAATCATACTGAATATTATCCAGATGTAGTTTTTGATAAAAAAGTGATTTTCTCATCTTTTTGCTCAAAACTACACATTTTTTTTAAACCTACCTATATTCAAGTGTTGATAAAAAAAAATGCTTTAAGCTAGAATAAAACAGATTTTTTTTGTTTAAAAGTAGAGGCTCTGGTCTTTATTTTGGTGTATTGCATATTCAAATATTCATACAGCAAAATATACTAGAGGCCATAAAATTTTAGTGAAAATCATAAAAATCGTTGGCAGTGGCTGGTAACTTTTTTCAAAAATGCTGGCGGGGAAAGAATTAAGTACACAGGTATTAGGGACACAATATAAAGTGATTAATTAATTATTTACCTAATGATTAATAAAGTTTTATCAGTGTCATGTCTGGTGTGTGTTTATATGTATTACAGATTCCAGTCATGTCTGTGTTATTTTTGTAATTTTTTTTTTTTTTTTTAGGGTTTGTATATATTTTTATAGGTGTTATTATTTTTTTATTTTTTTTAGTATGTGTTTTCAAATGTGGTGCAACCAAATGAGCAACAACCAGCAATGTTTAAAGAAGAGTCATTTGTCTTTTTCTGTATACACATTATAAATCGCTTTAGTGAGAAATTCAATTGTTAATTTGCTTCACTGATATCTAAAACTTTTCCTTTTTATGAGTATGGTCATTTCCTTCTCTTTCTCTTATGCACACAGAAACACAAACATACACACATTGGGTCTTTGTGTTTTATAAGGACTCTATATTGACATAATGGTTTTTATGCTATACTTATTTTATTCCCTAATTCTAAACACAATCCTCCTTTTTTACATTGTCAAAAAACATAATTTAGTATTACTTATAGGCTGCTTTCCCCATAGCCACCAAATAATGTCTCCACAAGGTCAGAAATTACATTTGTCATTTGTGTCATTTGTCATTGTCATTTGGTCACAACGGGTTTACCTGGACCATAAACATATACATTTACAGAAAATGTTAGGGTAAATTGGAATAAGTATTTTAAGGACTGTACTGCTGTATGATTCAGTTCTCACTTGAAGCTGATTTAATTTAATTAGAGGAATAAAGTCAATTAGCACTGATTCTAGCAGAACAAAATTTATTTACCTTTTCCGTCTGTTGTTGTCTCATACCTTTGTGTGCAACAAAACAAATCTGAACATATCAGCTGTCACAGACAAAACATCATGTGCGCTCAAACAACAAAGCACAGAAGGGAGTAGTGTTGCATCACAGGTGTAGCCTTTATAAAACAGAACGTTGGAGAGAGGCTCTGTACAGTCATGTCCAGGGCACTGCTAAAATAAGGTCCGTGGTTCACACAAGCTCAAGATACTTTCACGTTTTATTCTACAACAAAAAACACAGCAGTTACACCCAACTCGTGACGTTCCTTTAAAAAGACGGTTGCTAACAAGTTGCTAAATGGGACTACAGGCGCTGTCAGAGACATTCAGCGTCATCATGCCAACAGTTTATCAATTAACAGTACTTTCCAGTCATATTATAATTTGTAATACAATTAATTGTAGAGTAACAATTGTTTTGTTTTTTGGTTTTGCCCCAAAAGGTATCACAAGTCTTTCCTGCTGATGTGGAGACTCTGCGTTCGTATCATAAGGTAAACATTACGATTATTTCAAGTAAACACCACATTTACCAGCTTAGTCACGGTGAAAGTGAAATTTTAATGATGCATAGTGCTTAAAGCCTTGTTAAATTTAAATGTTTAAAGCCACATGAAGCTGTTCAGCATATGAGGATTTCTTAGAAACAATGAAATCCTAACAAAGCTGAAATGTGGTACTTTATTCACTAAAATAAGTTTATTCTTACTATATCCAAAAACTTGCTCACTCTGCTAATAGATTAAATGCACTAGAATTTTATTGAATAGTATGTGGAAACACGTTTTTAATTAAAATATTCATATTAATCAAGGATTTATTGACTTTTATTGCACCTTATTTCGAAATGTACAGAAATATGTGTTTTATGTCCTTTAGTCATAATTATTTCATTTATTCACTATACTATTTATTATTAATGTCTCATTTCAGTTTTAGTTTGCATCTAGTTTTGTATATATTCCAGTTTATATGAAAAGGTTAATGTAGCATCAATTAAAATTCATATACAGAGTAAATGCTTTTCACTGAACACGTTAAAATAAGTTTGAAAAAGTTGTGGGAAGCGTGGTGCTGGTGGCGCTGAAGGCGAGCAACCATGGTGCTGTAGTTCGTTTATAGCCTAAGTTTAGCTTTTATCTAGCTAAGCTGCCACTTTTATTTAGGCTTCAAATTTCATCAAAGTTATATTATTTTGTGAAGATTTTCTTGATGGACAATACGTGCAAGTTCATGAACTATGGTTGAACAAAAAGTTTATTTTTTTGTGATAATCCAAAAGCCCATGGGAAAATCCTATAGGCTTTTTGTCGAGGGAACCAGTGTCATGCTAACAGCCGATCCGCATACAAAGTGACGTCATAGTTCCCCCACTCTATACTGTGCAAACTGTATTTCTCTGTGCCTAAAAAGAATACTTCAGTCATTAATTTCACATCCTCAAGTTGAAATATTGAAATTGATTTTATATATGCATGTAAAAGTATGTCAGTTCATATCAAGACCTATATAAAGGCTGACAAACAAGTAAACATACATGTTTGGAATAAAATGATATTCCTTTAATAATTATCTGCATAGCACATATACATAAATATAGCAGTCCGTCATTTATTTGATAGTTTACTGGGCTTGGACATACTAGCTGTTTTGGTCTGTGACCAGTTACTTCAGTTGCATTGACATCAATGGGGGAAAATACTGTCAAAAAAACCTGCAACTGGTGTATTTGCATGTCGGTAGTTTGATATTTAAACCTGTAATGGACATACAAATATTGGAAAGTGAATTGAAAATGTGTTGAGCTGACAAAGCAAATTATAAGTTAACAACACAGTGAGCCTCTAAAATAGTGTAAATGTGCACTTGGAGTATTCACGTTAGCCAAATACTGACACCCGTGAAACGTAGAAAGGCTGCATGTCTTTACAAAAGGTAAACATTCACTGACTAGTAGACTACTTTTCTGGATGACTAGTAGGCCTGTGCGATTAATTGAAATCGTAATAAAATCACGATTTGAGTGTGCGCGATTTCTAAATCGCTTCATAGCACGATTTTCCGCAGTCCCGACCTCCCGCAGTATGCTATCCAATCCAATCAGAATGCAGCGCACCTAAGTGGAGCGCGAGAACAGAACAGACTGGATATATGCCTAACTCCAGGTTCACACACTCTGTCTGTGATGCGTAATTTTTCCGAGCCCATGTTAACGGATCAGAGCTTCACACTGCACACGGAAAAAGATGTGAACAGAAAGGGTTAGAAATCGAAAGGTACGAAAAGAATGAATATCTAGCGCATGAGCATAGAGAGAGTTGTGAGTGAGTGAGTGAGAGGAGACATGTTTTAATTGCGCGCACTCTCTCCGGACGAGAGCAGCGTGTATCTGAGCACGCCTGTTTGGTTTTGTGACAGAACAAAAGAAATCTGCATGCGAGCGGAGAGATTCGCGCTCGCGCATTATTTTAATGTGCTTTCACGTTACAATAACTCGCTCTCGCTGCTGCTTCTGAACCGCATACACATACTGTATACGCACTGCAAACGGAGTACATGTGAACCTTGGGCAATAAATATATTTCAGCACCTGAGGCACCGCAACAATGAGCTCTATAACCAATGCATGAAAAAAAAAGCCCTGGACACGTTTTTTTTTTTTTTTTTTGCCATATGTCTAGACATTTTGTTTGACATCTTTACTTAGTGATGATTTTGACTTATGTCTGTTCTAGAGGCATTACAACTTTTTGATAAAGCTCTCATTGGTTTTCTTTTGGAAATATGTTTCAAATTTATACTGAACGCATTTATGACTGTAAAGCATGTCTGTGTGTGTCAAAATCGTGATTAAAATTGAAATCGCAAAATTTATCAAAAAATCTTGATAGTTTTTTTTTTTCGCACAGCCCTAATGACTAGTTGAAAAAATTAGTACTTGTGCAAGCCCTGTTGTGCAGTTTGCATGTTAGCAAGCAAAAAGAAAGAGGGAAATTTGGGAATGCATATAGGAAAGCAATTATTAGTAAAGATGAACTGTAGGAGAGGAATGAGAGACCAGGAACAAATATCCACAATGTGACTGACCTGCCCTCATGGCAAATCCATATAGATTTGCCATAATGTGTTAATGACCCTGTGTTAATGTGAGCCATGATCAGTTTTTACACTCATATCGACATACAAGCATCCTCAAAGCTCCCTGCAAATACAGGCTTCACATCGACTCAGTGAGAAAACATGACTGCAAGGCGATTCTCTCTCATTAACACACTCATGAACCACAATGAAAGAAACAAATATTGACTATGGCTTTCATAGCTAATAAGGAAGAAGAGACCAGTAAATTCTTATTGAATAAGTCACATTTCAATCCATTGTAAGACACTATATATGGTTTTCTTCATTGCTATGTCATTTAGCAATCCTACATTTAGTCTAATGAACAATATTATGTTTAATAAAACTATTAATAAATTAGTTTTCAATAATGAACAATATTACTTTTAATAAAACTATTAATAAATTAGTTTTCAATAATGAACAATATTACTTTTAATAAAACTATTAATAAAACCATTTATAAAACTTTGACTCCCTGTTTGTTGCTGCCGTGTGTCTTGAGTTTGAGCTCTGTCACATTAATTATCATCTATTTTTTTTAAATCTATTTTATACACCATAATTTTCATTTAAATTAATGTGTGACTATATCCTCTATCATATTCTACAACAAAAACAATCATAGCACCTTACCACTAGTTTTATTTTGATTTCCTTGGTCTGCTATTAGCTTATAGTCCGTTAGCATTGCCAGCGTGGTTGCCGCTAATCCCCATGTGCATTGCTAATACACACACATTACCATTGCTTTATTCAGTGTTACTTGCTTTAATGGCAGATGTATGTCTACCTTTGAGTGCAGGTGAGGACACGTTCGAGGAGGTCGTGGAGAAGCAGATTCACGACCTGGAGGAGAGGTTGGCCCAGCTGAGGGAGCGGAGAGTCAAATCTGCAGGACTGATATAATCTAACAAAGCTCAAAATCAAGCAGTGTTGGAACATGAAAGTCAATCGAGTGTTAGGAACGTTAACTGATGCCAACCAGGAAAGATCAACAGGAAAACAAGAGCAAGAGACAGACGCAGGGGGCATAAAAGTTAATGTCATTAATGATGTATTGTTAATGATGAGAGCCTTTATTTAACCTATGAAGCTTTAGATCAAAGGAAGCTACGCTGAGGTGGACAAGATGAATGTAGAAGTGCAATGTTATAGAGCTCCACTTTATCAGTGTCAAACTGCCTCTTATTTACAGCAGATAAGAACATGTTTAATTACTTACAGCTTTGGGAATGTAAGATGTTTAGTCACAGGTTTACAGGAGATCACAGGGATCTCTCCTGATTTGAGCTTCTGCCTGTCGAAAGACTCAAGGCTCAAGGAAGAAACAGTTGGCTTTCACAGGGCCAGTTCTTCCACTTCTTACTTTAATTTTTTTTCCCCTTATGTATCTTTGTTCTTTTTTTCTAGGTAACCAACCGTCACATGTAACTTGTCTATCCTGTCTCTCTGGCTCCTCTAGAATCCCCTCTGGCAAACAAACCTGAAAAAAAGCTAACACATAACGCGTGTGCTCCCCTGAGAAAGAGCGATGCAGTTTAAAAGACACAGAAACAAGAGAGTAAGTGATAGAGATGAAGGATGACAAGAAAACTTGGACCATCAAAGTCTGTTTCTGTTCCGATGCTTATCCATACATCGCACATTTAGCACACAAACTGACATAATACGGCCACACATGCATGGAAAGAGTCCAGGACAAAACAGCATGAAAAGACACAGAGAAACATAACGGAACAATCATTTAGAGTAACTATGATACTCGAGTTCTTGGAATTTCACATGCAAAAAAATACAATCAAATCATTCAAAAAAATCATAGCTAAGAACATGCAAAGATAGCTGAGCCGATGATAAATGGAGGCTTCCGAATTCACAGAAAGCAGATTGGTGACTAGACACTGGTAGAGAGACGTTATCATTAGTGTGTAGAATCTGATAGCGGCTATCCTGTCTGCCCTGATACTAGCACCAGTCTCAGGCAACAGAAAGAGACCTACTAGGTCCAGCCTTTTTTTCTGATTTGGAAAGAATATCAGTAGATTAAAGCTTATTAATATTTTAATTGGTAACTCAAAGCATCAACACGGAAATAATATGGAACTTTGTGAATGATAGGCATTCCAGTTCTGCAAATTTTTCAGTGTGAGCTTTATGATACACCCCCACCCCCCACCACCACACACACACACAATAATTAGCATACAGGCAATGCTCTCTGTCTTTCCCCTCTGTTTCTTTAATGTGCCTCTTTTTTCTTGTCAAGTAATCATTGAAGAACCCGTGCGTCTGACACCATCTCCAAGGCAACAGGGCTTCAGATGGGAAGGCAGGCGATGTGTGTACGTGAGACACACACACAGTGATACAACAGTGCCTTTGACAGAGCACAAGGCCACATGTACACAAGACGATCTGGCACAGGTTGCTCTTTTGTGGGCTGTGTGTTTCAGAGATCTCTACATGCCCACACGTGGCTGTAACTAACTGATCCCTGATCTCTGAATATGACCAAAGATCACACACACACACACACACACACACACATACTGGTAGACCCTTATGAGGAATTTCCATAGGAGTGATGGTTTTCATAAAGAGTTAATGATATTTTCTATCCACTAACTCCACCGCAAATCATAATCCTCACAGAAAACTTTTTGCATTTTTAGCTATAAATTAAGATTTTTTGCTTTGTTTAATTAGCCATTTGAATTACAGGGATAGCTGGATGTTCTCATAATGTACAGGTAAAGCCCTGACACCTGAAAACTTACTACATTAGTTCTTGTAATGTGAGTCAAATCAGTACACAAGTTATAGCAGCTTCAGTCATTTTTTTTTTATTCCCCACATTTAGCACACCCATGCAGAAAGAGAAGTCTATATTAAGGTTATTTAATGTTCTGTTTGTTGGACTGTGCAGTCACATCTGTCTGAGCTTATTAATAATCATGAGCTCACTTATAGTCCAGCCCCTACAGACTCACAGTCTCATGAATTATTTATGTGTAGTAAGTGTCAGCTTAGCAGACCCTCTGTCAGAGGGTAGTGTGAAGATCTGCCCCGCACTGCCCTTAACACCTTAACATACACACATGTATATATACAGAGAGAGAGTTCTCTCATCCATCATGAGGCAGTGAGTGTTTCCTACACACACACACACACACACACACACACACACACACACACACACACACACACACACACACACACACACACACACACACAACAGTCTATGCATATGTTTGATTTCTTTTATATTACACATAATCTTGAAAATAATTACTGCTATCAGTGTGTCCTTGATATTTGCACAAATTAACTCTTGACATCACTATTAAAAACTTTAATTTAAATATTAAAAAATAAAACCATTCATACTAAACAGGTTTCTGCTACAATACAAAAAGTAATGTAAGATATTGATAAATTGTGGTAGTATTTGTTATACTGCCTTTATTGGTGTATTACAGTAATGGGAATCAAATGGCATTCACAGTTAAAAAACAGTTAAAAATAAAGGATATTGGCATAACCATCCCCTCTACACATATACACACAACATAACACACCTTGCATTACAGTCACTCTAGAATCACACACGTGGTAAAAATATGCTTTAAAAAGTAACTTGAGGAGAACACGCATGAATGTGATTTTGAAATAAACTCACCTGGAAGGTAGTAGAGAGGTGCTTTTAGTCCAAACATGGTCTCTGTTACAGTGTCATGTTGCTGGGTGCTGAAGTCAGGAGGTGTGGCACGGAGATCTGCCCCGCACACCCACAGCCGGGCTAAAGGTTCGTGGCTAACAGACCTCACAAGTCAACCTGTCATATCTAAATCACCCCGATTCACAGGCTGATAGAAGGTGGGCTATGTGGGCACTTGTGCAGGGTCAGATAGAGGGTCATCAACAAGCCAAATCCAGAAAAAAAAAAAAAAAAAAAAAAAAAAAAACCAGCACCGTGATTATGTTTTATTGTTTCATGCCGAAAAGTGATATAAATAATCCTTCAAGAGGCTTGTCCTGCGACAGCGAGTCTCTTCCTCCATCCCAGGATGAGGGTATGTGGAGAAAGCGGCTGTCTTCCTTTCTCAGTCTCTTTCTCCTCTTACACTCATTCAGCGTCTTCTAGCAGCATGAGGGGGAGGAGGAGAAACCCCTCAGGATACATCATGGATAGCAGGGGAGGAGGGGAGAGAGAGAGAGAGTCAAGAAGGGAAGTGGTTGTGCCCGGTGATGGTTCCTCCCATGAGCATCATTATCAGTACAGTGGGATGGCACTGAAATGGCACATGATTGGTTGGAGAGCAGGGCGGTGACACAGGGGCATTATTCAGCATCGAGGGCATCTGTTCCTGCTCCTGGAACTGCAAAACATCTGAGCCTCGCACATTTAGACTGACGATGAAAACGGCAGCTGGAGCCCACACAGACACACACACACATACATACAACACTTCCAGGGTGGCATGACGATACAGCAGGATTAGCGCGAGACAACGTGAACACAACATATTTTCTTTTTTTCCTTTTCTGTCTCTCAATTTTAGTTTCATTATCAAAGTATTTTAGTGCCATGATTGTTTTACATATGATATTGCCAGCACATCAATATACATGCTGAAAGAAAAGAGGGGTTTAAAAAAATAAAAGATACAATATACAATATAATATTAAAATAAAATACAAAAGTACTGTACGCCAGTGAATTGCCCTCTTTCTCTCTGTATCCCTTAGGATCATATTGGCTTTGAAACATGTCTTTCCTGTCATGACCCAGCCACTTCCCACCCCCAATCACACACACACTCGCGCAGTGGGTGGGGGTTTAACTATCTGGTGCGGAGCTGCAGAGCAGAACAAAATCAGCAGGAGAGAGATACAGAAAAGAGAAAAGATTAAGAAACAGAATCATGACCAAGAGAGACAGACAGAAGACAGGAGAGTGAATGGGGAGAGGAGAGACTGTTCATATCCTGAGGGCTGTCTCACTATATACCTTCACACACAAATAAATGACTGTCTGTCTTTATCTCCCCCATCCTACAGAAACAAGCCACAGAGAGAAAGACACACAGAGAAACTCTAATCAGAGAGAGAGAGAGACAGACAGATGGAAAGAGCGACAGATGCAGGAGAGATAGCCAGTCCTGCTGAGAACACTTAGAGTGAGCTGCACTCACAAAAGGAGAGGTTTTTTTGACCATAATAAGATATTAAGAATCACCACAGCCTCAACCAAATCATAAAAGCAAATGTTCAACATGAGTTAGAGAAAGATGCCTGTTTTGCTTGTGAAAATAATGTTTATGTGTAATGATCCAGCCATAGACAGCATGTGTGTCTGAACAGACGGTGACTGAAAAGCTTTAATGTACGATCCATGCACACTCTCGACACACTTATGCCTGCCCCAGTCAGGTGTGACATCCCTACAAGTGTGTTTGTGAAAGGCTATAGAAAAAGGGATCACAGATGTTTCTATGGTCTCAAAAAGCAATTGCTTCTTCAGTCTAAATATATAGTGATAGCAGCTCACTAAAACATAGATTGGGTCATTTCCTGCTGATCTCAAATGTCTGTATTGTGTTGCATAGGCTGCTTTTTAATTAAAAGGGGTCATATGAATTAAAAGGTCATATGATGCAATTTCAATTTTTCCTTTCTGTTTGGAGTGTTACAAGCTATTGGTGCATAAAGAAGATCTGTAAAATTGCAAAGACTAAAATCTCAAATCCAAAGAGATATTCTTTATAAAAGTTAAGAGTCAACCACACCTATCTAAAATGGCTCATTCTAACATGAAGATTTGCATAACGCCGCCCAAATGTTCAAGCAAAGAAAGGCTTGTTGTTTGTCATTTCTCCAGTCACAAATGCAGACATGGTTTTATGTTTACGCAACGTAAAAAGACAGTATACGTCATTATAATCAGTAATTATGCCCCCACTGGATGCAACAAGTGCATCCTTTTGTAATGGGTTTTATTGGTTTTGTCTCATCGCACCGGAACAAGGGGCGTAACATTTCCGTCACATGTTTGAGGAATTTGGACAATCACAACGCACTGGATAGCTGGCCAATCAGTGTACACCTTGCTTTCGAGGGCACATAGCATCCTTCATGAGCACCGTTCAGAAATTAAAGCTGACACATGTGACACTTTATGGTTTGATTAACTTCACAGACACTCTCAATCGAAGGCCACAAGGCCACAAGTCCACATCAGGTGTGCCATTTGGGAAAGGGACTATGAAGCATTTATATCAAATGTATGTATTCAAACAAAATGTATTTATATCAAACGACATACTTGTGTACCGTATATTTTGCACCTGACTATAGTTGCACAGTGTCTTGACTCTGACTCAACCTATGCAAGTCTCGAGTTGGGAGCTGGACTTAAATGAGCTGGTCTCAACTACAAGGCTGTTATAAGCTATCACATGGTGGCCAAAAGAAAGTACCACAAGTAACTGAAGATAAGACTAATTATTAGGAAAAATACTGTTCTGACTGCGCCTCAGAACTATCAGAACTGTCTGCTCACCCTTGTATGTACAGAAAAGAATGTGCATGGACACCATAAATCAATAAATCAAAAAATGTGATCAACAAAATAAATCAACAAATGAGACATAAAGCATGTGGTTAAGAGATCTATCTCTGCTCAGACATAATAAACTCAAGTTGACCTCTAACCTCTGCCCGATCCTCTCTCTTTCATCTCAGCAGTCATGCTTGGGGGCCAGCTGCATGAGCCCTATCTCCATATATTTATTGTGGTCAAGCTCAAAGAATTCATTTGCAAATGTGTCATTATCCATCGGAATCAGTGGAGGCAGGGTGCTAATTATGAAACTGGTGCACTGGGTGTAAAAATCTGCCCGGGTCATGCCATCAAGCTGTTCCTCAGTAGCAAGAGGAAGGAGGGGACGGAGGACACAAATCATATTCAAAAAAGAGGAGATGCAAGCGGTCTAGCCTTGCTCCATCCCCCACCCCCCTTTAAAATGTTAGTCATGGTAAGAAGTTGTTAAAATGTAATGTGAGCAGTCTTTTTTGCGGTTTAGTTTATTTTGCTTAGGAGACGAGTTGAGCGAGTTTTGAGAAAGTTACAGTATGTCACATTCATGTAGTTCTTTATAGGGCTACAAGAATGCGTTAACTTTTTTTTCTTGTCTTTGACTTATATGACAGTTAAGATAGCGATGTAGAAAAACAGAGTAGGTTTGATTCACCTGAAAATCAGTCCAAATCAGTCAATGTCAATGAATCAATTGAAACCTTTAATTGAAACTTTAGTTGTCAACTTTATACAATACCTTCAAAAGGCAGAGACATGTTGACATTTCTTTAGCTTTGTCACACAACTCTAGACTATATCATGCAAGCCTAAATGGCATATTTAACCTAAAGTGCTATATGTCTCTAAACTTGTTGAATGCAGCCATTTCTAATGATCAGTGATAAAACAAACAGCCATTGTGACCCATTAACACTAAGGAATGTTCAGACACAAAGAGAACCCAGAATGTGCCCATCTCTGACCTCAGGGCAAGCAGATGGTGATGCAATACTCATCACAAGATTTTCCATTTTCTTTAAGGCCGTGGCTTTTAGAGCTCTGGACTGATTGCTGTACAATAATTTATGGCTTCTGCTCCCTGGGGTCGACCCTGATTGCCTCAACTGAACCTCCAGACAAAAGCAAGAGTGTCTGGGGAACTGCCTCCTTCATGCCTACTGTCTCCAGAGAGGCTCCAGCTAATTCCCCCAGTGCGCTGCATAGTAGAGGTGGGACTACTCCTTCAGGAGGATAAACAGGAGGATATTACCTGTAGGTGGCGCTGCTCTGACGTAGCTTTATGGACAAATACAACAGAACTTCTTTCATGAAATTCTGTGAACGAAATGTCACAATGAATAAAAATTTTTACTAAAATATTTTAGAAGACAAGTTATGTGACATTTTGTGACAGATGTGATTCATTTTACAGTGTCGTGCAAGATCCTATCACCCTGCAGGATCCTATTTCCCCTTTTTTGGTCATTCCCACCTTAAAGGAGTACAGTAGGTGGCCAACCAAAATGATCGTTCTGTCGCCGTGAGTGACGCCACCGCGTCTGCAAAGTGCATTTGCAGCTTTTGACCACTGAGTGGCGCTTTAACCACAAGTTATCAAACAAGCGCATCAAAGCACATTTTCGCAAATAACCATCAGCTTTGCCTTGCTGTTGTGTTACATTTGACTGCTTTAGTCAAGGAAAATGAAAGAAAAACACTCTAATTAAAATATTTAATATTCACAGATGAAAGTTTATTACTTATGAAGTTATGTGCATTTCTTAGAATGGATTCAAGCAGGATAAATGTCAAGCCTATGAGCCTGTGCTTATGTTTTCTGTAAGCTACACAGTATTACACCTTATTTTAGATTTGACACATTTAATAGGTGTGCAGTATTATTTATATAATATGAATAATAATATGAAATTGTAGTTTACTTTGCATCGGAGCATGAAAAGTGGTAGTCTATTTTAGTGAGCTGAATTTATATGCAAAATCTCAATATTCTCACATATTAGGCCTATATTTTAATTTATATTTTAAAATTCCTTTAATAAAACAACATGCATTTTTGTCACTCACTACTTTGTTATTTGTTAGCTGTCCTTTATTTTGACAGATAACTTTTTGGGAAAAAAGATATATGTCTCTACAATGATTAAGAAATTGTTGCATTTCATAAATTATTTCCTTTATTTTAGTAAATCGTGAGGCACTGTATAATTTCGCTCCCATTATTTAGGTCTAATTAAAACAAGAAACGAATAAATTAAACCTGCACGGTTTAGCTAAATCATTGAAACTCTAAAGGATGGATGGATTAATAAAACATCCTCACGTTTAAACTCAAGTTCTCTCATTATAATCAACAAAATGCACACAATGTAAATAAGAGCTTAATTAATTGACAACTTAATTGATTTTAAAGAGAACCTTCTTTATTTGCTTTCGTATAATTTAAGTAAAAAAAAAAAAAATTCAGCCGCTTTTAAATTCAGGTGTGTATCATATTCCATAAAATATCAGAGTGCAAGATTTGCGCGGTGCGCATGATGATGCTGAGTGTGACGCGCAGCATTTATTCTTATTTGTCTACTTATTTTATCTTCATTATAAATCTTGTTTGGTTTTATTTTGGATAATTGCATGTAAAAAATGATTTACTTTGTAATGCATATGCAAAATGTGAATTATTATTCATATTCAAGTGTTTGTGCGAAAATTATAAATGCGCATGCAAGACAGGGAGGCGCCCTCTCGATCACTTTAATTTTTTCCTGATAATGAAATAACTTAAAATTGGGGTGTCTCACATACATGAGAAATATATCTACAAAAAGCTTGAAATGTCTACTTTTAAATGAATCAATTCAAAACGAAAGCATAATGTAATCTGTGAAGGTTGCATTTCTCTTTAAAGGTGCATCCATGTGGAGAGAGTCAGCACTGTGAATTTATTCTTGCAGCCGGCAAGAAAACATTTCTTTATTACAAAATAATTCAAATGTCTCCTTTTTCACAATTATTAGGCTACTTCTGCCTATGCTTTGTGGCAAACTGAATGCATGTGCTTCAGCGCGAAATATATTAAGGCCGGATTATAGATGTAAATTTAATATAAACCTGCGATTAGTTAAATAATGACAAATGAATGACTAGTAACTAAAAAATCTTACATGGGGGGCAGACCTATTAAATACCCTCTAGACATCTCTGTTAAAGTTTTTAAAGCATTTTATTCGCGTTTGCATGAATTCTTCTTTCATAACAGTAGGTGATGGAGAGATGCCTTAACATTGATTTTTCCTCTGAAACACAAAAACGAAAATTGAAATAAAATTTATATTTTATTTTCTGAGAATGGCCAACGCTTCTCTGCAGATATTGTTGCTTCTGGTCTGTGCATTGTAAATACAAAAAAAAAAAATAATAATAATAATAAAAAATAAATAAAAATAAAAATAAATAAATATATAAATAAATAAATAATAAATAATGTCTCCAAAAACTCTGGTGTTTTTGTCTCGTCTGTAACGTATGTGTATTTCCCAAATCTAAAATAGCCTATAAAACATGTTCATAGACAGACACTTGTCTGGACTCTGTTTGGGATTTAGAAAAACATAAAGAGATGGTTCAATATATTTGTAATGAATAGGCTACATTCTGTGAGAATTGATATTTCACACTCTAAAAAATATTGTTTAGACGAAACAAAATAAAATTAACGCAACAGTTTGTATAATTTTTTTTTTTTGAGTTAAGGCAACTTCCTCTGAAATTAAGTTAGAATAACTAATAAACTATATTGTGCTATACAGTAGTCAACCTTTGAAGTGGATCAAAATCTTTCTTCAAAGTTGTCCTAAAACCAAAATGACGAGGCATTTGCTCTACTTTGGCTAAACCGGATCGGCAAGTTTGAAACCCTCATAAGACACTGTCCATATGAAAGAGCAAGAGATTCACACCTTTATATCAACCCCCACAAGCTATGCAGAACTACCCCCCCCCCCAAAAAAAAAAAAAAACACAACCCCCTCCAGCTGAACTGAATTTGGTCTGTTTTTTGGCTGCAAGGAATGGTGTGTTGTCATGTTACTGGGTTGAAACATGCCTGCAATCACAGCAGCCTTACTCTTTTTATTCATTATTTTCTCGCAGCCCTTATTATTATTTTCATAAGAACATAATAATAACAAATTCTCAATTGATAATTAATCATTATTTTTTACAAAAATCATTGTTATTTGTGAACATAGGCGTTTGAAGAAAGGCTTTAAGACCAAGCTGAATGCTTCGTCAGCTAAACTTGGAGCTCATTATATTGAAGTACAAATCCAAACACCAGAAGCAACCTACACTCTCTAAGTGTTCTTTCATTAAAAAGTATGCATTTTATTTATTCACAGGCTATATGGTTAAAATAATATTTTAGTTCAAAACTTTGAGTGCCATTGTTTAAAAAAAAAGGCTTTATTGACTAACGTTTCACAGACCTTCAGTGGTTATGCTTTAAAATCCCATGCCATTTGTAATTTCACAGTATTTTCACCTCCTAAATTACTACCCCAAAATATAATGGTTAAATTTACTCAGACCGACGGCATTTTTTTAATTACATTATTATTATTATTATTATTATTATTATTTTTAGAATAATTGTAGCCTACATAAATGGGTGAAGCAAAACAAATATAACTTTTTAACTGCAGGCAGATATAGGCCTATATTATTGTACATTACAAATATTTGGATTGTCCCTTATTCTTTCCCTTACTTTCTTAAAGAATAAACACTTACTTTCTACAAGAATAAACATGATAACATATAATTAATTAATAGAAATAATTTAATCAATTAAAACCTTTTTATACTAGATTCAACTTGAATTTCAATACTATTAAACTGACTTTAAAATCTCAAGGAGTTTATAAGTTAAAATGGGTAAAATGTCACAGTGCATGTTAAATAGCCTAAATGAACTTGTATCTTAATATATATTATCTGAAGACCTTGATTGCATGTTAGCATAAAACTATATAATTGCAGTATATAATAATATAGGCTTAGCTATAAACAAACAAAAAATAAATTAATAATACTTTAAAGCGAATCATAAGGTAAGGTTGGGCTCTCTCATTCAGGACAAATTCAAACGTTTCCATATTTGTGATGTTGCCATTTGAAGCTTAAATCTTATTCATTAGGTAAAATTGGCTTTGTAGTTCACGCGTGTTTCAGTAATGAAGGAAAAAAAATATATTAGCAAAAATATGCCAGTGAACCGCTGCTCGCGCCGAAAAGCATGGTGAACGGCTGCTGTTTCCAGTGAATATGTGCATGAGGCACCAGCACGATCAAACAGATGAAACAGGTAATACTACATTTTTGGTCACACAGTAAAGGCATAATTCGAAAATGTAAAGTGTTAGCAGTTCGAAAAATCAAGAATAATAGCAGAGTTATTAAGAATTATTTCTAAATGTTGGACCGTTCTCATTTCGCTCAATGGAACCTGACGATTTTTTTTTAACCAAGAATGAACTGAAATGAAAACATTTAGCTTTTAATCTGTGTATATAATGACTGTTTAATAACAATAGCATTGACAAATGCCTTTGTGTAATTATAATGTTATTGTTATTTAACTTCCTTTCATCTCCGTTTACAAACCAACATTTTACAATTACATTCAGTTCACAATCCGTCCCTTTGCGCCAACTGGCGGCAGTTTCACAAATGATTTTAACACGCGACTGACTGACACGCGGCGGTAATACCCATTCTGGTTGTCCACCTACTGTAGTTCACTTCCAGAAGGAAAATTTCCTTCTGGGTCTGTTGTGAGTGCTTTCATGACCCTGCAGTGATGCCGCTGTCGTACGGCAGTGGCGTCACTGCAGCGTCGTGAACGCACTCACAACAGACCCAGAAGAGAAGAAAATGGTGAATAAAGTCATAATGTTTGTCATTTTTCGAGCAAAATGTATTTTCGATGCTTCCATAAATTCTAACAGACCCTCTGATGTCACATGGACTACTTTGATGATGTTTTTATTACCTATCTGGACATGGACAGTATACCGTACATACATTTTCAATGGAGGGTCAGAAAGCTCTCGGACTAAATCTAAAATATCTTAAACTGTGTTCTGAAAATGGTCTTATGGGTTTGGAACGACATGAGGGTGAGTCATTAATGACATAATTTTCATTTTTGGGTGAACTAACGCTTTAACCATGCGTGACTTTTCCTAAGTGATTATGCAAAGCATGAAGACATGCATCGCAGAGCCAGTGCGTGATAAGCATTTGTGGTTAGAAAGTATAGAATTTTCTTTTTTTAGAAAATGGCTGATCATTTCACTAGATTAGACCCTTATTCTCGCTGGCCACCATTGAAGTCCATTACATGGAGAACATTCCTGGAACTTAGTTTCTTTGCACCTGAAGAAAGAAAGACATGAACATCTTGGATGACATGGGGGTGAGTAAATTATCAGGAAATTTTCATTCTGGAAGTGAACTACTCCTTTAAGGCAAGGCACCTGTTAATAGGTCAGAAGATTTAACCAGTAGATATCACCATATTTTCCAGTTGACAGATTACATAAAAATCTGTTTCAATCAAGTTTTCTGAAATGTTATGTTGAAATATGCAATTGATACATTGTATTAAATATTATAATACATAAAATCTGCACTAATTTGCATATATTTCAAGAAATCTATAACCTTTCGATTGAACAGTGAATGAAAAAAACAATGTTTTTGTCTGTAGTGCCTAAAAAGTGTCTCTTGTTATATCCCTTCCTTGTCTACTTGCACAGACACCATGCAAATATAACCAGTTTAACTTTCTTAGGTGGCCATGAGTTCAAGGAGTTGATTTTATACAGACAGGGTGGTAATGTATTATATTTATGGTTACACTTTTGAGATATACTGTACGTTGCTGCACTCTTGTCTGATAGACTGTCAGGGCGTATATGTTATATTATTTCATGGCATGCATTTTATTTATTTATTTTCTTGTCTGTGTTCTATTTGTGTTTCCTAAGACTGAATCACAGTCTCTGCTGTCCTCTGATCACTCCTGTCAATTTTGATATGTGTGTTCTCCATCTTTACGCACACTCCAGCGTTAAGAGCCACTGATCTACACACCTCCACCCTGCTCACATGTCTCTTAGCAACCGTATTCATCCAGAAGGGCTACTGATACATTTGGATCTGATCTGAGATCAGCAAATGTGGATTTGAGTTATCACTGAGATGTGACAGAGACACTTCACTTGGACGGTAGCAGCCATCCATTTTCAGACAAGTAATATTTCTACACTGAACATCTGCTGCTACAGAGTGTGTGTGTGTGTGTGTGTGTGTCTAAGAGCACATTTGTCATACAATTTATGAGAGAATATTTCCAAAAGTTCATTATCAAGAAGAGTGCCCATCATCAATTAATTTCTGCTCTTTGACCCTCATTTGACACGAAACTGACCTTGACACACAATCCTACAAACCAAAACAAACCTCACAATAATAGCATGATCAAATGAAACTGTGAACATATGGAAATTACTCATGCAAACTCAAGCCCAACAAATTTAAAACATGTCAGCAGAGCATTTATTCTTACAACATGGCTATTATTTGCCATATTTGTGATTTTTATATGAAATACAACTCACTAATATTTTTGTTATTTATCTTACTGATCATTTTAAAATAATTATCATTAATACGACAAAACATGAACAATTAGGACTGTATGTCCCAACAAAAACCTTTCGTCACCCATAGATTGTAACCTATTATCTTTCAGTAAATATGAATAGCAGAGGTGACACTATAAATGGATTACAAGGGAAAATAAAAGTCACTTACCTACAGAGCAGATCACATGACATGAGATGGGATGGTAGGGCAGGAAACATATAGAAGAAAAAGAGATAACAGAAAGTAGTTAATAACCATATAAATAAACATATTTCAACAAAATTTAAATGCACATCATTAAAAATGCTGGCAACAGATTAAAATTAGCTCTCATTTGTAACATTAGTTATAGTAATATGAACTTCCCCTTCACAGCAAGCGGGACTCCCATTAGTGGCAATTTCCTTTTTACTATCTGTGTTTTGAAGCAAAAAGATGTACTATATGTTTGAACATGAGCATTACCTCATGTTGCATCAAAAGCAAATAGAACACATTAGCTGCATTTCAACCTGGTGCCAAACGGTTATAAGAATTGTACAAGTTATTTGTCCACTTGAGTTCAGTTGGACACAGCATGAATATAAAATGCTATCGGCCTGGAATTCTTAGCATGGTCGGCTAACTGTGCTGGTAGAATGTGTGTAGTGATGATTGGTCACTTGTTTGTTGTCTGGCTACTAGTTTCTCTCTGTACTTGGTCAATTGCACTACTTGAGCAAAGTAAACAGAAATATCTGATTATCCTCCATAAGGCAGTCACTATTTAAATCTCTTACAGTATGTAAACACTTGCATTACCAGGGGAAGAACTATAGTAAACAAATTTGTATTATGAGCTCTACACATTAAAAAACGAAACCATACCCATAATGGCTGGGCCAGATTGGCCCAGAGTGGAACGGTTAAGCACTGAGAATGATTTGGCCCTTCAATGCCAAGTAGATGTAACAGTATACACATGTGGCTTCTGGGACATGTTTCGGTTTATAGCTTCACCAAACTTAGCACACCATAGTAGCTCACATATATTTATTTAAAGCAGGTGTTTCAGGTGATTCAGATGAACCAAAATGCAGCATAACACAATGCTTAAATCTAGAGAAAATCCTCATAGTGTATTACATGCTGCTTTGCTAAAGCTATAGGACATGAAGGATCCGATAGTAATGATGATAATACAAAGTTTTTTAATGTCATTTGAAAACAGTGGCAAGTTCAACCAATAGAAACTCTATCTTACGCGAGATGGAATGCGACGCGGTGATCGCGGAGACTCCATCGTCCGACACGTCCATGCTACGTTAGCCAAAGGTAAAGTGCACAATCACTTTTTACCTGGTGCTCATGTTCTCGATGTTTATATAGCGGTAAATCCCCATCACCTGCTTTCAAATGGAGCTGCAGTTAATACACAGAGCCGTAGTTTACTGACAAGCTACGCTATATCGAGTTCATTATCGATAGATTAACAAATAACCAGACGCCACCCGATCTAAATATACCCTCACAGTTAAATAGTAATGACTTTATGAATTTCTTCACTGATAAAATAGATAACATCAGAAATACAATAACAAATGTAGATTCTACAGCGTCTAATACTTTAGTTTTATCCATCGCACCCAAAGATAAACTGCAGTGCTTTACAACTATAGGACAGGAAGAGCTAAATAAACTTATCACTGCATCTAAACCAACAACATGTTTATTAGATCCTGTACCCACTAAATTACTGAAAGAGTTGTTACCTGTAGCAGAAAAACTGCTTCTCAATATTATTACTCGTCGTTATCTTTAGGTCACGTCCCAAAACCATTAAAGCTGGCGATTATTAAGCCTCTTATTAAGAAACCACAACTAACTGGCAAATTACAGACCCATTTCAAATCTTCCATTTATGTCTAAAATTTTAGAAAAAGTGGTGTCTGCTCAATTGTGCTCCTACCTGCAAAAAAAATGATCTCTATGAAGAATTTCAGTTGGGTTTCAGGCCCCATCATAGCACAGAAACTGCACTTGTTAAAATTACAAATGACTTGCTTCTTGCATCAGACCAAGGCTGCATCTCATTGCTAGTTTTACTTGATCTTAGTGCTGTGTTTGACACCATAGATCATGACATACTCATAGATAGATTACAAAACTATACATGTATCCAAGGGCAGGCTTTAAGATGGTTTAGATCCTACCTGTCCGATTGCTACCACTTTGTTTATTTAAATGGAGAGTCATCTCATTTATCAACAGTAAAATATGGAGTGCCACAAGGATCTGTCCTAGGTCCTCTGCTATTTTTAATATACATGTTGCCCCTTGGTAATATCATTAGAAAATACGGGATTAGTTTCCACTGATGATACCCAACTATATATCTCAACAAGACCAGGTGAAACTTCTAAATTATCTAAGCTAGCAGAGTGTGTTAAAAATGTAAAAGATTGGATGACCAATAATTTTCTCCTATTAAATTCAGATAAGACAGAGATATTACTTATTGGACCAAAAAACATTACACAGAATCTCGTAGATTACAATTTGCAATTAGATAGATGTACTGTTACTTCCTCTACTGTCAAAAATCTGGATGTTATATTAGACAGTAACTTGTCTTTTGAAAATCATATTTCCCATGTTACAAAAACAGCATTCTTCCATCTTAGAAACATTGCCAAGCTACGAAACATGTTACCTGTTTCTGATGCAGAAAAGCTAGTTCATGCGTTCATGACCTCTACACTGGACTATTGTAATGCACTGCTAGGTGGTTGTCCTGCATAGAGTCCTTATTAGGTCAAGAAAATATGATCATTTTACCCCAATTTTACAGTCTCTGCCCTGGCTACCTATTAAGTTCCGTATCAGTTACAAAATATTATTACTTACTTATAAGGCCCTTAATGGCTTAGCTCCTGCGTACCTAACTAGTCTTCTACCACGCTACAACCCATCACGCTACCTAAGGTCACAAAACGCTGGACTTTTGATAGTACCTAGGATAGCAAAGTCCACTAAAGGAGGTAGAGCTTTTTTGCATTTGGCTCCCAAACTCTGGAATAGCCTTCCTGATAATGTTCGGGGTTCAGACACACTTTGGACAAGCATTCAAATAATGCATCTCATAATTTTGGACTGCAGTTATATCTAAACAAATGCGTATTATTATTCTTTAGCTTGGGTTAAACTAATTAATTTTACTTGGCTGGAACAGCAGCTACGCTAATTATGTCTCTATTTGTTTCTCTGTTTTGCCTAGGATTTACACAAGCTCCAGTCTGGATCCATAACACCTGAGAAGAGATGATGCCAACCCCTCAGAGGACCTCAGATGATGCTAACCCAGAGACAACATACAGAACTACCACATTTTGCTATAAGTTTGATTGCATAATTGCTGTTAATAGTGTTGATCGTCTGTTTGTTTACGTCTTTTATTGATTTTTCTGAACATTTCTGCCGTTTGCACATAAACTGACAGTCATCACTGATAAGCTACTACTAAATACTAAATATTGTAGAAACTTAATTTTCTGTAAAATTGCTTTGCAGTGATTTGTATCGTAAAAAGCGCTATACAAATAAACTTGAATTGAATTGAATCTTATGTTTGGTGGGTGGGTATAGTGGGTAGTAGAGGTCGACCAATATATCGGTCGGCCGATATATCGGGCCGATATTTGTCATTTTTAATATATCGGCATTGGCCGATATCTGTGTTTAGTAGCGCCGATTTAAAGTCAGGCACGTTTGCGGGCAGCCCCTGTTATTGGTGCGGTGAAAAGTGCTGCTGCTGCATGTGAAGGACCCCAAGCCAAAACTTTTGGAAGATTCAACAACAGTCCTGGGAGATAAAGGTAATCAGAGATTTTCACTCTGTAAATGGGGTGGAGAGGTTGGCAGCTCTCACAAACACTGCAGCGTGATCGAGGGCTAACTTACTCCGTCCCGCAGCCCAGAAAGGTGAATGACATTTGTTCAGAAGCATGTTTTGATGCAGACAATAGCCGGGTTTCCATCCAACTAATTTGCATTTAGGGATGTCAATTTTCGATCATTTCCATGATCAATCAATTAATAACCTTAATGCTGCAAAATGCGTCTGCAGCGGTATTATTATTATGTGCACAAGCTACTCGGGAAAAAAATAAGCTTTCTCACCCGAATTAAAGGGGTTTTAGTCTGAATAAAATGCTAGTAGCAGGACTGTAAAATGAATAGATGTGATTATGATCATTTTATAAAATGAAAAGAGCGCGCCGTACGTTTGAGATCATTTTACATTGTTGACTGTTTCCCATCAAGGAGACCGCTGAATGCGCCTCTTTAAATGGTTTCGTGGTGCTTGTTGTTGTATTTTAAAACGCAATTGCAATGTTTTCAAATGACACTATAGTATTAAAAATAAAATTATCCCAAATGTAACTGTGGCGCTTGTGGCTGTGCTGCGCAGTCAGTGAACCGCTTTCATAGGTGCTGCTGCAAAACACTGTTGCTCACATCAAACATTTTTATGCGAGTATTATGACCAGTACTTAATTTGATCCTGTTCTGGAAAATGTTCAATTCTGAATTTTTACGTTCCGGTAGGCTTATTTGTTTTAAAAAAAACAGGCATTAACAGTGCATTAGATCATGACAGTGCATGCGTGCATGCATGCATATGAGGACGGAGCAAGCGCGGGTTTGGCTAGATGTATTTGGAGGTTATTGCTCACATCTCGTTCTGCACATATCCAAATGTTTCCATATTCGCAATGTATCTGAATATTAAACTATAATATTTTTTCTTTTTTTAATGTAAACTAGGCTTGTACTTTACACGCATTCCATTCGCATATAGACAAAAGTTCTTTTTATTTGAGTGAGAATGTATTTGGTTTGAATGAAGAGTGGACCGGTATAAGGTCTATTTAAACTGACCAGTGTTACCTTTTATATGTTTGGTTGACTGTACTTTATTTTAATAATGAAAAGACTGCGACGTAAGTTTGAAATTAGAATGCACTTTAGATGTTCTGTGTCATTTATACCAAACACAAATGTTGCTGGTTGCTAGTGTGTTTGCAGCACTACTATTGTTTATTTTTTATATATTTTATTTTTTATATTTTTCAGTTTAATTGATTTTTACTTATAAACTTGTATTTATTTTATTTAAATGTATATTTAAGTTTACATTTATGTTCCAACAAACTTGAAAAATTCTTCTTGATAAATGCTCTAAAACTATGTAAATGATTGATTTTATATATATATATATATATATATATATATATATATATATATATATATATATATATATATATATATATATATATATATATATATATATATATATATATGATTGACTTTATATTTATATATATATATATTTAAAACCTGTTTTATATATTAAATACTTGGTCATTTGTTTGGTTAACTTTGGATAATTTTTTTATTTTAATACCGTGCAGTGCACAAAATTAAGATTCGAGAGATGGTTCAAGTCAGTGTTCAGTCAATGATGATGTTAAGTTTAGAAATGTTGTGCATCCACTTATTATTAGTGTGAAATTTTAGCATGCAAATGAAGGGGAAAACTTCAAGACATTGGCCCTTAAAATCGGCAGCACATATCGGCCATCGGCTGACCCTGACCTCTAAACATCGGCATCGGTTATAGAAAAACCCATATTGGTCGATCTCTAGTGGGTAGGGGAGATGCACAGTGGGAATGCACTTGAATTGATCGCTCAGAATAACAGCTCTTGCATTTACCATTAAATATAGAAAAGACATAACTGGAAGATCTGCGCTTATCCACTAGAATTACTAGGTATTTTTTACATAAAATACATAAATACATTGGATGGACCAGCTGTCAGACAGAGCTTGTGTAGCTTAGCCACTGATGTATACCTTCAGTGGTAGGCACTGGTAAATTCACAGTATGCCTGTGAAGTACACAGTATACTTCCTCTAGTCCCTTCATTTATTTCTGTTGTCAATTTTTCCTGTACATGTGAAAAGGCTTTTCATCGCATGTCATGATGAAATATCATAATAAAAGCACTTCTGTATACTGGTTGTGGGAAAGGATCGTGATCGTGGCCAATTAAGAATTTTTTTAACTGAATGGTATCAGCTCTCCTACGCCCGTTCCACCAGTGATTCATCAGCTGTCATGCCAGTGTCATGCAATAGGCGGCAGTATCAACTTTCAACAGTACACCGCCATTAAAAGGAAATGAAGACACTCAAATGTGCGTGCGTGATTTGCGAGAACAATGAAGTCTGTTCTAGGATGTCACACACATTTAAGATTCCGTGTATTTGATGTGCACTTTGTTTAAGGAATCACTCTACAGTAATTTATTTACTATTAACTTTTATCTGCTGTCGGAGTGTCTGAGACATTGATGCCATAATGTGTCGCCATGGGATGTACCTTACTTTGGACTTGCCTGATAGTCTGGCATTCATGAACTTCATGCTTTCTAACCTTATCTCAACTTTTTTCCCCCTTTATGTTGCAATTAATCTGCTTACTGTAAATAAAAGATTATATCAGTAGTACCATATTAATAATTGTGACCACACAGTCTAACATGTTTCTATTTACCAATGTCTTTATTTAGTGTGTGCATATATAGAGAGATAGTGTCCATCGTATTATTGGAAGATAATTAAATTATACAAATATATATTGGATATTAGTGATGATAGATGCCCCTTTTTTAAATTTGAGCCCCTGCCCCAAGAAAGTCTCTGCACAACCCTGTATAGACTGGATTGAATTAAATAACTTTAATGCACTTGAAATATGCACCAAGCACTAGGAAAATACTAGTATCTGATCGGGACTCTATATCAGCAGATACTCAATATTCAATGACTTGGATCAGATCGGGGGCACAAAAAATCTGCTCGGGACATCCTTACTTCACACTGCTGTTGTTTTATGCACATATGTAAACACTCGACATGAGGGTTAATATATTTACTTTTTATATAGAAACACACTTCAGCAGACTTTCATGTAGTGTAGATATTCATCCGTAACACACATACATCATGGTGCTTGACAGATCCGCCCCAGGCTCTCTATCTCACACACACACACACACCCACACACTCCGTCTCTCTCCGCTCACTGGCTGATCTGCACACAGTGACAAAGTAATGAGACAGGTAAACACACCATGATCTATGTGGCTTTCAGGCAAGTAATGGGCTGTCAAACACACTCTATTCTCCTAGGGTCAGATCTGCTCATCCACGTGTGTGTTTTATTCCAATACAGAAGAAAACAACATCACTGCTGATTTCAAACCACACCTCAGTCACATGACCTCACGCCCTTTAAAGTGTATGGTAAGACTGACCTAATATGTCCTGCATTCTGACCCAAGAACAGTCCAGCGATCTTTCATCTCTTTTCATGTTTCACAGTACACACACAATTGCAGGTTCAAAGGCTAATGGAAGTGATAGCAAACATAGCATATTTTTTTACTGCTTTATAATAATGGATTCACACAATGTCCTAAATTTGAGTAAGAAAAAATTGCTAATCTCATATAAAATAAACAAAGAATGTAACGGCACACATTATTACTATTTTGCTTTAACCGCAGCAGCCATATTTACCAAATTTTTTAGTCTGAACTATCTGTTTTATAATTGTCATTTTAGCATATTAATGTGCAATACAAATTAACAGACATGACAGACAGAACTAAGCTTACATACTAAACTCAGAGAAAGAGAGCAAGATGCCATTTTAGGAAGAGATGGAAGAGACAGGGCAGGAAAATGGGCTAATAACATGGGAGATGCTCTGAATATGAGTGTGTCCATGAAGGGCACTATTCTGGGCACACCGCCTGGGCAGCAGCAGATGGAGCAGAGCTCCAGACCTCCCCCTGCTGTGATGATGCCAGTTTCAGCCCTGGCACTGCTGTGGGTCTTTCACTCACAGGCCAGCAGTACCAAGTAGGAGGAGTGGCCAATCACCAATGAGAATTTCAACTTCTAAAAACTATATTGCAACAAATGCAAATGCAAATGCAAAAAAAAAAAAAAAAAAAATTAAATGTATTATTAACAAAAATAAATCATAGTGCCTTATTTTTATGATGTTGTTGTTGTTTTTTCACCTTAGTGTTTTAAAATCTTGGGGATTATTTTATGTTTCAAGGATGTAAACATATTTGCACCAGAAAACAAGATTCAGAACAGAATATTGTAGTACACAGACCTCACAAACCTAAAACTAATATTTGCATCATAATGCTGTTTGTTATGCACATGACACTAAACATGGGACACACATGCAATGTTCTGGACCCCAGGAATGCTCAAATCACTCTTTCTCTACTTATTCTACAGTAAGTCTCTCATTTCACTGTTAGCATGAAGTTCAATTTCACCCAGATCAGAGAGAGATTAACACCCTAAATATGCACACTCCAGCTTTGCACATGCAAAGCCGGGAAACGCATGATGGTCGTTTTCCAGCGTGTTAAAACTATAAGCCACACAATCAAATCCACTCCAATCCAATAAATGCAGTTGTGAGCTGCACTCTCTGCTGATCTGAGAGATTTGAGCTGCAGGCGTATATGAGAAAACTCTTCTCCTCCCTTGATCTGCATGAGTGCAGTTCTCCTCTCTTTTGTAAGTATTATCAAGTGATGAAGCAGGCTTCAGCGGATGGGATTTGCCGGGAAAACCTATCCATCTTTAAACAATGGTTATTGATGAGACATTAAAAAGTTAAATTGGATTAATTAAGCATGCTGAGAAGGCAGTGTGAAGGTTCTAAACAAAACTTTCACCTAGTTAATGCACAACGATATGTTCACATACATTACTGACAGTTTTATCATGTGGATAATTTCAGTGGGGAGTGTTTATTCACAACTTTTTTTCTCTGCTTGATTGGTGCAAAATCAGCTCATTATCATAAAAAGGCATTAGGAATGTAATGCAAAGACTATTTACAGACAACCTAGTCTTACCTAGACCTAGACACCAACTAGAAGAGACTGCAGCTTTTTCTGGACAAGAAAGAATGTATTAAAGTGAAAAGCATGGGAGGTTGAGCTCCAGAATTTGACCAATCAACTTCAAGTTTCCGACTGACAATTCTGATGTCATAGAAATGGGACAGCTTTCCTCTGATACATTATAACCATCCTAATGCACTGCCTGCACTTCATAACTGAAACAATGTCTGTTATTTGCGGCACCACAGTACAAACAAAAAAACTATAACACTGTTCCATTAGAATCACACTCTAGGATATATGCTTTATGTTTGAGAGTAAAGGCTTGTTCAAATCAAGATTACCTATAACTATAAAGATAGAAGACGACTGCTGTTTTAAATGCTTGAGGTCTTTAAAGCTGGATGATTCTAATTGGCTGTCATTCTGAAAGTGATTCTAACATTACTGCTTTTCTGTGTAATTGACATTGGGCTTAAATTTTGCAGGGTTGAAAATGATCAAAGACTTCTGCTTTCCTGTCCCAAACCTATCCTGAAGGCACAGAAGTTCTGATAGTGATCAAGGAGTGTGTGCAGAGTGGAGTGATAATTGGATGTTTGAAATTTGTCACACCTTTTGCATGGTGGGGAAAGCTGTAATTTTCTGATTGGTCAGTTTCTCCCACATTATCCCATATTTGATCCCATATTTTGCTATTCTAACCATGCTTATTTCAGTCATTAGTATGAGTGTCAGTGGGTGATAATAGGCAAGAAATGTACAGTTTTATACCGTTGTGTTGATAACAATTCTTTAGTCATTTGGCAGTCCTACAGCCTGAACCATTGTAGGGAAACTACCCTTAGACACTTCGCATAGAATAAGAACAGTTGTTATACGGTAGTTATCGTCTTGAACAATTCTTGAACTTGAACTTAATTAAGTCTGATTTTTCAGTGATGTTTGAAAAGAGCATCAGAATGACAGACAATCATCTGTCATTTGTCTGAGAATAAACAGCTCCTCGGAATACCAGAACACAAGACCAAGAATGACAAAGGATTATTTACAGTAGTTACAGATTTTACTGCATGTCATGGCTTTGCTTTCACACATGATCTCTTGTGCCTTGTGTTTAGTTTTAAAGGGGTCATGAACTGCCTCTGTTTTTTATTTAGTACTGTTCTCTGAGGTCCACTTATAATGTTATCAAGATGTTTACATAAAAAAAAAACATCATAATTCTGAAGAATTAGGAAGGAAAGGAAGGATATACAAAGACGTTTTCTTTTTTTCTTCACAACCTGGCACTGCACAGCACCTTGTTGTCTTCAGAGCCATCTTTATTGTTTGGTTTCTGCCAACAAGGCTTGTACAAAAGTCTTATCAATCTATCATTCCCCTGTGATTTTAGGGAAGGTTATTGTTAGGGTTTGATTTAGGTGTATGGCTTAGGTTTGGACTATATTCCAGGATCAATAAAGATGTCTACAACTTTCTGGGGTGCACTCATGAAAATTGGCCCCTAATCATGGTCTTTCTCTTAAGAATGTTGTCTCTCGATAGATTTTGAACAGTCATAAAGAGTCGTAAAATGCACCACAACTGGAGACCAGCAAAAGGCAAGAGTTGCATCGATTTACTCAGTGGTGATGTCATCCCTGTTGGTTGCTTAATGCCACATGCTCTATAAATTTCCCTCAGTGCTTCTGACATGCACTGATGAAGGCAATCCATCTGAGTGACAGGAGCCAAACAAAGCATGTGCTCACTTTTTGACACACGACAAATAATGGAGAACCTGTTTCCTCAGGCACACTACATCTTCACATAACAAAGTTGAAAGTGATGCTGGTGTCTGCTGAGTGATACTCGGGTGATCTAAAAGGAGAGGAGACTTTAACATAATAGCTTGTTTTTGCTTGTTTTTTAAGCTAACAAATGGTTAGAAAAAAATATTAGCAAAATAAAAAATTTGAGCCAGGGAAATTTGGTTGATTTGACACGGAATGGCCCATATCTGTTTATTTTGTATTTTATATTTTAATCTTCCTGATTTTTTTTTCCTGCTCTTATTGTATAGCTTTTACTTGTCTTATTTTAAAATTGTTTATCTCATTGTTCTATTATTTATTCTTGTTTTTTCTTTTGTCTTTGTCAAGCACCAATTTACCAAAACAAAATCCTCGTACATGTATACATACAATACTTGGCAATAAACGTGATTCTGATTCTGATATGTATATAGTCCACCATCTAAGATTATTTTTAAGATTATTTCAGTCCATGATCATTCTTGTATTTATTGTAAGAGTGTGATGCTGACTCATATTGTTGCCTGTGATGCCTGTCTAGGTAGGCAGCTCACTAGATTTTGGAACAGAGATAAGATTTTTTAGCAATACAGAATTGGAGGTAAAATGTTAAAATATATGTAAGTCGGGTGCAGCTTTTTAGATGTAAAGGTTTACAGCATAGTAGAAGGACAGAAGTAAGTGAGAGGAGCAGTGTGTAGATTGTATGTCCTCTGGGATAAGTGTGCCTGCTTATTACAGATTAATCTGCAAATTAATGGTGATGGCTGCCCATCCCACCTTTAACAGAGCCTTTAGTGCAGATGATGATGCAAATAGACAGATAGGGAGACGATAGCTACGCGCTGTCTTCTACTGCTGGGGTTGTCATGGCTACAGATGTAGAGAGCTGGCTGTGACCTACTGGCATTGTGTATGGTGATCACAGTACAGTCTCATTTACAGGCTGAAAAATAAAACGCTTTAATACAGCAATATTTGACCTTTTAAAATCAAGCCAATAGGACATGGATCACAGCTTCAGTCAATTTATTGAAACAATACACTATAAGGGCTGAAGCAAACACACACACATACATGCACACAAAACAGAAGTTAGACATGGTTGGTTTGCTTGGGCCATCTGACGTCACCTGTTTGGCTTCTCACAAATGCTGCAGTTTGCTTTGTCCAATTACCAATGCAGTGTCCCCTCTGTTCCTAGAACAGTCAGGCCCATTGATCTAGACCCATTGAAACAAATTATCTGCTGCTGGAACAGGAGGTGATCTGCCCATAGAGAGAGACGTGCTGGCCTCTCTCCCTCCAGCGAATGGAAATCTATACCTCCGGATGTGGGAGGCCTGCCTTTGATCGGCCTTGGCCCTCATGATTAATACTCGTTTGTAAAGGCTTAATTGGTTTCAAACACTAGGCTGCTGCCTTAACAAATCACACTTCCCAATGGAATCAGTGGATGGGCAAAGAGAAAGAAATATAGAGAAATATTACAGAAAGACAGACAAATAGAGAGAGAGAAAAAGAGAGAGTGAAAAGGGTTGCTATAGTGCTGTGCACATTTTGTCCAAACAGAGTTATGATTGTAAACAGCACTTTTAGATTTTATCCTGTGATGTACGAGATTGGTTCACCTTTGCTCAGATTTTGAGACAACCTGATATCAAAATCAAATTAACCAGCCAGGAAATCACAATATATGATTTGTTGATGATTGTATGATTTGTA
Organism: Cyprinus carpio; assembly: GCF_018340385.1. Lineage (NCBI taxonomy): Eukaryota > Metazoa > Chordata > Actinopteri > Cypriniformes > Cyprinidae > Cyprinus > Cyprinus carpio. Next base: position 9,077,806 of record NC_056614.1, read on the forward strand.
CAATATACTGTATAACAATACTGTCATGATATTTTTGTATGGTTTCCAATTTATATCAGCAGGCAAATGCAGATGCTGTCTTTTGTAAAATGAAAGTGGATAGTGAGTGGACAAGCTACCAAAAATAAACTATAAAACAATAAAATTCCATGAATCATGAACTATATTCCAAATCTTCAAGCCTTCACTAAACATATCATGAAAAAGAATTTGGAAAAAATCCAGGTCCAGTCACTCAGTAGGATGCAAAAGTTGAAAAGCCTTTATTATTTAAAAGGGCTAAAGCATAAAACACCAACGCTGGCCTTCATCAGGGTGTTGGTAGCAAACAAACAGAATCAAGCCATACTTATAGTTGCATTGATTTCAGGTGTGCCACTCTGGCACTTGCAACACAATTTCTTTGCCACTAGAGGCAATAGTTCAGATCATGTCTGATACCAGAGGTTAAACCAAACAGGACCAAATGAGACATGTCCAAGTGGAAGAACAGGAATGACACTACTGAAAATATCCAGTGTACTCCATACAATATACACCAAAGGTCAATAAACCAGTTACACATCATAATTCTCAATTAAGATGGTTCTAAAACAACATAAATAGTGTTCAAAAATAGCAATTGGGTCTGTTGTATTCAAAAAACAATAAACTGTCCCTATAGAGACACAACAATTATAAAAAGGGTGAAAGGTCAAAATCTTCATTGAGACCTGGATGACTAGTGACGTGACGAAAGTGACGTGACGTGACGTGACATACAGCCAAGTATGGTGACCCATACTCAGAATTCGTGCTCTGCATTTAACCCATCCGAAGTGCACACACACTCCTCAATCTCCTTTTAGTAAGGCCTACATAAAAACAGCCACATGTACACTCTAATTGATAGACAACATGGGTAGTATTGCAATTAATAAAACTGTTAATAGTGTAAGTCTTATTACTGAAAACATCCATATATGTAGCAGTTTTAGCCATATTCTCACAATAATTACAATTACCACAAGGAAAGTTTCCCTTAGGTTGTCGAAGCCAAGTTTCACGTTTAGGAGGTAACTTCTTACTAACTTGTCTTTAATTGTAGGGGCCCTCTTAAAGCTGATCCCAGGGGGTTCCATGAATATTTCCTCTAAAGTCGGGTCACATTCAATAATGTTCCAGTTTTTCTTAATAATATATTTAATCTGGACAGCCTCCTTACTATAATGAGTGACAAAGTAGGGTTTCTGAGTTAACACTCTTTTGGGTCCAGACTTAAGCAGACTCTTTCCCTTCACTAAACATATTGCAGTGTTCACACTAGACTCTAAATAGACTCTGTTGGTAAGACTTAAGCAGCACACCATTTCACACTTGAGCTGTGCTGCACCGATCACATTGTAATTACAAGGCTAATTAACAGGGCAGAGGGCTGAATGGCTCTCCCTGCAGTTATCTTAGTAGAGGAGATTGGAGAGGAAAAATGCAGTGTTTGATTTGGGGGGTGGGGGGGGGGGTGTTGGGGGGTCCCGGACCTCCCATAAGCATTAAGGTCCCCTGGTTTTTCAATAAAACTTTGATACTTAAAATGTGGTTTTGACTGCTGTATTAAATTTAGACCTGCTTATGTTACATCATATTTTATTCTTAAGCATTTTTACAGCTTTGCTCATTTTAACCAATCACACACAATTCTGTTGAGCTTACGAATGCAGCAGACAATCAGAGGCGTTCAGATTAGTCATCAATGGAACCCCAGAGTTTTCAAATAGCTGATCAATATCACAAGAGGCGTGCTTTTTTTCACAAATCACAAATGTGATATTGATTTTAAGTTAATATTAAGATACTTACATTTTATACAACATAATGCCAATTTTTTTTCTCTGATGTTTCATTCCTGAATGAATCAACCATATGATTCGGTTCAATCGCAATGACTCACTTATTAACAGTGACTTGCTGCCACCTACTGGTGGTTAAAATTTCATATTTTAAAGTACCTTTTTATATATATTTTCTAAATCATTTCAAATATTAGTATTCAACGTTTTAAGATTAAAATATCAAAGCATTATTTATGCATTTGTAATAGCAGGTTAAATGCATTCATGACCTGCATTAAACAGTGTGTATATGCATCTAAATGCCACTTTAGATTCAGCTTCTGAGTTTCCTCTTCATTGCATGTATATTGTTGATAATGATTTTATCTGTTTGGTAACAGCCCTTAAATGTCTTATTATTGTAATAGTCTTTATTGATTAAATGTAAGAATTTGAGACATTTCTAGAAAAAATGGCCTTACAAAGTTAAAAATGCCTATAAGGGGTAAAAAATCATTTCAAACTAAAAAAAAAGGATTAATTTCTATCACTAGTGTGAACTGACCACACAGACTCAACACACTCAGCAAAATATGGTCTGATTATCGTTCTCGATAAAATCCCAGAAAATATTGAAACATCATTTTTTGTAAACATTGCACACCCCTAGGCTAGATATTTTATTCTTCTTTGCTTAGTGATTGTTTTGTATACCTAATTCACTGTTCATCCTAAAATAATCTTTTATCTTAGAATTAAGTTTTCTCAACGAGAACAAAAACATGTGCATCCTTTGCATATAAAGTTTTATTTTATTTTATTTTAATTTTTTGTGAAGGGACTTGATAAGTTGAACTTATTTCATTTTTTCTACGGTCACACTCTCTGTGTTTGGGACTGACCCAGATTTATTTAATAAGGTAAGAGTCTTAAATGTCAAACTGGTCAAAGTTCATGGTCATGGTCAAAGTTCAGTGCTGTAGGTCTCCAGTACCAGTACTATTACAATGCATTAAAAGCATACACTTACTGGTCTTGCTAATCTAACATTTTTGTGGGGTTTCTCAGCTTGTTATAAGGCTACACCTAAAAGACTAGATACACAATAGTCCTGCTGACAGCTGCTTAAAACTAGAGTCAGGATGCTGAGAAGCACTCAAGGAATCATACATCAGAAAGGCTTGTTTTCAGTGAGTGTAAAATAGGCAGAGAATGCAGAGCATGAGTGTTTGAGGCATAGGGTGAGCACTCAAGAGCAGTGCTGAGAGCAGCGGGTGGGCGATGTTTTTTGGGGGGGGTGTCAGCTAATTAGCAGGGCGGTCTCTGGGGCAGCAACCGCACTGTATCATATGGTGCGTCTGATAGCAGAGACACTGTGAGGGTCACACACTCACACTCTGGAGAGATGTGTAATTACAGAACAGACACATAAAGCAGTTGTTATTAAACTACAGGCTTTCTGTCACTGCTTTTATATATATATATATATATATAACTGAAATACATATACATTATGCAAAGATTGACATTGCAAACTGTAGTATGCTATGGTATAGTGACAAGACCTATGCTATGATGAGTAGTGTCCAATAATCGTAAAAAAAAAAATAAATAAAAAAATTGAGTTGTCCAAAAATTTCTTGCAGTTCTGTCAAAAAAAATTGCCAAGAAGTTAAGTATGTTGCATAATGAGAAAGTATTCTGTATACTGCATACTTTGACACATGGTCCAACATCCTATTATTCCATGCTTACACATAATGTACATAGTTTGAATTACATATTTTCACCTTTTTAAATATTATATAGGTCATTCCAGGGGTGCGTTTGGAATGGACTACTGTATTGTTTTTAACTTACATAAAATCTGGCTTTCCTGTCAGGACTGTTGTTTTTACAACACTCAAATCACACGAATAAGCAGGCTGACTCAAGGAAACTCTTGTTGTCATGGCGCCAGAAAGCATCCCTCAGGGGCCCTCTGAACTTGCCATGTAAAGGGTTGCCAAGGTGATCTCCAGGGAGGCGGGTGTTGATGGATATGTGGTGTTAAATGGAGGGGGTGAGTGAATGCTGAGAAGGTCAAGAGGACAAAAGCAGCATGAGAATGTACACAGAGAGACAGAGGCTATTACTGTGACCCCATCACCTCCCCCCAAGATCCGTCAGGTCCTAAATCTACCTCCATCTGACAGCGCAGACTGAGAGTGGGGCCTCCCAGACTAGGCTACACACACACATACACACACACACACACACACACACACACAGACACACACAAACCTTCTCATTACTTCTCTCACACAGATCCATTTTCTGCTGCAGTTTCAAACTTCTAACAGAAATACAGAAAGAGAGTGTTCTCAGATAGTTTGATCCTGGGTAAAATGTTTCTTGTACATCATATTCTGATGAGAGGGCAGACAGCATGGAGTTCCACCATCTAGGTAACTGCAGATCTGTGAGAGCCAGGACACAAGACCTTACCTTCAACAATTCCATCCAACTAGTAGAATTTTTTTAGACTTTTCACTTTGACAGTGACAGTGCAAAAGAGTCCATGCAATTAACTGCATGGAGACAATAAATTGCATTTCCTGCTAACAGTCCAAAAAAATATGATCCTAACATGGTACTTTGTTGTTACCTTATATCAGATTTTAAATGTCCTTATTTAAGATCAAAACTCTGTCAATCTGTCAACAAAAATATTCCATATGAAAAGTGAAAGTGATGTGACATACAGCCAAGTATGGTGACCCATACTCGTGCTCTGCATTTAACCCATCCAAAGTGCGTACACACACAGCAGTGAACACACACACAACCGTGAACACACCCGGAGCAGTGGGCAGCCATTAATGCTGTGGCACCCGGGGAGCAGTTGGGGGTTCGGTGCCTTGCTCAAGGGCACCTCAGTCGTGGTATTGCCAGCCCGAGACTCAAACCCACAACCTTAGGTAAACACTGGCAGCTCACTGCTAACAGAGCCCACTCATTTGAGCTATCTGGATCCGGCATTAAGTTCCGCATTCAGGGGGTTTGGACAATGAGGAATGAGAACAGAGCCAGAGCTGCTATAATTGGATTTCAGCAGAACAAAAGCACAAGCTCTTTTATTGTGGAGTCAGAGCGGTGAGATGTCTGATCTGCGGCTGTGTTCGCAGGTTTACTCACGCTCACAGACACTTCCTTTATCCCACAACAGCACAGGCTCAAAGCACAGTGTGTCTGTAGCTGTCGCAAATATATACAGCATGCTGAGAAACACAACACAAGCTGTCTCCCATCAACGCACACACATAGAGGTTTGCGATCTTAAAGTCAACATGAAATCAAAACTGACCCTATTTACCTGCTTAATATGTGATTCTGGTGTTATTGTGAGAAATCAGACCATAAACATATTAATCTGAAATTTTCAGCTGTCAAGCCCTCTTATTTTTAAACTCCTCCCCTTTAACAACCTGCCAACATCCAATCAATTCAAAATGGATTTTCAATTTCCAAAGTCCCGCCCAGTTTTATTTTCATGAAAAAAGAAAAAAAGGCTCCACATGAAGTTTTTAGTTTTTGTTTTTAATATCAAAATGTCAAAGAAGTTTCATGAAACATAAAAATGGCACTAGAAGCTGATAATGCTACAGATGGAACACTAGAGAAAGAGATAATAGTCATTCGTAAGTTATAACTTGTACCTTTATGTTAATACATGTTTCCCGAAACGTTCTTAGTTAAGTATACCTTTTGTAAGTCATTCGTTCATAAGGTTAGTCTGGACCACTCTTAGTGATACCTTATTGCGGTTCACAGTTCACTCCACTAGTGGCCACCACTGTGCAAAAATCTTCTTCACATTTCAGTGAAAAAGTGCAGAACCAAATAAATATTAAAATTCTAAAGTTGTAATACACCTAGTGTTCAATTAATTTAAGTGTTTTTATGCAAAGAATAAAACTGTCATTATACTGATGGTTGTTAGTTTTTCCATTATAATATACAAAGGCACATCGGCTGGCAAACCATTAGACAGCACATAATTGGGAGTCTATTTAAAGGGAATGAATGTGATGGGGAGTTTGGTCAAACTATTGCAGCGAGACAGCAAATAGTTTTCCTAAATCAAAGACGGTTGCGTCCGCGGAGCCAGTTAGTGTAGCATATGTGCATGGTTTCATAATAGTGTCAGAATAGCTACCATGTCAAAAGATACAATTCTATAAAAATTTTGCCTGCCACGGGAGCAAATTCAGCAGCTTTTACATCTTGTTGGTCCAACTTTGTCAAGACAAACTCGACGGAGCTACCCCCTATAAGCCCTGGAATTCAGCTGCTGGCAGCTCTCCATTTTTATATACTATGGGGAGTTTTCTGGAGGTGGTTAGGGATGGATATGGGCTGAGTAAGACCTCGGTGTGACGGTGCATTCACTCAGTCACAAACATCCTGCTCCGTCACTCCACCGAATATATAGCCTACGTATACCTTTCGCCAGGCACTAAGTGATGGAGGCACATTGAGGCTTTCATGCCATTGCGGGTGTCCCATGAGTAATGGGCCTTGTGAACGGGACACTTACCACTGCCAATCAGCTCTCGACCAGGCCTTCATAATATACACTCACCTAAAGGATTATTAGGAACACCATACTAATACTGTGTTTGACACCCTTTCTCCTTCAGAACTGCCTTAATTCTACGTGGCATTGATTCAACAAGGTGCTGAAAGCATTCTTTAGAAATGTTGGCCCATATTGATAGGATAGCATCTTGCAGTTGATGGAGATTTGTGGGATGCACATCCAGGGCACGAAGCTCCCGTTCCACCACATCCCGAAGATGCTCTATTGGGTTGAGATCTGGTGACTGTGGGGGCCATTTTAGTACAGTGAAGTCATTGTCATGTTCAAGAAACCAATTTGAAATGATTCTAGCTTTGTGACACGGTGCATTATCCTGCTGGAAGTAGCCATAAGAGGATGGGTACATGGTGGTCATAAAGGGATGGGCATGGTCAGAAACAATGCTCAGGTAGGCCGTGGCATTTAAACGATGCCCAATTTGCACTAAGGGGCCTAAAGTGTGCAAAGAAAACATCCCCCACACCATTACACCACCATCACCAGCCTGCACAGTGGTAACAAGGCATGATGGATCCATGTTCTCATTCTGTTTACGCCAAATTCTGACTCTACCATCTGAATGTCTCAACAGAAATCGAGACTCATCAGACCAGGCAACATTTTTTTCTGTCTTCAACTGTCCAATTTTGGTGAGCTTGTGCAAATTGTAGCCTCTGTTTCCTATTTGTAGTGGAGATGAGTGGTACCCGGTGGGGTCTTCTGCCGTTGTAGCCCATCCGCCTCAAGGTTGTGTGTGTTGTGGCTTCACAAATGCTTTGCTGCATACCTCGGTTGTAACGAGTGGTTATTTCAGTCAAAGCTGCTCTTCTATCAGCTTGAATCAGTCGGCCCATTCTCTTCATTTTCGCCCACAGGACTGCCGCATACTGGATGTTTATCCCTTTTCACACCATTATTTGTAAACCCTAGAAATGGTTGTGCGTGAAGCTCAAATGAGTGGGCTCTGTTAGCAGTGAGCTGCCAGTGTTTACCTAAGGTTGTGGGTTTGAGTCTCGGGCTGGCAATACCACGACTGAGGTGCCCTTGAGCAAGGCACCGAACCCCCAACTGCTCCCCGGGTGCCACAGCATTAATGGCTGCCCACTGCTCCGGGTGTGTTCATGGTTGTGTGTGTGTTCACTGCTGTGTGTGTACGCACTTTGGATGGGTTAAATGCAGAGCACGAGTATGGGTCACCATACTTGGCTGTATGTCACATCACTTTCACTTTTCATATGGAATATTTTTGTTGACAGATTGACAGAGCCCGTCTGGCACCAACAACCATGCCACGCTCAAAATTGCTTAAATCACCTTTCTTTCCCATTCTGACATTCATTTTGGAGTTCAGGAGATTGTCTTGACCAGGAACACACCCCTAAATGCATTGAAGCAACTGCCATGTGATTGGTCGATTAGATAATTGCATTAAAGAGATATTGAACAGGTGTTCCTAATAATCCTTTAGGTGAGTGTATATGAACATGATAATATAAATTACCCTTTCAAAAGCAAGCGAAGCCAAACAGTTAATGTAGCTGGTTAAGGCAAAATACTTTTGGCCGTGAGGTTGCAGGTTCTGTGTGTGTGTGTGTGTGTGTGTGTGTGTGTGTGTGTGTGTGTGTGTGTGTGTGTGTGTGTGTGTGTGTGATATCTAAGGTTGCATTTAGTTTGAAATTTGGATTATTTTATAAATGCAGTGAGCCTCGATAAATGCAATTTCTAATATTTCTCAAGTGCTTCTTTATAATGAACATCACTTTATCAATACTTTACCTGCTCTATAAGGCAGTGAAAGAGCTCCTGTATCGATTTTCGAGCCATCAGTATCAACCTATTCAGCACCACCACCATGGACATCACCTGCTAATGTTGCACGTAAGAAGGTTTACCTTAAGCAACATCATAAGGTACAGTTCGGGGAACACACCTAGGAAAGGTATACGCCTAGTTAAGGTGTATCTTAAGAGTCTTCGTAGTGCGCTTAGAGACACTGTTATCGGGAAACGCAGCACTGAGCTCTACAGCATCAACATTAGAAACAACATAAAATCCAACATAAACTAAAATAGAAATAAATCTAAACAAAAAAATCTAAACAAAATAAAATATACATTTTTTATTAGTTTTAATCAGTAAATTTCCTGTGTATCATTGTTCCATGCAGGGTTTCAGTGCAGTTATTGGCACTGAATGGGAGCAGAATGTTCTGTGCTTATTGCAAAACAACAACTCAAAATGCCCTCTTCAGTTCACCTAATTGATTTATTGGATCTAAAAGCATGTCATAGCAGAGGCAAATCACATGTAAAAATTTCTAAAGATGTTGGTGCTGATAGCCTTGTGGTTATTATTTATTTGCCTTTAATTAACCAGGAGAGATCTGGTTAAATCTCTTTTACAGGAGTGTCCTGGCCAAGATAGGTGGCCCAGTTGTACATAAAGTCACAGGGGCCTTTGATGAGAGAAACTTTGACAAAAGTGTACAACATTGGCATGTAGTTGTTTATAGGGCCCTATGAAATCTGTTTTCGGTTTTTCAAATTCATTTTTTTTCCATTTTAATAGTTCTGGATTAGGTTTTTTGTTTTTATTCATTTTAATTTTTCTGATTCCTTTTTAATGTTTAAATTACACTGTATTAATAAAAAAAAAGCATGTCTAATTAATTAAAATCATGAAATTTCACATCAATTTATTAAAAGATTGACAAAAATTATGTTTAGGCCTTTGGAGCTAATACTATATTTATATTGTATTCTTAATATGTGGTTAATGGCTTGACAAGTGAAGTTTTCTTTCCTGCGCTGTTTTCTTTCAAATCAAAGCTAAATACATGTAGAAACAGCACATCCTTGTGGCGCGGATGATACAGAAGAGCATACGCAGCATACAGTGATATGGAGAGACACAGAGGAGACTGTTGACAAAGGAATTGTTGAATAAAGTCGTTATTTTTGTTTTCTTCACTTACAAAAAGGGTTCTTGTCACTTCATATAACCCAGATTGCACATCTGATGGCAGATGGAGTATTCTGATGACGACTTTCATACCTTTTATGGACCTTGACACTGTTATTTACTTGGCAGTCTATGGGACAGTCACAGACCTCCCGGTTTTCATCCAAAATATCTTAAATTGTGTTCTGAAGACGAACAGAGCTTTTACAGGTTTGGAACAACATGGGGGTAAGTGATTAATGACAAAATTTTAATTTTGGGGTGGAGTAACCCTTTAATTGACAGTAGTTTTTAGTAAGTTGTGAACTTTGATTAGCTACTTGCTATTAATGTAGTCATAATGGCTTAATAAATGAATATTTTAATGAAAATAAGTCCCTAAAATTTTACATTTTGTAGTATTACAATGTATATGTTTCCACTATTTCCTTTAAGTTATATTTCACCCAGAAATGAAAATTCTGTCATCATTTACTCACCCTCAGGTTACCCACATTCTTCAAAATATCGTATTCTGTGTTAAACAGAAGAAATAAATTCATACAGGTTTGGAACAACTTGAGGGTAAGTGAATAATGACAATTTTTAAATTTTATTTTGGGTAATCTATGATAATAGTCTAATATATAATAAGGCTCTCAAAGCCACGCTGTATGGAGAAAAACACCAACAATAAGCGTTACTGTAGTGACCAATTCTCATTCCCTGTCCATATTATCTGTTTTTTTTTCACATCCACTCCAACTGACCCAAATCTAATTTCCTGTGCTTATTTGAATGACATGTGTTGCTTGTCAAAGACGGGCTCCTCCATTATTGAATCAGACTCACTCTAGAGACACACACATGCAGCGCTGAATAATTGAGCAGGTGCTTGTTAGCACAATGACACACTGACAAGAACTACATGCTTTGACTTTTTTTTTTTTTCCTTTATGACAAAAGCAGCCATCAACCCTTCCAAATACAAATCCCCATTATACACAGTCAGGCATTTGGGCATATACGAATACATCCTGCATTTGATAGTAAAACCTATTAGAACCGATGTGACCTAAATAAATAGAAATCATATGGCCATAATAAAGAAATCATGTGGGCCTGTCGGTGACGATAGCCTCGTGGTTAGTTCATCGACATACAGTATAGGGCTCACTGTGACCCGAGTTCAATTCCCACCTCGAGGTCCTTTGCTGATCCCGCTCCCCTCTCTCCTCCACCCAATGCTTTCCTGTCATCTCTCCACTGTCCTCTTAAAATAAAAGGCACAAAAAATATATATATAACTTTAAAAAAAAAGAAATCATGTGGGCATACCATGAAAATAAAGAACTACATTTTGTTGAGGAATGTGTTTAAAAAACAAAGAACAAAAATCAATGTCGAGACTCATTCATAAGAAATCTCAAGTTCTAGTTAAAACACAGCAGTGTTTCCTCTCTGAACCAGTGCTGATCTCCTGCAAGAGGGTCTCGTCCTGCTGTGGAGGGCAGCACCCTGTGCCAGTTCTTTGTTCTCCGACTGCTTTTGCAGATCCTCCTACTCTTTCCTCAGTGAGCTCTGCCACACGCCTTCACAGCGAAGACAGGTGGCCTGATCAAGACAGGCGCACTGTTCTAAATGAGCCGCCTGCCAATGGGGCACAGTGCCAGCTGGCAAACCATGCAGCTGACTTTCCAAGCAGTGGGATGCTCTCACACATATACGGCACCAAACATGCTCACACACATACAAGCGCACACAAACACTGACACTCCCACAACACATTCACAACACCCAGCGATGTGCAGTTCACTCTGACGCACGCACATATGCACAAATGCACACGCTTTGCCTTAAAAAAACATGTGGCGTTTGTCAACAAATGAAATGTTTGCAGAATGCACACAGCCATGTTACCATATGTCAGCTCAGATATGAGACTCAATCTCCTGGCAAACAGCACCCCAACGCACATTAAAAATAAAAAAGACAGAATAGACCTCTTAAAGGATACCATTACACTCAAATGCATTAACATGGCATACAAAGGAAGTGTCACTTTATCTTTGACTTCCTCATGATGAACCTCGATACACAAGTTTGAACTTTATATTTTTAGTCCATTTTATTAACAGCTAAAATCCTATATTTACTAGCAATCAATTAAAAATTAGGATTTTCTTTTCTTTGTGAATGCCACGATGCTTTGGTAACACTGTATACAAAACACCATTAAAGTACTTGGAAAGGTTAAAATAGAAGAAAAATTGACATTATCTTTATCTACCTCTGTTTCACTCTCACAAACTGTTATCTTTTCCACATGATTGCTCTTTTGAACTTGCTCCCTCAGCAGTGTCATCATCATTACACTCCTTGCACTTCCTTTCACGTTTAATCAGAATTAAGGTCTTAAATATCTTGAGATAGAGTTTATCGCTACACAAATCCATCAACTAACACAGAGACAGTTTTCTATTATGGTGGTGGCTTTCCACTGATGTCTGTTGTTTTGTTTTTATTGTTTTTACCCTACTTCTAAACCTAATCTGGACATAAAGCTTCCTGGTTTTGAACATTTTCTTTAAGACATCACTTAGTGTGTTTTATTATCCAAAAACATGCACACAGACACACATGCGCGCACACACACACACTGTAATAAATGGAAAATTGTTACAACAATGGCACCTCAGTGTTTGATGTCTATGTATGTGTATACTCTACTCCCTCGATATTTCTGAGTGTGCAACTCCTCCCCATCCTGATGTATGGTACAGTTGTATTTGACCTTTGACCAGCGGTCACTAATTACTGCAACCATGTGGCGGTTCGAGTGCTTTGCCTGTAGCTCGCTTGAGCACATCATCTAATTGGTTCCTCGTTCAGCCAGCAGCAGCACACACATCTCCTCCCCCACACTCATTCTCTCTCCATCTTTGTTCACTTTCCCCTCCTTTCTTGTTCTTTTATTATCTATAAGTGTATCTCCTCCACTTCTCTCTTTCATGATGCATTCTTCGGCAGTGTGCTCTGCCAGCTATAACAACCTCCCTGACTACAACTCGAGTCTCTGCATTCCTGCCAGATCAGTTTGCTCCCCCTATTCATTCATCACAAAGACCCCCGCCCTTGACCCCTCGCCATGGAGTACTCTCTGAGGGTCATCTAAAGAAGCTCATAGGCCCTGCAGAGGGTTACAGGGCACTCTTTAAATAACACATCAGAGTCAATGCTCAATACCCTCCACTCTTTGTGACCCCTGACACACAACTAAACTGCAACTAATAGGAAATGTTCCAAAGGCATTAGCTAGCATTATGTAAAGGTCGTGTAAATAGATCATCCTAATATTTTTATTAGTATTTGATAAAAGTTCTCATAATGATGTAAGCTTTTTTTAGGTAAAAGCCACAAAAACGATCAGGCTCCCCTGATCCTTGATTATCCTTGCTGCTGGAATTAGCACATTCACATGACAAAGTCACCATTAAATAAAAAATTCTCCAAATAACGTCCCCTCCAACTTGCAACAACATCTCTTCTTTGATGACGTGCACTGGCAAGAGGATGGGATAATAACCTGTTCCCAGCAACCTGTCACTCAAATGAGTTGGCAATGATTTTGCAGTTAGCGAATGACAACAGTCTAGTGATCCAACCAATTCCTTGGTTAAGTCAATAAAGTCACACCCTTACATTCCTTTTTTTTTTTTTTTTTTTTTGCTCGAGAAACTGTTTCACTTAGATATACATCACAATAGTGAAGGAGAGTCAATTGTAACTTCTGTTTCATGCCACCAAGTCAACTTCAAACACTAATCTGCCGATTCAATACTATCCCGATTCTTGTGTGGCGATTCAACAGGCTGTATATTGAGATAAATATAAATGAGTATTGCAATTATCTATATATTAAAATTCAAAATTACAATTTATTGTGAATTTTGTTTGCTTAAAAAACCTAGACAATGGAAATACTTGATCATATCCTTAAAGAGATTGTATATGATGAGCCACATTAACAAAAACAATGCACATCTTTCTGAACTATTATTTCAGGAGCATACACATACACAGTGTATATTTTATAGTACCATTTGAACCATGAAACTTTCAAGTACCAAAACCCTGACTGTCGTACAACTCTGACTGAAATTCAGTGACATCAAGGGCCATTTTCACTAAACAGGGTAAATTAGCGCGAGTGCGCAATTCCAAACAGTGCCGATGGGAGGGGAAATTTCTGTGGGTGATTTACTAACAATGAGCAAATTAACAAACACAGACTCAACATCTCATTTACATATTGACCAACACAATATACTATTCTTAGTTTATTTTTTATTAGTAGCAAATAAAGAATAAAGAAATAAAGAAGCCACAGTATGTTGAAAATATCCAGAGGTCAAAAAAATTAAGATTCACTAGTAGTTTTGATGGACCTGGAATTGTGTGACTCCATTTTGAGGGTTCCAAGACATCTTTTATTTCCTGAAGCATATTTAAAAAAAACATGGTTTTGCAAACGATCTGGCCTTCAAAATAAATTAATACGTGTGGAAAAATTCTTCTCCCATCTACCCTTCCCTCTGTTCCTAGCAACAATAATTGCAGCCAATTTAGGAGTAAATTAGTTTTAAGACATGTTTTTCTTTGGATGATAAATAATGGCACAAATGCTAGTAAAACACGTTGCGTGATTTATTTGAATTCATTGAATTTGAATCATTTCTCCTCCCATAACTTTTGTGTCTGAAAGGGAAACTCCTATAATTGCATATTTAATGCCTTTTCAGCGCTAATTCGTCACTGCACGTCTTTAGAAAAACCTGACAGTACTATTTTAACGCTAAAAAACGGTTTGCGCTGGGGCAAGCTGTTAGTAAAACTGGCCCCAAGCCTGTAATGTGATTGGTTATTAAGACACACGTGATCCACGTTAGCCGTTACGCATTCGCCAATAGTAAGTAATACAGACCCTCTCATCTCCCTATAGTAAGATCATTTCTGGCACAGACTGATCATTGTATGACATCAAAGCACCACAAGAGCTACAGAGAGCAAATTGCTCCACATGCTTTTGAATCGCTCTTGCAGTACTTTGATGTCATACACCGACCAGTCTGCATGATGCTGCAGTGACTCATTCTCAAAACAGAATATCCAATCAGAATTCTCATTCTCACCAACGGCCCTGATGGCAATTCAACATGCTGAATCGGGCAAACTGCCGCTGAGAGCCAGTGTTGTGCCGAAATCTGCACCCCTGCCAGATTATGCATCCCCTCGTTGAAATCGCTACCTGATTGCCTAATCCCAACCCCACCCCTAATCCTAACCCATCCCCCACACCTACTCCTAAACCTACCATTACTAATGCATATGCATAATCTGGCAGGGTGCATGTTTATGAGTGTTTATGAATGTCTTGGGTGGGGCAGATTTGAGGCTGTCCTTTTCTGCAGGGATCAGGTGGTCAGGGATCTGTTATTCGTACCTCGCTTGATACATCTGAGATGATTTGAAAGATTCCAGATCTAGTAATCGTGATAACTGATCTCTCGCTAATTCGGTTCTTTAAACGAATTTGTGGACTTGATTAAAATATCTGGATTAAGATGTCTAAGATTAATGTGCATTCTCGTGTTCCCCATAGAGGGCAGATGTATCAATACTAGAGACCACGATCAGCAATGCAGCAACTGGCTGGCGGCAAGACAGCAACGTAATGACATCATATAATTAAAAAAGACGAAAATCTGACGAAAAAATTTGACAAATTTCTGAAAACAGCCAAGAGAACAAAACTACATAAATGTAATGATAGATAAATAAATGAAATGTACACTGTTTTTATTTTATTTTATTTGTTTTACATGATTCCCAATTATTCATATTCATGATTTCTAGTATTTGTACAGGCTTTACATTTTTATTTCAGTGTTATTATAATTAGCAATTCATTTAATTTTCTCTTTGAAGCAGATTTGTTATGTGACAGAATTAATTAAAGTTTCAAGAGGGTCTAGATCATGTTATCTGCATCTGATGCGCTCCATCAAGCAACTCCCATAATAGCTGTCACCACTCAAATTAATGCATGGCCCAGATTAACTGTATAGCATGTGTGTAAGTCTCCAATACAATAATAAAGTAATTATTTAATCACAAAGAACTTTTTTAACAAGTAAACATGGCTGTGTCTATAGTGTTATAGATGATGACTACACAACATAATAATATTTTTTGTATTCATTTTTAAATTATTATTATTGTAAATTACTGTCCCTGGATCAGTAGGGTACTCTTCTAATAAAGTAGCAGTGGCTGGGACAGATTTTAAGCATCAGTTCCCTATCTGTCGGTCACTACGAGTTATGTCGAACGACATATGGGGTCTCACTTGGGAGGCCAATCATCTCTGAGTTTAAGAGAAAACGCCAATGAAAATTGGCTAGTGGATTTTACATACTTGAGCCACTCCCTGTGCCTACGGGTATAAATAGGCGACAGGTGCATCCACTCATTCAGATTTTTGCTTCGGAGCTGAGTAGTTGATGAGATATCACTACAAAGCCAGTTAATCTTTGTGTTCGTAGAGCTGTTCCTGGTCGGCGTGACGGCGCACTACAGCAGTGTCCCTGCAGCTGTGATTCCCCTGGGCGCTTCGGCTAAAAGAGCAGTTTCTAAAAGAGCAAATCACAGACGATTCGCGTCTTTTTCAAGATGCCGTTTCGTCTGTGTCCTTCTGGATGCGGTCATTTCCTGTCCTCGGGTTTACGGTCACGAGTGTTGTCTGCAGTGCCTGGGCGTCCAACACGCTGAGGCAGCGCTGGTGGATGACTCATGTGTCTATTGTGGGCGTATGAGCATGGCATCGCTGCGATTGTGTCTCTCATTCCTTAAGGGGAGTGCAGCAGACCCCTCTGTCGCCACCCGTCCCGGTTTCTTTGGGTCGAGCAGGGGACTGCCGGCTGGCACTCTGGGAGATCTGAGGGTGACAGTGAGAGCTTCTCTGCCGGGCCACGCCCCACGGACCTCTCACTCCTCCCGCAGCGCATGTCCCGTGCGGCTGCCGTTTGATTCGTGTCTTTTGGTGGGCCGCCTGAGGATCAGATGTCGATTGCTGCATCGGGGGATGGGCTATCGGCCTCTGAGGATGAGGATTCGGCGGGGCTGCCCCCCTCGGGTGTTGCCGCTGCTGCCGAATCTGACTTAGAGTTGTCAGCCATGCTTGCCCGGGCAGCCGTGAGCATCGGGCTGGAGGTGACTATGGCTCACAACCGCATTCTGCTCCAGTTCCTTTCTTCCCGGAGGTGCATGAAGAGGTGACGAAGTCGTGGACGGCCCCTTTTATGGCCAGAAGCCACTCGTCTCCCTCTTCTTACAGTGAAGGCTTACAGGCTTACAGTGCTGCGGGCCAGGCAGCCTCTGCCCTGCATGCCATGGCTATCCTGCAGGTACATCAAGCCAAGGCGCTAAAAGCAATGCACGAGGGTGGTATCGACCCGAGGTTGATGCAGGAGCTGCGCACAGCGACTGACTTCGCCTTACAGGCGACGAAATCGATATCGTTGACTTGATTGCAAATTATTGCACAGATACTATTTAAACTGAACTGAGCTGCATGATGACATCACTGAATTCAATGATGAACTGCCTTTAACTGTCATTTTGCATTATTGACACACTGTTTTCCTAATTAATGTTGTTCAACTGCTTTGACGCAATCTTTTTTGTTTAAAGCGCTATATAAATAAAGATGACTTGACTTGACGAAAGTCACGGTGCGGTCCCTCGGGAAGGCGATGTCCACATTAGTGGTCCAGGAGTGCCATCTCTGGCTAAACCTGGCCGAGATGAGAGACATCGACAAAGCTTGCTTTCTCGATGCTCCCATCTCCCAGGCGGGCCTGTTCGGCAACACTGTCGAGGACTTTCAACACATCTTGCCCCGACGTGATCCTCCGGTTGCCACCATTCCGTCACGGGCAGCGCCTCAGCCTGCTCGTCGCCGTGGGCGCCCCCTGCGTCCTCCACACCAGCTCCGCCCCGTGCTGAGAGTTCTTCGAGGCCGGCGCGTCAAGCCCCACGCAGGAGAGCGGCACCGCCCGTGTCACAGCCAGCTGCTAAATCCTCTAAGAAGACGACGAAGCGGCCCTGACACGGGCAACTCAGAGATGTGGGAGACTGCTCTTCAGGAGCTGGTGGAGACAGCGCCACTCCTTCCCCCGGAGGAGGGCCGGGTGGAGAATCCTCAGTTTTCTTTTCTTTCTGTTCAGCATTTTCAATAAAAGAGCAATTTCCCTATCCTCCGAGTTGCAAGGCTCGTGGGTTGACAATGAGCGACGCACTGCCTCCTCATTCTCACCCACGACGCCACCTTTCGCCAGTGGTCAAGAGGTCGCGGGTCGGAGACGCAACGCCTCTCCACGCGTCTCTGGCCAATTCCTCCGGGAACACGGGGAGTTTTGCTGTGATGACTCAGAACGCGATGCTTTCTGGGCCATCCAACACAACTCCCCATCGCTGCACCACTGCGGGTATGTCGACTGTCCCTATGATGCCACTTGTACGGAGTTTGGGGGCGTGGCTTGCACTGCCCAACCCGTCGCGCTGGCTCATTCGGACGGTTCAACTCGGTTACGCGATTCAGTTCGCCCGGCGACCTCCCAAGTTCAATGGCAATCTCGAGACTTCGGTGGCAGCCCGGGACGCCTCTGTCCAGCCGAGATGAGGAGCGGGTTTTACAGCCCCTACTTCATCATACCCAAGAAAAGCAGTGGCCTTCGACCTATCCTGGATCTGCGAGTCTTGAATCGGGCCCTGCACAAGCTCCCGTTCAAGATGTTGATGCAGAAACGTATTATCAAATGCGTCCAAACCCAGGATTGGTTTGCAGCGATCGACCTGAAGGACGCGTACTTTCATGTCTCGATCCTCCCTCGTCACAGACCGTTTCTGCGGTTTGCATTCGAGGGTCAGGCATGGCAGTACAAGGTCCTCCCCTTCGGGCTCTCCCTGTCCCTCGTGTCTTCACGAAGGTCGCGGAGGGCGCCCTTGCCCCACTCTCCGATGTGTCGCCGCCTACTCAGCCCCTGGTCGGACCTTGCCTTTCTACGGGCCGGTGTGCCCTTAGAACAAGTGCCCCGGCATGTTGTTGTCACAACAGATGCCTCCAACACGGGCTGGGGCGCGACATGCAACGGCCAGGCAGCTTCAGGGTCCTGGACAGGACCTCTACTGCTTTGGAACATCAACTGTCTGGAGTTGCTGGCAGTGCATCTAGCTTTACGGCGGTTTCGGCCGCTGTTGCTAGACAAGCACGTGTTGGTCCACACGGACAACACTGCGGCTGTTTCGTACATCAACCGACAGGGCGGTCTACGATCACGTCGCATGTCTCAACTTGAACCGACATGTCGTCCTCTGGAGTCAGATGCGGCTCAAGTTGCTGCGCGCTATCCACATCCCAGGGGAGCTCAATCGTGCAGCCGATGCGCTCTCACGACAGCTCACTTTCCCTGGGGAATGGCGACTCCATCCCCAGACGGTCCAGCTGATCTGGAGTCGATTCAGGGAAGCCCAGGTAGACCTGTTTGCTTCCCACAAGTTGTGCGACTGCCAGCTGTACTATTCCCTGTCCCAGGCCCCCCTGGGCACGGATGCACTGGCACACAGCTGGCCTTGGGCTCTACGCAAGTATGCGTTTCCCCCAGTGAGCCTGCTCGCACAGACACTGTGCAAGCTCAGGGAGGACGAGGAACAGGTCCTGTTGGTTGCGCCTTACTGGCCCACCCGAACCTGGTTAGGTTCCTGAGGGGTGCCAGAAAGTTAAATCCTCCTAGGACACCCCTGATTCCCTCCTGGGACCTCTCTGTTGTTCTGGCTGGACTTCAGAAGGGTCCCTTTGAGCCGCTAGATTCAGTCGAGCTTAAGTTCCTGTCTCTCAAGACAGCGCTCCTGGTCGTGCTCACTTCCATCAAGAGGTTAGGGGACCTCCAAGCATTTTCGGTAAGTGAAGAGTGCCTTGTGTTCGGGCCGGCCTACTCTCACGTTGTCCTGAGACCCTGGCCTGGATACATGCCCAAGGTTCCCACCATTCCCTTCCGAGACCAGGTGGTGAACCTGCAAGCGCTGCCCCTGGAGGAGGCAGATCCAGCCTTGGCGTTGCTGTGTCCCGTAAGAGCGATTTGCATATACGTGGACCGCACCCAGAGCTTCAGAAGCTCTGAGCAGCTCCTGGTCTGCTTTGAAGGTCAGCAGAAGGGGAAGGCTGTCTCCAAGCAGAGGTTGGCCCACTGGATAGTGGATGCCATCGCCTTGGCGTACCATTCCCAAGGCGAGCCGTGCCCCCTGGGGGTGAGGGCCCACTTCACACGGAGTATGGCCTCCTCCTATGCGCTGGCGCACGGCGCCTCTCTGGCAGACATCTGTCGAGCTGTGGGCTGGGCGACACCTAACACCTTCGCGAGGTTTTACAACCTTTGTGTAGAGCCAGTTTCTTCCCGTGTGTTGGGTAACAGGTAATTGGCGGGAAGGACTGGCTTGGTGTCACGCTTGCTGCGCCATTCCCCCTAACACGGGGATGCGAGCGCCTTTCTTCTCCCAGTAGAGTTCCCTGGTTGGCGTGCCCTGGTCGAGCATCCTCCAGAACCTCAGACTTGGCGGAGCAGTCTGGCGCCAGGCCCAGTACTGGTGTTAGCATGCCTGGAGTTCTGGTCAGCCCCTGTACTGGGCTAGGTGTCCATATGGCTTGATTCCCTATGGGTAATCCCATATGTGTATTCTTCCACGGTAAAGTTTCCCTCTTGGTAAGCCCATGTCTTCCCTTGACAGACCCGCTCTGTCAGTCTCTTCTAGCAGCTGTTCCATCCCTACTCCAAGGTAGGACCTGCCTCAGAGACCCATTCCATATGTAGTACTGCCCCCTGGGTCAGTCCATATCAGTATCTCCACATGTCACCTCCCTACGGGTAGGATGTGGTCTCCGTAGCGACCTTTTCCCTAAGGCTCGCTTCCCCATCGTTCTGCCAAGCTGAAAGAGCAAATAGGAAAGATTTGAAGCAATCTTTCATTGAAGGTTGAAATCCCTTCCAAAAAACTTTTTGTGGGCGGAACAGCAGCATGGCCTTCTCCAGCAGCGATGTACTCACCCTTTTGGTCCCCTTCAGTACCAAGGTCAGTGAATTTGCACTGGGGCTTTGGGAATGTCACGACCTTAAGCGTAGCTTTTGTGACATGCTGCGGCTTGTCGACAATTGCAGCACCACAGGGTTGTGACGGTGTTCAGGTTGTGGAGTTTTCCATAGGACCCCATATGTCGTTCGACATAACTCGTAGTGACCGACAGATAGGGAACGTCTCGGTTACGTACGTAACCCTCGTTTCCTGATGGAGGGAACGGAGACGTTATGTCCCCATGCCACAACCTTGAACCATTCGCTGTTGCCGGGACACGTTCTCGGCTCCTCAGCGTAAAACATGAATGAGTGGATGCACCTGTCGCCTATTTATTCCCGTAGGCACGGGGAGTGGCTCGGGTATGTAAAATCCACTAGCCAATTTTCATTGGCGTTTTTTCACTTAAACTCAGAGATGATTGGCCTCCCAAGTGAGACCCCATATGTCGTTCGACATAACGTCTCCATTTCCTCCATCAGGGAACGAGGGTTACGTACGTAACCGAGATGTTCTGCTTACAAAGATGTGATCTAATCCTGTTTACATGAAATAAGCCTGCTCCCAAGCAGGTTTAAGCTTAAGGACCTGTTGCTATGACAGCTACTCCAGGATGAGCTTCGAAGAACCAACCAATCCAAGATCATGCCAAATCATCAACAATCAAATCCAGCTAACTGAGTTAGCAATGTACGAAAGCGGGCCTCAGGTCAGAAGTCAAAAGATAAAGAAATTTCAACTTGGCTTTTGTGATGACTACAAAAAAACTTTTTCCAAAGCATCACATCACATTAGTGTGTGTACTTGAGAGAAGCTTACCAGCATATAAAATGCAGATGCATTTCACCCATTCATTCATTTGTTCATTCATTCATTAATTTTCTTCTTCCGTACTCTTTGATTGATTGATTCTAGCAAATTGTTCAATGCCACTTCCAAAAATATCATCATGAATGCAGTGCTGATTGATAAGCTTGCTCACTGCGCTCTAACCAGTGATAAACACAAAAATAAGTGTTTGACACTCTTATAATATGGTAATCTTAAAGGCAGTTTCTAAGAATAGAATAATATATAGAATAGAATAAGAATATAATAAGAATATATATATATATATATATATATATATATTTATAGAAATCATATGCCCATGGTAATGTGAATCTTTTGACTATTACTTTTTCTTTTCAGTAAATATCTTCAGTATTAAATAACTGTAGCTGAATAAGGAAATTAAATTAAGGCTCTACAATTCACCTCTGGCTTTACATTACACGCAGAGCATGTGTGATCATTTCAGTATGGTTGAGTTCCATTTTTTTTATTTAAATAGATTTGAATTTACTGTATTTGTTTTTATTTTTTGAATACTTAAGTGTTTTCAAAACCAGATACTTCGTACTTTTACTTTAGTAGTAATTTATTGGACAACTTTTTCTTGATTGATGTTGTACCTGTACTTTTTACTTACGTATGGAATTTGTGTACTTTTTTCACCACTGAATATTTAAAAATAAAAGATATAGAACATGTTAGATTTTTTGTGGTTACGATTTCTGAAGAGTGACAGTTATAAAAGTTAGCTGAAAGAGTTTCATTTAAGGTACTATGATAAGTCTAATTTTATTGGCCTTTACTTATTTCAGTTAATTAAATTCTATTAATTCTGTTTGTTCAACAAAACAATATTTGTTTTATTGGTTTTTTTGTACAAAATTTAATTTATATTTGAATGTTTTTTTCTCAAATTAAATATTTTTTGAATGAGTGACCATTTTATTGTTCTTTCCATTTTTAATTTTTTTCCCCTTGACTTAGTGTTGTTATATCCATGATCGTCATTTTCATAAAGCATTCATTGATGCCTTAATATTTGTCAATATTTCTGATTCACAGGACTCCCGCAAAATACAAATATCTAAACATAAAATATCTAAAACATATAAATTGTTATTCATCTATTGCACAAAAGCAACATGAACTAATATAAAATATAAACGATTAACAGGTGCAAGCAGAGTTTCTATTTAGGCTATAACACATGTTTGCAGCATTGAGCAATGCAGTGCTGAATGCATCCTCACAAATCCTCTCATTATAAAACACGAATTGTAGACATTATGAAAGATTCATTATGCATATATTTAGTGTTATAACAGAGATTTGTGAGATTGCGATGAACTGAGATGTCTTTTAGAGATTATTAATGCAGCGCTCTTGGCTGGCATTCTGCCATGCCAAACCATGCACGCAGCAGCCGCTTGCTTTAGTTAAAAATAACAGTGTTCTGTGAATGTCGATGCTTTAATAACAAATATTTATCGGGAGTGTGTCTGCTGGGATTTCACAAATTTCTTGGAGAAAAAAGTAAGGTAACTAGTAATGTAACTAATTACTTATTACTTTTGAAATAAAGAAACCAGAACAGTAACGTGATTACTTTAAAAATGAGTTATCAGTAATCAGTAATTTGATTACATTTTCAGAGTAACTTGCCCAACACTGTTTGTCAAAAATGATCTATTATTAAAACTGCATTTTGCAACAGTCTCCAAGTCAAAAAGCAACTTACTATTTTTGAAACTAAGCAACAGTGTTTTAAGTGATAAAGTGATAAAAGAGATACTTAGCAAATCAACCTGAAGAGTAATAAGAAAGAGAGATGTAAAGAGTGCACACACCCTATAGTGTTCTATTCAATGTAAAATAGCAGCAGACTCCTCCAGCGAGTGTGTGTTTTATGGCTGTGAGAGTGAGAAATGACTTTGTCATCATAGAGAGAGATTCACAAGGCCGCTTGGGGTCAGAGGTCAGCCATTACCCACTCCAGCGGTCATATTCCTGGGCTTAATGCCCAGAGAGGCATCTGCTGCCATTCACACACATACAACACACACACAGGGTGAAGTGGAGTACTAGTTTCTGCTGTTATGTATGCTTTATCAATGTGTTTACTGCTGGAAGGCTGATGCTCTCTCTGCGTGCACGCATGTGTGTGTGTGTGTGTGTGTGTGTGTGTGTGTGTGTGCGTGCGTGCGTGTGAAAGGTCAAAGACATTTTTGCTCATCTTCACTCCAATTTTCTTTGTATTAAGTCTGATGTGACACATAAGCACAGAAATAAACCATAGAAGGAGTGGGTCAGGAAGAAGAGAGGAAGACAGAGGGATCAGTAGCATACACACTGGCCCTTCTACAGATACTGCTTAAAAAACACATTAAACAACATATTTAATACATGGTGAAATTAATTTAAGTGGGAAATAGCATATCCACCTAAACAAGTGCAGTCCCCTTGAGCTCTTAATCATGACCAAGGGTGAATCAATGACAAACTAGATTACAAAACGTTTATTAACAAAAACAAATACGATGAGGCATGGCATAGGCCTACACTACATGGTGTATTAGGCTATATAGCCTAATGACTAATAAATTACTTTAAAGTGTTTAGCAAACAGTGAGGAATCAAATAAAAATAAAAAATAAAAGAGAGACTCCATAGCTTTCTTAAAACAGCAAAGATAAGCTTCTCAAAATGAAAAGAAAAAGAAAAGTAAAACTAAACTTGCTGCCGGTGACAGTGCTTGCATGTTTTTTTGTTTTTTTTTCACAAGAATACCAACATGTTCATCTTCTCTGGTTTAAGAAGCGGTCTTTTACCTTACTTTAGCGTGGAAACCATCAATATTCGCATCATTTTTGCTGAGCGCACCTTTGCGCTCGTGCTGACACGGCGAGTATAAACCAGGCTCTACACTCGAAGCACTGTGCTATTCAAACGAGTTGTCGTTTGATGTTTCTTATATGCAACAGAAATGGCAGCTTTTATGCGTTGAACAACGTGGTGATCGCGCCAGTCCGCCCGCTCACAAAATTTAGTCGGTCACAGTCTGGAGACCTGCAATCAATAGTAAATATTACCAAAACAGGTTATTATTATTATTTATATGAATATATGAAATATATATTTTTATATGAATTTGTAATATTCTTTAATTTTGTAGTCCATATGAAAAGGTGCATTTCTATTAATGGCACGTCCATGTGGAGATGGCGAGTCAGTGTCGGCATTCGGCAACCTCATCTTTGCACCCGACACTCACTCAGAAAGCACTAGTTTATTAATAAATAATTAAAATGTCTTCTTTTCCCCTGACACGTTCATAATAACTTTGCTGGTGCTTTGAGGCTATTGCTTTATGTGAGAGCTTGAGTGCGGAGTGCCTATATATTAAAGTTTGGTTAATATATTATATTAATTTAATATAACGTGAGACTAGTTGACTAGAAAAATCTTTAGTAGAGGGCAGGCCTACTTAGCACAAGAAAGTGCTCCATTTTTAAAATAAAATGCTATAATGACATTACAAAAAGTGTGACAGCTGCTAATCACGCCGTAATTGCACTGCATGAGTTATGCATATGTAAAAAGTCCAATGTTTTTGTTTTTTTTCATCACCCTAATTAGATTATGAAGAATGATTTGTTGATCTTGTTTTCCCTTTAATACATACCTTCCACAAGATATTTTTCAGTTACTATCAAAAAGTGGTAGGGACAATATTGACCCTGGCAAAAAGTGTTGGGGACATGTCCCACCCGTCCCACCCGCAAATTACGCCTATGATGCCAGGACATTATAATTTTTATCAACACTAAAACACAATGCAATGCAGTGCAAAATTCTGTGGGCTCAACTGGCTACAGAACCTTTTCCTTAAGTACTCAGAACAAGACACACAATGACACTCAAAATGGAGGTATGAACTAACAATTGTAATTTGCAGTAAGTGATTTCCGAGAAACACTAGGAAGTCGAAATTGGACACAGAGATTACTTTGCTGCTCAACATGTGAGTAACATTGGTTTTGCTCTTTCTCAAAATCAAGATGTACTTGGGAATGTAATGGGACAGTTCTGAGTGTCATTGTTTGTCTTGAGCTGGTGTTCTGGTTACTAAAAACAAACTTTTGCTTGTATACTCTTGTGTCATCATTTGGTTCTGCTTTTTGTGGTGAAAGATAACTTGAAAGACTTTGAGAAAGGGCACACCCTCTAAAGTAAGCAAAATATCTCAAAATCTCCTAAAATCTGACACCAGCCTTAGACTACATGATACCAACATGGTTGTACTACCTAATTTCACCACTGTACCACCACAGGTAATCGGTTCTTCAAATGCTATACTGGAGTGTTCAGCACAAAAGCTGTTACAGGGCTGTTCATGCATACACATCCACCACTTTGGCAGCAGATCCATTTGCAGTAGTCTGTATCTCACAAAATGGATCCAGGGCTGACTGCTGCCCCCTAGTGGAGACATGTTCGTTCTTTTTCTTTCTTTCTTTCTTTCTTTCTTTCTTTCTTTCTTTCTTTCTTTCTTTCTTTCTTTCTTTCTTTCTTTCCATATGTCAGATGTGTAAGTTGTGAGCACAAAAAATAGGGAGGTCAGTAAAGGTCCTTATAAAGAAGAGGAACCTTTAACCTGTGTGTTTCTCTGTGCGCTACCCATATCTGCACAAATGCATGCTAATCTGACTGACCCTTAACCTGACACAGTGAGTCCTTTAAACCCGCTTTACTTCTCTGACCTCTGACTCAACCTCATAACCCACAGAGTGGTGTCGCAGTGATAAATCAGCAGAGACTGCTGCCAGCTAATGTGTTGTCTACATTCAGAGAGAGGGTAAAGGTCAACTTCACCTACCATCCCCCATCACTCAAACCTTCACTGAGCTATAAACACCAAATACTGCACTGAGGGACATAAACACTGTCACAAGCTGCAGAACTACACGTAGTTCTGGCAGTATATCATTTAGCACACTGTCTGTAATATATCAGGTTAGCAAAGGATTCTTCTGTGATATTTCCCAATACATAATGCTTTCTTTTTATCTAATTTTTATACATTATGCTTTCTTTTGTCTCTGGGCTCTCAGACATACATCTGACATCAGGTCAGCTTTATAGCACCACAAAGCTGACAGGACTGCCTTGTGAAACAGCAAAAACAAAATGCATGTTTACATAGCTGTCTAAATCAGGACATACCATTGCTTTAAAATAAAGGCAAATCTCGTGAAACCAGTCAAGAACATATTTCTAGGTTGTATTTCATACCCCAAAGAAGAAAATGTTCATATTTTAAGATTATTATTATTTATTTATTATTTTATTGAAGATTATATATTTTAATATTTAAGAATTGTATAATTTAAGAAATATTTTAATTAACTGTATTCAATTAAAGTAGTCCCTGAAAGCCTCAAAGAGGTGCTGTCATTTAACGTTTTGTTTGATTTTTTTCTTCTTCCTCTTAAACCAGTGAAGCAGTGGTGGATGGTGATTGAGCAAGTGACTGATATATACAGTCGTGGTCAGAACTGTTGGTATCCTTGGTAAATATGATCAAAATTGTGTTAAAATAAATCTGCATTATTTATCCATTTGATCTTTGATTCAAAAATTACTTAATTGATTACTTAATTGAAGTAAATAATAATAATAATAATAATTAAAGTGGGGGAATAATGCATTACAAAATAAATATTTTTCTAATGGCCATAATTACTGTTACCCCTAGAAATTCTTATGAGTAAACTATCTCTTAAATATATTCCCATTCATATTTGTATTTTTTAGTACACCAGGGTGACTGTGAACATATAATTATTTAGCCATGACTTTTGTATTTAACAGGGGTATAAATATGAGGGAACATGAAGGCAAGAAAAAAAAAAAAAAAGAAAAAAAGAAATAATATACTTCTGATGTGAAAATTCCTGTTTCCACTATCAGGGTAATCATTAAGAAGTTCCAATCAACAGAAAATTTTACAAATCTACCTAGAAAAGGATGTGTATCTATATTGTCTTAAAGCAAGGCCAGGAGGAAAGTTTGAGTGCCTAAATACTTTGAAACGATTGCAGAAAATAATTGAGTCTCAGGGTCAGAAAGCCCCAAGAAAACACAGCACCTCTATCACATCACCACATGTTGTTGGGGAGGGTTTCAAAAAAAAAAAAAAAAAATATCAAGAAAAGAAAATTGTCCAGCATATTTATCTGTCAGACACTACTGAACCTTAAAAAAAGGACTGGGGTCTATGTTCAGATGAAACTAAAAATTTAGTCCATGCCCACATCGGGGGTAGAAGCAATCCAACGCTTTCCATTGACTTTCTGTTGCGGGAAGCTGCCTCCTTGTCATTTCTTACTTTTGACTTTATGTTGTGGGATGCTTAAAAGCTGCTATGTGACAAGGTGTACAGTAAACAAGCTAAAAAAAAAAAAAAAAAAAAAAAAACAACTACGTTTTTATAAGCTACGTTTTTATAAATTTATAAGTATACAAATTTAACAATAACTCAACTGTTCTTCCTCTACAGGAACTGCTGGACAGGATGATGCCATTTGATCATTAAACTCTCTACACAGAGACACATTACACAAAACAAAGCAAATGTTTAGCTAGGTTTAGCACATATAAGCAGGTAAGCTAGCCAATAATGTGTGAAGCTGTAGTGTTGTGGTGTCCTAGAAAATCTATTCTAAAGACATCAAAACCCACATTGTGTCAATAACATGCAGCAAAAATGATAACATTTAGTCAAACTGTAGTGTGTAGGCGGCCATATCCTTCCAGAAGCAAGGTCTTTAAAAACAACGATAGCCACAATTTTAGAAAGGGAATGTAATGTAATGTATTAAATGAAAATATACGTTAGCACCAAGGTCTGCATATACTTGTTAGACAGAAAATTTGCTCAACCTCTGGATTTGACTTTTTTTTAATCTTTTTTTTTTATCTCACTCATATTCCACTGTTTTAATCAGCAGTAAGCTCTTTTAAGAAATGAGTTAAAATTCACAGGCTGAGCCGTTCTCATATTATCCTGTGCTCTGTTGTTTTACCATTAGCTAAAATTTACACAAAAGAGACCCCTTCATTTAAGATCAGTAAAATGAACAAATCTGAAATGTGCCCCATGGCTGGAGTATTAGGAAAACACACACTGCTCTGCTCTGATTAATAAAGGTCAATTAGCAATTTTACTTTCCAAATTGAATCAGCCCCCCGAGCTTGCACTCACCCTCTCTCTCTCTCGCTCTCTAATTTTGTCATGTTTCTTCCTGTGGAGATTCATATACAGGGCTCGAATTGGCCGTGGATGTGGGGGGATGGCATCCCCTGGTTGAAAAAAAATGACAAGAAGCATCTACTCAGTAAAACCACCATCCCCCCTTACCATCACTTTTGGATTAATAATGTGTATCATGCAAAATTTATCATGCAAATGAAATGTTAAAATTATCTACTTGAGATAATTCACAATTAACAGTGATTGGCCAATCAGAACTCTGTTCTGAAACAAGATGTGCACCAGCGGAAGCAAGTTTTTCGAGCAAAATGTTTCAAGCACAACAGAAGACAACAGAAAAGGTATGATTTTTCCTTCATTAGAATTTAAAAACATTCCCCTGACATAATGTTACTGTGCTGTATGTGTAACTGTGAGGGACTGAGAGATGATAGGAGAGCTGACATTATCGAGTCATCAACCTTGCAAAAACCCAAACATGTCTTGAGAACCCAAAAGCATTCAATGCATGATGAAGTCTATTAGAATACAGGTAAAATATGGCCCCTTCAGATGGACACTTTCCCTGCATCCCAATGTGCATTCTATCCAGCCTATCCGCCTTAAATAGTATTGAAAATTTCTAATATCACACAGAATTTAGAATGGATAGTGCGCACATAGGGTCACAGGCTTATTTAGTTTCTAACTGTTTAGAACAAATCGTTTGATAAATCATTTATCAAAACCGGGGCTTGCTGCCACCTACTGGTGGTTTTATTCTCATCATTATTTATCCATGATGGGCCTAAACCAGCCAAGGTTTCAGCACAAAAGCACATTTAGCAAAATATTATTTAATTATCAATATTGACCAAAATTCCTCAATTTCAGGCCCAAGAAGGATGTTTTTTTTCTTATAATAGTTCAGTATTATAATAGTCACCAAACCCTCCCCCCCAAGAAAAAAGAAAGAAATTGACCACCCCCCCCCATTTTTTTTACAATTTGACCACTGTTCATACTGTCATGCCAAAAGAAGAATAAACCTTTAAAACAAGAAGCAGTAAACACACACACACACAAGCACACAGGCTGTACTGGCCCTCTGACAGCCGCTCTGTCCCTCATTAATCAGGAAGTGTCTGCTGAGTGCTGCATTCTTCCACGGGCTTTCAACTACACTGCTAATTGCAATTAATCACCAGGAGAAGCAGATGCTTGCAACAAAGACTGCTGGAGGAACGTGTACGTGTGTGTGCGTGATGAAGCTGTCACTGAGGCTGCTGCGTCTGTGGTCTGAAGGTGGTCGCTATGACCCTCTCATCAGGACAACAAGAGTCTGTCAGATGTGGGTGACGTGACACTGAGTGTTCATGAAACCTGAAGCAAATCAAAGAGGAGGATCATCAGATTATCAGACCTGCCGCTGCATTTTCTGTCTTTTCAGCCTTATGATTTCCATTAAAGGAAACATTAACACAACACAGCATTCCTAATGGATGTACATGATGATATAATGCAGTATGGCTTTTTACTTATATTTAAATTGATATTATTCCTATCATTTTATGTTCTTTTGTCTCTTTGTCTGTCTTTCTCTCATCTGGCTGTCTGTCTGTCTCGTTTTCGTCATCTCTGTCTTTCTATCCTTCACACTGTCTGATTCTGTTTTGACAGTCTGTATTACAGCTCATGACAGCCATTTAGTACACACACTTCCTCACTATGTCATATTCCTGGTCAAGATAAACACTAAACAGAAACACTTTCACACACCCTTATATGCACACAAAACTGTGTGTGCAGATTTTAAAACTGCTTTCAAAGGGTAGTACTAAATGGAAAAATAAGATCTTTATTATCCTATTAATATCCCACAATACTGTAGGAAATCAAACTGGAGTTTCTGAAGAATTTGTGCATGGTGCTTATTATGAACAAACTAAAAACAAAACAAAACTTACAATGGCACACATTGTGGCAATGTCTTTACAGCAGGGGCGGCATTTCCTTACCCTAGCCCAGTCAGGTGTGCCGTGAGAAATTATCCAAATTTCATATATCTATATATAATTAATTATTTTTATTTTAAATCAGAGGGTTTTACAAATATATAACCAATGATAAGTATTAAAAATAGCTTGTCTGTAAAACTTTGTACCGCCATTGGATCCTCAAGCTCTCAGCAAAACTTGACTGACATGCCGTGCACAGCCTGGAGGAGACAGATCTGCGCTTTAAAATAAATAACTGACGTTGTTTGAATAGTACAGCATTTTCTTTACACAAACACTATGTCTGTAAATTGGAGTTGTTTAATTACTGACTTTTCTCTCCTTTCTTTCTTTTTTCCCCCCTGTATTTCAGCAGAGTGTGCCATGGAATTGTTTTATTTATCAACACCCCCATCAACGCCATACCATATGGTTTGAAGTACACCCGGCTGCAGCCTGCAGATCGAGGCGGGGCTGCACCTGGGGCGGGGCTGCACGTGTCGCCCCGCCCCATACCTACTCTGATTGGTTAGATCTTCTTTCATAGACATACATGATAGGAAATGTGTGTGTAGTTAGTGTTGGACGGAGTATGTTGTTTAAAAAGCTAAAAACACTTTGCCGTTTTACAAAGCCTTCATTATAAAGCATAGTTGTTTATTGTTAACTTGACTCACTATATCTGATTTATTGAATCATGAGATGTTAGCTGCTGCAAGTTTAAACTTCTGGACCAGTCGAATTCACAAATGAATCACTGGGACATTCTAAAATGCTTAATGTGAAAGTACGTGGCTTTATGCAGTAAAACAGTGTTTTAAAAAGACCAAACTCAGTAAACAAATTATTAATAAAGCATTCTATTCACAGACAAGCAGATATGAGCCCAGAATACGAACACAACACGTTTAATTACTTAAATTTAATTAATTAATAAGCATTTTCCTCCCATAACCTGCTTGTCTGTAAATAGAATGCTTTATTAAAATGTTTACTTTTCTGTTTGTTCTTTTTAAAACACGTTTTAATGCATTTCGCAACGCTAAGCGTTTTCCTTTTAGGCTAGTGGTTTTCTATGGGATGAAAACGCTTAACACATAATTAAACGCATTGCATTCTTATTCTGGACTCATCTGCTTGTCTGTGAATAGAATACTTTATTAATAATGTGTTTACTGAGTTTGGTCTTTTAAAAAATAAATAAATAAATAAAAAAACTTGAAAAAAATCGGCTCAATAATGGTCACAAAATGGGTATCGGAGAAGATATCTATTTAATATATTAATTTAATATAAATAGATGATACTTTATAAAGTTTATCTCAATATTTGACCACAGTGGCTGTGAGACAACTGCACTAAAATAAGAGCACGATGCGTGTGAAATTGCGTTCATTAATAGCAACAGATTACAGGTATGTCCTCTCAGAATCATCACTGGCCGGTAGAAATAAAAGTTTCTTGATTTCTTCACTAAAATAATTAGGAGCAGCATATTTTCCTGAAATAAAAAGGGAGGAAAAGTCTATGCTTTGCAATGTAGTAAAGAAAATTCAAGTTTCATAAAAATTGAAATGGCACACAGCAGACACATTAGCCTGTTGCAGATAATTAAACCTAACAATAATTGCCTTGTCATGCTATATAAATTAAAGCAATACTTTCTCATACTCTGATGATTTGAAATAATCAAATTTACAAAAATCTGAAGACCTGATCCTCCCACTGTGGATAATAAACCCAATTCATTTACTAAATGTAGTGGGTTGTTCATCTGTTTCCCTAAAGATCTGTTTAATTTAGCAAAACAATCATTACAGGGACATGGTGAGTTACAAGTGAATGTTTTATTTTTTCTTCTGTGCATTATTATGAAGGCTTTGTAAAACTGCAAAGTGTTTTTAGCTTTTTAAACAACATACTCCGTCCTACACCAACTACACACACATTTCCTATCATATATGTCTATGAAAGACAATCGAACCAATCAGAGTAGGTATGGGGGGGGGTGACACGTGCAGCCCCGCTCCAGGTGCAGGCCCGCCTCGATCTGCAGGCTGCAGCCTGGTGCTTCTCTATGGTTTTGTAAAATGCCGCCACTGCTTTATACAATTCAGTAGTCGTATGCACTGCTACAATATGATAAGCAGTTTTTTGCTGGATATTTATTGCTGGAATCACAACATAGGTGGGGTCATAGGCTAAAATGCAGCTGTAATCAAAATAGGCCAACACAACTACACCTGCTTGAATACACCACAGTTTAATCAGAGCATAAACCTTCATGTCATCATGAGCAGTGTTAAGAACATAATAAGAACAGCACGGCAGCCATGACACAAACGCGCGTGTGAATCTAACAGACACAACACAACACCATCATCAAATCAGGAGGACAGTAGAAAGTTAGTATAGTAACTAGTGTGTGTAAAACCATGCTTGGTCATAGTCTGGCTCAACGGCCACATAAACCACATGAAATAAACAACAGTGACTAGGCAACTACATAGTAGGAAAATGTAGATTGCTTACTTTTGGCAGGAAACTATGTTTCTGCTTTTTAATTCAGCTCAGCTACTGCGATCGCTGGATTCCTTTGTCTATTGTTTTCCTGCAGGCCATAAGTTACTTCTATGAGTCCCCTACTTTCTGCGCGAGAGCGCCCTCCTTCGAGTATGAATGAAACATACACTGCATGAGAGTGTTCAGCACTCCATAATGTTCATGTCGTCTCATTATGGATATGGATAAAATGTCAGGTCATGCATGTATCGCGAAACGGACCAAAAAAAAGGGGGGGGCAAGGGGTGGGAGTGGGTGATCTTCGCACACTGGAACATTAGATGAGAAGTGGCATTATAATGCATTATAATTGTACCAAATTCTTGTTAATGTACTACATAAAGTCTGATTGTACATTTTACATCTAGTCTACATTTATACTAACAGTATTAGTTACATGCCAGATATATTATGTATTTTTTAAGCTATGACTCAATAATTGATTCTGAACACAAAACACTGGATAACTAAAACTAATATGTAGGCTAATTTACTTGAGGTTCAGATAAAATGTTTTATTTAATGTTGTAAATGAGTCTATTTAAAAATATTTATAAATTTAAATAAATTCATTTTATACAAAAAATCATGACTCATGAATGAAGACTTGCTTCATCCAGAGTTATTGAATGAATCTCTTGAATGAATAATTCAGGCGTCAAATACAATCACTGGTCACCACCTACTGGCATAATGTAACATATACAATCTTCATTTAGCTCCAAAGGTCAATTACTTATTTTAATCACGGCTGCCACAACATCAGATTCTACATCCGGGCTACTCACCCTCATGTTGTTCCAAACCCGTAAGA
This sequence comes from Cyprinus carpio, assembly GCF_018340385.1. Lineage (NCBI taxonomy): Eukaryota > Metazoa > Chordata > Actinopteri > Cypriniformes > Cyprinidae > Cyprinus > Cyprinus carpio. The sequence goes on from NC_056614.1 coordinate 9,111,821, forward strand.
CCTTCATTCATCTTCAGAACACAAATTAAGATATTTTTGATGAAATCCAAGCGCTTTCTGACCCTCCATAGACAGCAAGGGTCCTACCACGTTCAATGTCCAGAAAGGAACTAATATCATCGACAAAATATTCCATGTGACATCAGTGGTTTAACCATAATTTTATGAATCAGGCAGGCAGACCACAATCTGTCAGTTTTGGGACCAACAACTGTAAGACATTAATCATAAACACTGGATGCCCCCCAAGGTTGTGTACTAAGCCCATTATTGTTCACACTTTTTTTTTTTACCTATGATTGCATGGCCACCTTTTAGAGAAACTCCATCATCAAATTTGCTAATGACACCCAGTGTTGGGTGTAACGTGTTACTAAGTAACGCGTTACTGTAATTAAATTACTTATACACTGAAAAAGTAAAGTAAGAGATAACTGCTCATTTTTAAGTAATTTAATTACAGTTACTTATATAGTATTTGTGTTACATACAGTAAATCATTTTAACAGTTCTAAAATCAATATTGAATTTGAAATCTAAATTTACCGTCTAAAGCTAAAATTGAATGCAGTGTCTTTAACCCTCCGCACACCGGCGCGTTCACTTTCAGTTTTTCCTGATTCACAGAGAAACCTTAAATACTCAGATACAGATAAGACTAAAATCAATTGAATCTAAAAAGGGCCTACTTTTATTGTGTACACTGACAATAACAAAACATTGTGTGACGACTAGACAAAGTACAGGAGCAAGGTGGCTGGCCAAGTGAAATGGTGCAGACAGTAACTTTTAAGATCAGCAAAACTCCAAGGTAGTTGTGGATATTAGAAGGCCTGTTACAGTATGACACCACAAGCCACTTCATATAGACAGAAAGGTTAAGGTCCTATACATTTCTTGGGGTTTAAATCAGTGTAAACTTATCATGGTCATTCAACACCAAAAAAAAAAAAAAAAAAACCACACAACAGGGATTTTAGGGATTGCAAATGTTTTGATGTAACCTTTCCTCTGTAAATATAACAATAGATGGACTAAATCTAAAATCTGTGTGATATTCTGGTCTCTAGGTATTAGATTTTTCAACAAAATTTGATCTTGCATCCAGATAGGTCAGATCTTTGTAAAAAAGACATAGCACACCTCTAACACATTAAATATTGTGGATTAGGGCTTTGTTCAAATCGTTCCCCTTAAGTGTAAGTAGTAGTAATCGTAATACTTGATTTAGCAAACAACACTAATTGCTTCATGCTAAAAATGTTTCCTCCTCTTCACAAAGAAACTCTCACTGGTCTGTTGTCTGTGGCAGTGAAAGTTCCACTTTCAGACTGAAGGATGTAAAGAATACAGAGAAAGGGAGCACAAGTCATGAATAACTGAAAGAGAACAGTAGGAGAGATGAGAGGTGAGACAAGGGTGTGTCACACTCTCTTCACCACCTTCCCATCAAACATTAATGCACAACACACACACAAAGATTCTGGCTTTCCACAGTTGTTTCAACACTAACAAAAAAATATGAAATTATATTTTTTAAGTACCTTCGAGCATGTAAACTATGACTATAAACATGAATATGGTAACCTTCCAATACCATACGCAGTCAAAGAAGGCTATTTAAGTTACTATTATTACTATTACTACATTATTCATTTTTTAATCTTTAATTCACACACTCTCATATACCTGCTGACATGATATTTGGTGTCCTTTGACCTATAGGACAACTGCACATCTGTGATGTCAGTTTAAAGTCTAAAACCACTGTTGTTTTTTTGTGAACTTTTAAAGTATGTTTTTGATGCTTGTTACTGTAGGTTATGTGATGCTTTTTTTGTCCTCTGAGTTGTCTACTGTATGTAGCAACCGCACACTGGTAGTGCACTGAAGCAAGTATTTGACAAATGCTCTTGACATCAATGAGACATATGAGTTCATCGCTTCATTGAAACAAAGCCGGCAATCCTAGTCTACATCTGACAGTATGTATGTGTGTGGGTTCAGAGATACTGCATGACAGGCCACTTACGGCACCATCCATAAAACCCTATAAACCCTTCCGTCTTACCAGAAGGAAGTTTAGAGGGAAATAAAATCAAATAACCATCTCTCTTGTTGTGTCAAGCTAAGAAGAAGTTTAACTGTGAATGAAAGTAGGTAAATAAGCAGGAAAAGCCCTTGACAGGCTGCCTACTCTACAGCTGTGAGCTTCATCTTTTATTCATGTGCAGGAGGTAAAGCGTGTCATTTCTGAAACCAACCATTAACCCATTAAGAGCACAACTTCGAACTGGTTGATAAATTATTAATATTAGTGTTTATTAGTCTAATATATAAAAAATGAAAATAAAAAAATAACCTATAGGGAACACTGAGTACTCAAAAAGTCCAAAAAGCATGGGAACGTGATGTAATGTCTTAATAGAGTGATCATCTCAGCACCACACTAATGATGCGCCTTCTGGGATCAAATACCAGCCAGTATGTCTGCACAGTACAACAAATTCAGTTAATTTCATATATATACACAAACCCGATTCCAAAAAAGTTGGGACACTGTACAAATTGTGAATAAAAACAGAATGCAATGATGTGGAAGTTTCAAATTTCAACATTTTATTCAGAATACAACATAGATGACATATCAAATGTTTAAACTCAGAAAATGTGTCATTTTAAGGGAAAGATAAGTTTTAAATTAATTTTAAATTTCATGGCATCAACACATCTCAAAAAAGTTGGGACATGGCCATGTTTACCACTGTGTGGCATCCCCTCTTCTTTTTATAACAGTCTGCAAACGTCTGGGGACTGAGGAGACAAGTTGCTCAAGTTTAGGAATAGGAATGTTGTCCCATTCTTGTCTAATACAGGCTTCTAGTTGCTCAACTGTCTTAGGTCTTTTTTGTCGCATCTTCCTCTTTATTATGCGCCAAATGTTTTCTATGGGTGAAAGATCTGGACTGCAGGCTGGCCATTTCAGTACCCGGATCCTTCTTCTACGCAGCCATGATGTTGTAATTGATGCAGTATGTGGTCTGGCATTGTCATGTTGGAAAATGCAAGGTCTTCCCTGAAAGAGACGACGTCTGGATGGGAGCATATGTTGTTCTAGAACTTGGATATACCTTTCAGCATTGATGGTGCATTTCCAGATGTGTAAGCTGCCCATGCCACACGCACTCATGCAACCCCATACCATCAGAGATCCAGGCTTCTGAACTGAGCACTGATAACAACTTGGGTTGTCCTTGTCCTCTTTAGTCTGGATGACATGGTGTCCCAGTTTTCCAAAAAGAACTTCAAATTTTGATTCGTCTGAACACAGAACAGTTTTCCACTTTGCCACAGTCCATTTTAAATGAGCCTTGGCCCAGAGAAAATGCCTGCGCTTCTGGATCATGTTTAGATATGGCTTCTTTTTAGACCTATAGAGTTTTAGCTGGCAACGGCGAATGGCACGTTGGATTGTGTTCACCGACAATGTTTTCTGGAAGAATACCTGAGCCCATGTTGTGATTTCCATTACAGTAGCATTCCTGTATGTGATGCAGTGCCGTCTAAGGGCCCAAAGATCACTGGCATCCAGTATGGTTTTCCGGCCTTGACCCTTACAAACAGAGATTGTTCCAGATTCTCTGAATCTTTGGATGATATTATGCACTGTATATGATTATAACTTCAAACTCTTCGCAATTTTTCTCTGAGAAACTCCTTTCTGATATTGCTCCACTATTTTTCGCCACAGCATTGGGGGATTTGGTGATCCTCTGCCCATCTTGACTTCTGAGAGACACTGCCACTCTGAGAGGCTCTTTTTATACCCAATCATGTTGCCAATTGACCTAATAAGTTGCAAATTGGTCCTCTAGCTGTTCCTTATATGTACATTTAACTTTTCCGGCCTCTTATTGCTACCTGTCCCAACTTTTTTGGAATGTGTAGCTCTCATGAAATCCAAAATGAGCCAATATTTGGCATGGCATTTCAAAATGTCTCACTTTCAACATTTGATATTTTATCTAAATTCGATACGAATGCGATGCGATTGTAATATATGATTTTTAGGTTTGTGATTTTTTTTTATTTTTCTTTTTTTTTTTTACTCACAATTTGTACAGTGTCCCATTTTTTTTGGGTTTGTGTTTGTATATATATTTTTATATATATTGGAATTGGGTATATATATATATATATATATATATATATATATATACACAAACTGTTGTGACTTCCAGAGCTCAGACAGTGTATTTCCTGTCAGTCATCTCTCCATAATGAGATCTGGACAGATTATGTTTTGATCTCCATGGTGACATGCGACATTAACCAGAGACAGAGCACAGGATGATACTATAATATCATTAAATCATCTCTTATTCTCTCAAACACACACACACACACACACACACACACACACACACACACACACACACACACACACACACACACACACACACACACACACACACACACACACACACACACACAGACATACAGTACACACAGTCCTAATAAGTACAGCTCACAGGCAGATAACAGAGTTTGTCTGGATGGCTCAGGTTATGCTGCTCCTTTAAGTGAATACAGAAAATACAGAGCATGGGTGCTCAAATTCAATTCTCAAGATGTCTCTTGCAATCTCTCACAATTATGCAAATCATCTTCTTTGAATATCTGCGTTTAGATCTAGGAGTATAATACATTAATTATTCCATCTAAAGTTTTATTTTTACTGCAAAAAAATAAGACGCAGCAATCAAAATATACAAATACAAATATATGTTTGGTTTAATATCTTCATAGGGACTTTCCATTAACTTTCCTAGGGCTTTTCAGTCTTCCTCCAAGTCCACGATTTTGTTACATAATGCGCTTTGACAGTTGATGATCATGAGAACCCTTCTGAAACACCCTACAGTAATTTGGATTCAACAGACAAACGCACATGGTGGCCAATGTAAGTGCACAAGACCACAAATGCACATAAAGTGTGCAAAAAAAAAAAAAAAAAATTTAAGTGAACTGTTATACGCAAGAACCTAAATGGCATCCCTTCTGAAAGTGCCTAAAAATGAGTCACCATATTTCTTAAAGTGACTTTTGTGCAACCACAGCAGATGTTTATATATATATATATATATATATATATATATATATATATATATATATATATATATATATATATATATATATATATATATATATATATATATATATATAATTTCAAACTGAATTTTATCACAAAGTATCTAGTAGTTTAACTGCATTGATTGTTACAAGTGTGACTGTTATTATGATGCACACAAAATCGGATTTCATCTTATCTTCCTCATAACATTCCCATAACTTGGCCTTCTTTTTACTCTTCACCCTGTATACACGTATATTCACCTTGGTGTCGAATGTAACACAACTCAGTCTGTCTCTAAAAAGTGAGTTCACACTCACCATGGTAATTCCGTATCAAGCCCATCAGTATTTATATCTTACACATAATATAACACCCCACTATAAAAATAAGGCGAAGAGTCACAGAGCATGTTCAATCATTTCCTCTGCAAGTGTTATAAATGACATGTCAGAGAGCTCTGATGCACAGAAAACAGGTGAGGAGAAACTGATGGACTCCCTGCAGCAAATGCCTGTCATCTTCAGCTTTCACAAGAGTTTGTGTGAATTCATTGTTAAAGCATTTCTCTTAACACTGAATGCACACAACAACACTGAACATTGTTTGTAGTTGAAACTGAAAGGCTAAGAGATTGGATTCTGTATTTCACCAGAACTCTATAGAACACTAGAACACCTGTGTGCAAGTGGTAGTCTTAACTTTACCTCATTAGAGCTGTCTCACCTTCTGACATCAACACACACCCACACACACACACACACACACACACACAGTCAGCATCACTAAGGAGATCAATACTTTAATCAATAATGTAGTGCTGAGATTAAGAGCTAACTAGAATCAGACATCTGTTGTTAATGGTGGTTATAGCATGTCCAGAGCAAGGGTTAGCAACCTTTTGGGCATGAAGTGCCATTTGTTATTTTTCTGCTTTTTATACAGTACGTAATCATTTTTAAACGTTCAGATAAAAATCTGTATTTGATTTTCACAGAAATAGTGCAGAATCTTAAATATGTCTGAATCATTTTTTTTTTCTTTTTTTTTTCATAGTGTAACCCAAATGAATGTGTGTAAATGTTGTTCACACAACGCCGTCATTGTGATTTGAATGTGGAATATATCGATTTAGAAAATAACCAGCATTTATATAGGTCATTTTTATATATTGCTACAAGTAACAAATGCAAAAGAAACTATAAGCTGTCATGCACTCATTCGTGTGGCTTGACTGAAGCTAAACAGACTTAACCTATGCGCAGGTCAATTCTCACTAGTGCAGGTTGATTCTCAAACATGTATCAGGAATGATTACCTCTAAATGTACTTTACCCAATTTGCATGCCAATGTTGGCATGTGTGCCATAGGTTGCCAACCTCTGGTCTAGAGGGTTTGCAGAGTAACAAAATGAAATGCTGAAGGGATTACTTTGAATTTTAATGTTATATGCTGTTAATAATACAATCCTTGAGAGAGATAAAATATACATGTATGTCAGTGGCAGAGGGCTCACCCTTACAAGAAAAAAGTTCATTCAGGAGTGCTATTGTATATTTCTTTTTCAAGCTAAAAATAGAGAATACTTTTAGTCTGTGTTTTATGTGCTTACATAACTGTCGATTATTCCCTTGAAATTGTAATTGCGATTATCACAATTTACATTGAATGATGTCTATACCATTGTTTAATGCAACTGCATGCCATATTTTTATATGAAAATAAACAAGCTGAAAACACTCTAACTGAAAAAACTTTTAGTGCTTTTCTAAAGTATTAAGCCTCAAATGTCAACTATACATTGGATTGGTTTCTTATTTAAATTATAAAAAGTAAAAATATGAATGGTATACTAAAACAAAAACTTAATGTGAAAAACCCTTAAGACAACATGTAGAAAGAAAAAAAATGCATCTTAAGCATGCAGAATAACATAAGTGGACTTTGAACAATTAATTGCAGCTTTGAACGATTACATAATTGTGGCATCCATAATTGTAACCGCAATTAGAAATTTGATTAATTGTGCAGCCCTACCGGACATATTTTTAAACTACAGTTTGTAGCCATCTTCATTATATTTCAGCCTTTGACAGCCTTTAGTACTGCCACCAGAAATGCACTTTCCTACCTCAATTTATATGTACAAGTGTATGTTCCAGCCATTCAACAATACATCCCTTTTCCAAACCATTTGTTCTATGTAGGATAGTACAGGAATTCTGGAGCCTATCCCAGCATCTCAGGCCATATGCAGGGAAACATCCTGGACAGATGGCCAGTACATCACAGAAGTATATGTTTCCTCCTGCAATTTATAGCAAGTGAACGAGTGGCTCCTGGTGGTTCCATCACAATGTCACTTTGTAGGAAATGCTTTCCAGAAACGTAACCCTCTCCTCTCTGTTCCTCAGTGGTGGAACAAGCTGCTAAACATCACCTGATGTTGTCAGCACAACTTTCAAAAAACAAAAACAGTCCGCCTCTTCTGCAAGGCATAGCTAATCCACAACCAAATAAAGCTCCTATAATAAATTCTAGCAAAATATACCCGATAAGAACTCAGAAAGAGACTGAAGGAGACACAAAATCATATGGTGTGATTTGTATAAACTTAGTATTAAACTGGAGCAAAAGCAGATCGTATGAAAACGTACAAATGAGATTACAAATTTATATGAATTTGCAACAAATCAAAAAGTTATGAATTGTCACAAGACTGTACTGTATGGGTTTGAATCAGGAATTGGAGCAGTTCGAGTCAGAGTGGGAGGCGGCTGCAGAGTGGAGGTGGAGCTATACAGATTGAGGAATGTGACTAAAGAGAAGAAAAAGAGAGAGGTGTGACAGAGAAAATGATCTGCTAGTGCTGTGCATAATCTTGCTCTCCAAGCTGGTCCCCATTAGCCAAGCTGGAGCCGGTAGACCCTCAGGAGAGAGAGTTGCGGCCAGACCACATCATTCCTAATGCAGATGATGGTCTGCAGTGCACCAGCGCCGGGGGAGCCTTACTGACAATTTTAGTGAAAAGGGAAAAGTAAACAAATTACATTAAAGGCACAACATGTAATTTTTCGTCGCTAGAGGGTGTGTATTTAAAATAAACAAAGAGTGTGGAATCATGGGAGTTGTGGTCTTCATCCAGTTGTGGCCTTGTTTTGCCGTCGAAGCAAAACAAGGCCGCTGAACGAGCGTGACATTTGGCTCAAAAGCTATGGAGCTTTTATTATGCCAAAGTCGACCGCTTCCACTCCTTCTGGTCGTGCATATGTGGAAAAAAATAAAAAGCAGTGCTGTTTTATCACACTAGATACATTTGAAAGTTCTGTTACAATGCTACTCTGTGCGGTTGTCACCTGTCTAATAAGACACACAACATATTAAACGCGTCTTTGGTGTTTCCATGTTTTCTACAAAACAAAACCGGAAATCGAGGGTGTGTGATGTCATTGGCAGGTGACACAGTAGCCGTGTTTCCACTGTCGGGCCAAAAGCGGGTGTGCTAGTGCGTGCCAGGGCCAGTCGCGTTTCCACTGTCACTTTTGGGGCTTGATCATGCCTCGTCGGTGCTTCCTCGGGGCCAACGGCCCGGGTTTTTTGGCCCCAAGAAAACCTTGGGCCAAAGCGGGCCAGCTGTGGCTAGAGGAGTGGTTATGAACAAAGTCGGAGTTTCTCCGCGTCGGGAGAGCGTCAGCGCAGCGGATCATTTCATAAAGCTAACAGCTATAACACCAGCATTAAAAACTTTTTAAAATAAGCTGAGCTCAAACTCACTTTCAGTCAGCAGCGAGTGTTTGAGGCGTGTAAAGGGCGGGTTTTAGTGACACGCAGCGGAGCTTCTGGCCCGACGGTGGAAACGCAGCTCTATTTTGGCCTCGTGCTACAAGTCCGAGCCTATTAGCCCCACCTGGCCCATTTTAAGCACTGGCTCGCACTGGCCCGACAGTGGAAAAGCGGCTAATGACACTATGGACATGGTCCATGTCACTAGTTAAAATGGCTTATTTCTCTGGATTTAAACATTCTTTGAAACATTTGGGATAATGTAAGTACACAAGTCAGAAAAATATATAATACTGTTCTAGTGGTTTTTGGATATTTTGATAAAAAAATCTTACATATTGTGCCTTTAATACACCATCATCCTCAATGCATGAAGAGCAGCACTTGGACAGAGGGTCACAATGCCCATCCCTTACAGTGATGCCTGGAGAGATTCGTACATACAAACTATAGAAAATATATTAATGCTGCTGTTCAGGGTTTTCCTGCCTATTGTGTCTCTTCTATTGTGCTAAATTGTTATTTAGTGAGCCCTCTGTTGTATTCATATGTGAGTGGGTTCGATCCTGGTGTCTCACAAGCCAACTCGTAACAACTTGATTGTGGCTAAGGGGATCTCACCTATTTCTGATAAAATCTCACCCTCTTTAGTAAGAGGCTTGTCACACATATATGGCAGAGGGCTGTCAGAGTAATAACTGCCTGATTTTTTACTTTTTTGAATTCTTGATCTAGTAAGGCTCGTTGAAACAAGAAGCACTTGATTGAATGAATTAAGATGTAATGCATGAAGTAACTTCACATTTGAATGTGCAATTGAATGTGCATTTTTGAATATATATCTGCTTCACTATGAAAAAAGTGTAATACTCTAATAAGCATAAAAATATATACAGTACAAAAATTAAGTAGATCAAAGTTTCTCTCCCCTTATTTTCTGAGTGAAAGACTAAATTAAGAAGAACAAAGATGAAATTCCATGCTGAGCAATCACACTCTGATTATTGTGACAAGTAGATACTGACAGAACTGGCTGCCCAAAGAGAGCTGGAATGGCTTATACTGTAGCCAAGGAGATGGTGAGCAATACTTCTATCCAAAAATCTACACTTATTTTCACTTTTAGGTGGAAAAAAACACATTGTATTTTACTAGCAGCACAATACATGGATGCTTGTCACAAAAAGGCAGTGGAGTTGACCAGAGTGATGGAGGAGTTGACAGGAATGATGTACTTACATTCACCCACACACACACACACACACAATCATGCACACACATAGCACATATCATACAGCACATATCTTCCTGTTTACACCTTTTTCATCCATTGTAGATTCACATAAACATTAACAATACTTTGACAATACATTGCATCAATTGTCATGCCAGTAAAGCACATTTGAATCTGCGACTGAATGAGTGTCTTGCGTCCCCTTGTGGACAATAGAATTTACTAAAGTTAAAACATGCTCAAACAGCATCGGCGCCACGGGGGGGCCCAGCCCAGCCACCTCGGTCACTGTGCCCCCTCACCTGTGGTGCCGTCTCCTTAGTAGGTGCTCTGATTTTAGTCTGTGAGGCGGGTACTGCCCGGGAAGGTCTCCCAGGCTGTTAAATACACAGATTAAAAGCTAAATGTTTTCATTTCGGTTCGTTCTTAGCAAAAAATAAAAACATTAAAAAAAAAAATATATATATATATATGCGCCTCACGCGCACACTGTATATACTACTGTATTCATTGGAAACAACGCAGCCTGTCACTGTTCAGCATGAGCACCGGTCCACTGTGGCATATTTGTGCTAATTATGATATTTTTCTGTCAATGCTGGAACACGTGTGAACTACAAATCCTATTTTACCTAATAAATACGCTAATAGTTTAGATCAAATAAGCTAAATCATGAATATGGACACATTTGGATTGGTGCCTAATGAGAAAGGTAAGCCCAACATTACCTTACATTTCATTTTAAATTAATTTGTTTTGGCTTGTTTTTTGCTAAGTTTATATTATTATATACTGCAATTATATTTGTCCATTAGAATTACATATTTTTTAATTCTTGTTCTGTTCTAATACGGTTAAATTTAAAGTATGTGTTGTAAAGTAAGGGGAGCTAAAATATCCTACAGTGTTCATAATGTTGGTACATTATAACATTATTAGGCCTGCTGTTACTATTTCTGAAAATGCGACTTATACTAGACTTTTCTTTCTTTCTTTTTTTTTTTTTTTGCTAGTGTGTTTTTAAAAGCATGCAGCAAACGAAAATATGCGATTAATCAGTTAAAATTTGTTACTGTGGGTTAACAAATTTACATTAGTAGGCTATTCATATGCTTGGTTTCCCATAGCAAAAGAGTCTAGGCCAAATCTGGTTTACATTAATTTCTGGCTTCAACGTTGTTGTCTTTCAGTCTTGATTGCAAATGTTTTTTTTTTTTTTATTTACAATATATAATTAAAACAAAACCAAGCTTGTGTATTTATGATATCAATTACTAGGCCTACATTTTTTTCTTTTTTTTTTTCAGAAATGGAAGTAATTTAAAATGTTGTGGTGTGTTTGTAATTGTAATATTTTTAGCTATGGGTCTATACAGCAAACCAACAGAGCTTCCAGTAGGTTATTTTACGGAGCTGTAAACACGGGAATCTCCGACCGCATGTAATCTTTGATGAACACCCAATTCATATAGCCTATCAAACAAGGCTACAGTATATGTTATTAAATTTTACATATATATCAGATTATTTTCGTTGCATCTGAATGCCAATCCCTCCCCCCCACACACACAAAAAAAATACAAATAAAAAATAATTGTGTCTCACCCCTCACTTTGTGCACTCTGGCCCTGTGCCCTGTGCTCAACCATAAAAACAACAACTGTGTAGTCAAAACATCCCATCACTTAATACACATTTACTCACCTAATACACACAAAGAAAATATACACACAAAGAAAAGGATTGATGGCCCAAATAATATGTGATCATTTTAACTGCAGGTCTTTTCAGTGGAAATTTCCTTGGAATATCTGCATGTGAGTATACATACTGCACAACTGGGAATATTTGCATGAAAGGAGCAGATACACACATCTGAAATCATAAAGAGACAACACACATTCCTCTCAGACCGAACCATACTGCCATTGTCTTATGAACGGCAGATTTTTTTTTTTTTTTTTGGTCTGTACAGGTAGGTCAGAATAAATAGCTGCAAAATTTATGTTTTTATGTATGTAGGTAGAGGGTGTGTATCCCCCAGCTGCTGTACTTTTTAACTGTGTAATAAAAGATGCTGTTGACAAGGAAACCAGCATCTCTGACCCACAAAGAGAGTGTAAGTGTGTGTAGTGTGTGCAGGCAGGGGAGATACAGGGCACATGCCAAAAGGATATGAAAGACATGCTTTTAAAATTCCCAAAAGGAATAATACAAGCAAAGCTACTTAAGAGAACTCAAAGAGGTGAGAATCATGAACTGGTCAGGTTTTTGTCAGGCTGCTCTCCGCCTCATACAAAATGTAAGAACTGGGTATAAAATAGGGACAAAGACCATGACTAGGCATAGGATGATGAATTTCCATGACTTCTAAAGTTGTATGTGATTATATAAGTTTTTTTTTTTTTTTAATCATGTTATTGAGACTGCCCTCACAAATTGCAGTTTCTTGTCAGTTAAATTTTTTAGAGCTAGTATAGTGTTTATCTTTTTCAAAAATCCAAATATATTGTCTCATACCCATCACTTTCCCTGCTTTCCTGATATTCAGCATATCTATAGCACAGTTATAGTGAGGAGGACAGGCCGAAAACACCATGGCATTTTCTGAAGAGATATTGCCATAAAAGCAAACTCAAGAGAGATGCTGTTGGCTTGCTGAAATCCACCAATCACAAAACTGACACACTAACCAATAAGAAGTTTAATTGGTGATCAGGCTTCATTCCAAACATTAGCAAGTTACCTACTTAGACAAAACTGTAAAGTGTCTAGGGCATGCTACTGATGCTAAATTTGTTTTAACCAAAGACAGCAAAATTAAGGCGCCAAAATTTCATTCAATCTTTATGCTTTAGCTTAGAAACATGCTAATGTCAGACCATTGGAATCAACTGTGAACTTTAGTTGATTATCACACGGTTCTCAGGGTAAGCTAAATGTGTCACAGACCAGTCCATTTTATTCAAAACTACACACAAGCAAACTCTGACAGCTCTGTTTTAAAAGGGTCTTTGATCCTAATAATCAGATTCTCACTTTCGGGGAATTCCACCATAAACATAATGGCATATAATAATGGCATATAATGGCAAATTCAAACAAGGTTTATAGTATTCAGTAAAAATCACTGGCACATTTATCTAAAAAAAAAATACAGACAAATGGGGAGACATACAAGAGAGACCAACCAGATAGACACACTAAAGTACACTAGATGGATAGAGCCTACTTTCTAAAGAAAGGATTATGGTTTAATCTGTCCAGTCAGCAATATGATAACAATTTATAGTTAGACGTTTCTCAATTATACAGGTCTGTGTATCTTTTGGTCATTTGATTTTCTACTTAAAAAGAAATAAAGAGAAATGATTGAAAACGTTTTTTTGTTTTGTATAAGAAACGGAAAACGAAAATTTAGCTGGATTTTTCATACTTTCATACGCGGCAACCGCGAGCTCAGTTCATTTTCAACAGGAGTGAAGCGGCAGGCGAGCAGAGTTTATTAATCCTGCGGATTCTTTGCTAGCGGCGCTTACAAGATTAAAAAAATAAATAAAAATAAATAGATAAATTTTATATATATATATATATATATATATATAATTTTTTTTTTTCATGGCTGCTGCATTTTATTTAAAAAACAGAAATGACTTTATTCAATGGCATTTGAATTTTACTGTATGTGATCTACAATGACATGGAATAGGCCTATGATAGCCTACTGATTTTTAGCCTACTCATTTTATTCTATGCCTATTTAAGAAAAACCTCACAGGTAACACATCTTCATTTGCTATTACAAACAACAGCAACTGAAGCTATCTTATAGAGCGTAACAAGTAGGGTACTGCACTTCTTTGGTTGGCGGATCCCGTTCCTCATGCACCATCCTGATAACAGCGGAAAGAGCTTCAGCTCCGTCAGTTTTGGTTGTAAGACACCCTCAATAACAACAAAACGTTACAAAACTCTGTTGTAAAATAAAGAAACCTAACAGGGTGTGCTTTCTGCCATTTCGATCTGTCTCCCTGAACTTCTTTCTGTAATGCATCAGAAACATAGGTGCGGGAAGTGGGGATGCTGAGGGTGCAACTGAGCAACTGTTTAACTGTTGGGAAAAAAAGAAAAAAAAAATCGGCATCTATTTTACACACAAAAAAAAAGTGAAAAATAAAGCGTGTGTCATGCTATTCCTTATGACGCAGGTTTGAAACTGCCTTTGGACAAACTTTTTTTTTCTCCCTTTTCAAATTTTAAATCACATCAGAAAAGCATTTATTTTTAATAAAATTGAAGAAAATCATCAAAAAGTTGAAAATAAAGTATCAAGTAGGGTTAGGGGAGGTGTAGGGAGGGCTTTTTTCCCAATAAGGTGGCATCCATTTAATAATTTCAATTAAAATTTACACTCAACGAGTTATTGCATACTGCTTTATAATGTATTACAGCTGAGGTGTATATGATTGCCACTATTTGCAATAAGTAATTAGCAGAATATCCTGCTATTTTGACATAGTATAAACATAGGCGGACATTGTGTGTGCGTGGGGGCGGGTGAAGGATTTTACTAAATATTTGTTAATTAATAATGTTTTCAACTCAAAAGTAAACATGCACATAATGTAGTTATTTTAATATATTTTACTTTATTGTAAGTAGATTAATAAATAAAATCAAACTTACTAACAGGCTTTCCCAATTTGAAGTTGGCGTGTGACGACTCTGCATTGCCTATGCTTGCCTGTTGCATGACATGAATGGATATTTAGTGTTTTTTTTTTACAACATACAACAACTGCAGCAGAATCTGTACCTTGTCATTGTAGATCACATAGGCTAAAGTAGAATTCAAATGCCGTTTTATTGGTTATGAATAAAGTATTTCTGTTTTTCAATAGCATGAAGCAGCCATGAAAAAAAAACATATATATATATATATATATATATATATATATATATATATATATATATATATATATATATATATATATATATATCTGCTGTTGAAAATGAACTGAGCTTGCAGTTGCCACATATCGGTGCGGTACAGAAGGGATGAAAGGGGCATTTCAGCGCCGCCCACACATTCAAAACAAATATTAAAGCATAATCAAATTTTTTACCCATAAACAAAAATGTGAAAAATCCAGCTACATTTTCGTTTTCTGTTTCTTAAACAAATCGAAAAAATTAAAATCAAACTGTTTCTCATTTCTCTTTATTTCTTTTTAAGTACAAATCAAATGACCAAAAGATACACGGACCTATACACTACTTCATGGCTTAAATTACTCTCTCTCTTTGCCAAAACAAATTACTGTTGGCTGCAGTGAGAAAACAACAAAATTCAACGGAAATCATGCAAACTCTGATTAACCAATCCCTTTCCCCAAATCATTGGGGCTGCTTTGGAAGCACCCCACTGAGCAATTCTTTCATCTTCGCTTGCTTAAAACACCTCTGGAAAGTCATATGCCAACTCACAGTGAAAGAAATCAAAGCCAGCTGACATGTTTTTGCACACATCCAACATCACTGACTGGATTTTGTTACCATGGATGGCAGATATCCAATCAACATATGGAAAGAGTAGAGTCCAAACATGGTCCCTCTAGGAGCCACTGAGCTGCCACAAAGCAGACTTGTGGCTCAATAGTTCTGCTAACACAGTTTGTATCATACAGAATTACACACATGGTGTATTGTCTGTTAGGGGAATCTGAGCAGTCCTGGAGAAACTAATAACACTGGAGTTTGGCCCAAGCCACTGTCTCCATCTTAATTCCTCTGTCCTCCGGCCACAGCGTACACCGCAATACACACTCTTTCCCTCTCTTCCTTAGTTAACTTTATTCCTTAACTTTGCTCCAGATGAGCAGTGGAAAAAGAAGGCAGTGATTTGGCATTCCACCAGCCACAACACTGCCAAGAGACTCAAAGAGTACCTACAACTCCAGCAGCATTTTTATCAAACACGTACAGAGAAACACACACACACACACACACACACACACACACACACACACACTCCTCTCCTCTTGACACTTTGTTTCTCTCACAAGCTCGTCATTGTCACCTAAGCTGCTCTCATCTCCTGTCAGATAAAGAGTAGAGAAACAGGCAGAATTCACTTTGTCTTTTCTGCATTTGTCGTCTCATCTTTCACACGCCCCTTTATTGGTGCACTTCCTCTATCTTTCACTCTTCCCGAGGAAAGCCCCAGGCGTCATGCAGCATATTTTTTACTTGCACAGCCCAAATACATTGAGCTTGTGCCGAAGGTTACTGTTACATCACTACTCATCATTTTGGCTTGTGGGTGGTTTTATACAATATTATATTTAATCTTATATTTGTTGTGCTTCAAAATGTAAATCAGCCGCTTATTGTTATGCTTCTGGTTTAATACTCATCTCATTTCATCTCAAGTTTAAATAATGATCTCATATATCCTTTAACCTCAAGAATCTAATGATAACCCAAGTTTAAACAGATTTCCTGTAAAGTCACATTCATTCACACTTTCACAGACATAAATTGACCTTTAAACATTAATCTCATTTAACTGTCGGCTCCACTTTTTGAGCATAGACCTGAAAATGACATTTCGAATTTAAACTGTTATACATTTTGAATGCTATGTACCACAGACTTAAAGTTGGTCTCTTTTTAAAAAAGTCATTTAGCAGATTATTGTAGAAGTCCTTTATAAAAGTTAGAAAGATCATATAACAGTTATGGAAGATTATATTTATGAAAATATAAAATGCAATAATTAAAATATTTATATTTTATATAAAATATATATTTTACAAAACATTTTTACTTAAAAACTGCTAGAAAATCAAAACCAAAATTCTGAACAGGTTATGTTCCAAATTTGAGGTTGATATCTCATAAAAAAAATTTGTTTCAGTGAGATTTTGTTTGGATGTAGCACCAAGCTTTTCCACTACATGACCATCAAACCCCATTAGTAACCATTTAAGGGTGCCTTCATTTCAATATATGGTTTGAGTGATCTGAAACATGTTTTTCCATACTTTTCTAAATATTTATGAAGTAGACATCACATTCAGAAGTATTAAGGGCAGTATGGCAGTATTTGATTTCAATTCAACCTCAAAAAACATAAAAGACATGCTACGAGAACCTTGGACTTGCGTTATAGTTCACGATGCATCAAAAATGGAGAATCTTTTGTTTTTTTCTATATATTCAAAACACTTTTAGACATTTTTTCCCCTCAAAAATAGAATGGATGGTATCTTTTGAACACTCTCCTTGAAAATAAATAAAGTAAAGGTCAGAACGCACTCTCTGACTCTGATGTAGGGCTGTGCAATTAATCAATATCGCAATCGCGATTTGAGACGTTGCGATTTGCTAATTGCAAAAGCCTGCGATGTGGACGCGTTATTACTCTGTTCCAAAGCATATGCATGATTGCCAGCCTTGAGTGGCAGCCTTACTAACCAATAGAGTGAACAAACCTCTGTTCTCCCCAATCAGCTCTGCTCTAGCCATCTGCGTGTTTGCCCACCATAAAAAAAAAAAAAAAAAAGCGGAAGAGAGACAGAGTGGGAATATGGCATTTACAGGGTCAGATCGATAGTTAGGCAAATTAAAATTATAGAATAACGTATGTAAGCTTCGAAACAACAGACCACGAACAAAAAAGGTAATTTGCAAGAGCTGCATCACAATGCATATCAAGAGCTCCCTTATCGGTTCTGTTTTCAGTACTGGAGAATACAAGATACATTCTTAGATGTTTTGTTAGTACTTAAACGTTATCTTACACATTTTATCTCCCCAAAAGATTAATTTGAAATAAGTTTATAATGCATGTTCGCTATTCCCAATTCAGAAGACCGCATACACAGCCTATTATGTCTCTGAATGCTTCTCATACTCGCTTATCTTCCCCAAGCGCCGCAAATCTTTGAGCTATTCACACTTGCCGCACTCACACAGCCTGTTTCGTATATTCACGCGCGGCTCCACACCAAAAATCTCCACGAGCGCATCTGACAGTATGGATGAGGCTTGACACACGCGTGCAACCTGCATCGACTCGCGCCTGGCTCCATGTTTAAAACTAATGTAAATTCAGTCTTACTGCTTTGCTAATTTCACTTGGATGAAATTAAACATTCAGCACGTTTTCCACTTGTTCTTAAAATTCCAAATACAATGTAACATATGGAATACTTTAACAATTGACTAAAGAAATACAGTTCTTTATTTATACAATTTTTTTTTTATGAAATTCAGTAATTAAGTTAATTCTGTAAAAGTAGTTATACAGTAAGTGGCCAACCAAAATTATTTTTTTGCCGCCGCGAGTGCCGCCGCCGCTGCCCATCTGATAAATTGCATTTGCAGCTTTTGACTGCTGAGTGGCGCTTTAACCACAAGTTATCAAACAAGCGCATCAAAGCACATTTTCGCAAATAGCCGTTAGCTTTGCCTCTCCGATGTGTTACATTTGACTGCTGCAGTCACGGAAAATGAAAGAAAAACACTGTAGTTAAAATATTGAATATTCACAGATGAAAGTTTAGTACTCATGAAGTTATGTGCGTTTCTTAGAACGAATTCAAGCAGGAAAATGTCAAGCATATGAGCCTGTGCTTATATTTTCTCCAAGCTACACAGTATTACACCATATTTTAGATGTGAAACATTAAATGGGTGTGCAGTATTATTCATATAATATGAATTATGTGTTATATTATTCTAAAGAAATGGTGGTTTACTTTGCATCGGAGCATTAAAAGTGGTAGCCTATTTTAGTGAGCTAGGCTACATGGATTTATATGCAAAATGTCAATATTCTCACATATTAGGCCTATATTTATCACAGATACATTTTTAATTTATATTTTAAAATTCCTTTAATAAAACAGCATGCATTTTTGTCACGCACTACTTTGTTATTCGTTACCTGTCCTTTATTTTGACAGATAACTTCTTGGGAAAAAGATATCTGTCTGTACACTGATTAAGAAATTGTTGCATGTTTTATAAATTATTTCCTTTATTAGTAAAACGTGAGGCACTGTATAATTTCTCTCTAATTATTTAGGCCTAATTAAAACAAGAAACGAATAAATTAAACCTGCACGATTTAGCTAAATCATTGAAACTCTTAAGAATGGATGGATTAATAAAACGTTCTCACGTTTAAACTCAAGTTCTTTCATTATAATCAACAAAATTCACACAATGTAAAAAAGAGCTTCATTAATTGACAACTTCAGTGATTTTAAAGGAAGCCTTCTTTACTTGCTTTCATACAATTTTAAATGCAGCCGCATTTAAATGCAGGTGTGTATCATATTCCTTAAAATATCAGAGTGGAAGATTTGCGCTGCGCGCATTAAGCTGAGTGCGACGCGCAGCATTTATTCTTATTTGTCTAGGCTACATATTTTATCTTCATTAAAAATCTTGTTTGGTTTTATTTTGGATAATTGCATGTAAAAATGATTTACTTTGCACATGCAAAATGTGAAACTTCCATCTTATTCGCAGTCTATAGCATTTTATAATTATTTGTACAATAATAGGCTATTTAACTTAACCTGCTTTATATATTTATTATTTAATGCAAAAGAGATTTATTAAAACAAGTTTATAAGAGTCATGCATCCGTTTAATCTTGAGCAAGAACAACTAATGATCAATGATTTTGAGAGACATCAGCCATTAGATCATTTTAAAACATCAAATAGGCTTTAAATTTACAGGTTATAACTACATCTGTCCCGGTTGTAGACTTGTGAAGATAATTTTTTAATGCGGATCCCGTACTGTAACCGAAAAGAAGTGTGCTCTATTTTTATTCATATTCAAGTGTCTGTGCATGACAGGGAGGTGCCCTCAAGATCATTTTAATTTTTTTCTGATTATGAAATAACTTAAAATTAGGGTGCCTCACATACATGAGAAATATATCAACAGAAAGCTTGAAATGTCTACTTTTAAATGAACCAATTCAAAATGAAAGCAAATACTCCCTGATTATGCGCATCCTGTGGAGATGAGAGTCAGCACTGTGAATTTCATCTTGCAGCCTACAAGAAAACATCTGTTTATTAATAAATAATTAATATGTCTACTTTTTCATTAAGAACAAATGTTTTTGTCTTTTTGGCAGATGCGCGTCTCTGCGCATCTCTTTCGCCAGTTTCTTTGTCTCTCTCTTAGAGGTGCCTCATCTGTCCTGAGAAAAAAAAAAACATATTATATTGTAATGTATGTAATACTCTGTATGCAGTTGCAAAAATGACAAAAGCCAAACCAAACAAGGCATTTGTTCCTATTTTGCCTAAACCTGCTCTGCAAGTTTGAAACCCTTCATAAGACACTGTCCATATAAAGAGCAAGAGATTAACACCTTTATTTCAACCCCCACAAGCTATACAGAACTACCCCAAAAAACCCCAACCCACTCCAGCTGAACTGAAAACATTCAGTCTACCTGAAGGAAGGCGTATTTCATTGTAAGTTAATGCTATTAAATAGAGAGTAAAAAAAAAAAAAAAACCTACTGTAGGCTATTCTTAAACTTGGACCTAATTATATTAAAGTACAAATCCAAACACCAGAAGCAACCTACAGTACACTCTCTAAGGTGTTCTTTCATTGAAAAGTATCCATTTTTATTTATAGTAAAAATATATGGTTGTTATTATATTTTGGTTTAATTATTTTGGTTACATTGTTTAAAAAAATGCTTTATTGACTAAAGTTTAATAGATGTTATGCTTTAAAATTCCATGCCATGTGTAATGTCACAGTATTTTCACCAAATTACTACCCTTGTAAAGTCACAATTCTATAATGGTCAAATTTACTCAGGCCAATGGCATTTTTTTTTTTTTTTTTGAACAAATGGGTGATGCAAAACAAATATATTTATTTCTGATAACTTTTTAACTGCAGGAAGATATAGGCCTACATTATTGTATATTACAAATATTTGGATCGTCCCTTATTCTGTCTCTTATTTTCTTAAAGAATAAACACTTATTTTCTACGAGAATAAACATGATTTTCTTAAAGAATAAAAGAGAAAGAATCTCAATTAGACCTTATTTTCCATTTCTGAAGTTTATTGGCAACCCTAATGATAATGTAATTATCTTTTGACTCCCCTGACAGTGGCACCTTCCTCAAAAAAACAAAAACCTAATTTGTAGGAGATTATATTTAAAAAAGAAAAAAGTGGGTGCTTGGTTTTTTAAAATGGAAGAAGAAATACAGCTCGTTATCACACTGTAAAAAATGATATGATGAAAAGTCATGATAACATATTTTTAAGTTAGGCTACTTTAATACATAGAAATAATTTAAGCAATTTAAAGTTTTTTTATACTAGATTCAACTAGATTCAATGAATCTCAATACTATTAAACAGAGTTTAAAATCTCAAGGAGTTTATAAGTTGAAATGGGTAAAATGTCACAGTGCATGTTAAATAGCCTAAATTAACTTATCTTGTAGGGGAATCTGAAGACCTTGATTGCATGTTACCATGAAACTAACAATATAATTTGATTTTTTTTTTTAAATTAACAATTCCTGTATAAAATGGGACAGCAACCTTTATATCAAACATTTTTAAATTGTCCACAACTGAGCAACTTGGGAGGCAGGTTCTGCACCAGAGTGGACGAAGTGAGTGTGCATGCGGGGTGGGGCAGGCTTTTTTGTTTCTTAAAGTAATTTTCAGATGCAATGAAAAAAAAAAAAAAACTTGGCTAAAAACATACACAAAATTTGTAAATAGTTAACAACATGGCCTAGATTAGGCCCAGACTCTGTTGCTAAGTATACTATAATGTAAATTTGGTAACCCACAGTAACACATTTTATCCGAATAATCGCCTATTTTGGTTTGCTGCATGTTTTTTTAAAAACACGCTAAAAATAAATGACGTTTTTGAGAGGAAAAAAAATATATAAGTCATGTATAAGTCGCATTTATTACATTCAGAAATAATAATGGCAGGCCTAATAATGTTATAATGTACCAGCAGGATATTTTTAGTTCCCCTCACTTTACAACAAATCCTTTAAATTTAACTAGCTATCAGAACAGAACAAGAATTAAAAATATATAATTCTAATGGATAAATATAATTGCAGTATATAATAATAATATAGGCTTACGCCTGTTTCACACATACTCCATCTGCAGTGCGTATGCGTTGTGTACTTTTTTACGCACCCATGTTAACGGATTAGAGCGTTCACACTGCACACGATTGCGGTCTGTCAGTGTGTTCCAGGAGTGGTGCGTCTGCAGCAGTGCAGCGATCGTTTACGTACCGAGTCTATTTTTGCTGTGCTGCATGCGCTGAATTAAAGTGACAGCGCATTGTTTGCGCTAAAAATGAACATGGATTGACACGGAAATGCAGTAATTTCACAATAAATTGATACAATTAAAGTCTACTGTGTTTCACAGTCAACACGTGGCTTTTTGGCTATTTTTAAAACAAGACAAAAGGGCACTTTTAGATATACAAGGCAACAATATATGCACTTTTATGGAGGCAGAAAAACAAAGTTCAAGACCCGTAGGATTGCTTGTAATAAAGATTTAAATGCAAAAGACACGAGAGTCGACTGTTTCTGTCAGTGGTGAGTTTTAATTTTAAATGTTTGTGATAGCCTAACAAGAAAAGTAGGCTAAATGTTGTGTTTAAATGTGTTGCCGCCTGCTTGAGCAACTTATTATACAAACCTAGAAGTCAAATGCATAAATAATACCTTGTTTATATTTGAGTTTAAACTAATGTCTATGAAAGATTGTTACTTTACATGATTTTAAATCAAAATAATGGACAAATGTTGTGTTTGTGGTAAAAAGCCACGGATCAGTAGCGGACTGCAAACGCGTCCTGTGTGAAAGCACAGTGAGTCCGTGCTGTTTCTGCATCGCATACGTAATGCAAACGGACTGCATACGCACTGCAGACAGAGTATGTGTGAAACAGGCGTTAGCTATAAAAAAAAATAAAAAATATAATAATTTAAAGCGAAACATAAGGTAAGGTTGGGCTTACCTCTTTCATTCGAGACAAATCCAAACGTTTCCATATTCATGATGTTGTCCATTTGAAGCGTAACTATTATTCATTAGGTAAAATAAGCTTTGTAGTTCACGCGTGTTTCAGTATCGACGGAAAAAAATTTATAAGGATAAAAGTCATAATGAGTGGACCGCTGCTCACGCCGAATGGCACGGTGAACGGCTGCGCTGTTTCCAATCAATATGAGGCACCAGCACGATCAAACAGCTGAAACATAATACTCCATTTTTGGTCACACAGTAAAGGCATAATTCAAAACTGCAAAGTGTTAGCTGTTTGAAAAATTAAGAATAATAGCAGAGTTAATAAGAATTATTTCTAAATGCTGGACCGTTCTCATTTCGCTCTGCATATGGACCATGAAGGATTTTTATTTTATTTATTTTTTTACCAAGAACGAACCGAAATGAAAACATTTAGCTTTTAATCCATATATATATAGGCCTATATATGTAATGACTGTTAAATAACAATAGCATGCATAAGAGCCTTTGTGTAAAGGTCTTTCTTTTAATTTTTGATGCGTAGACTGTAGCCTAAGACTATCCCACGTCTTGAAATTAATTCACTGTAAATTTTCTAATGGTTTTTAAGGATGTTACAATGTTATTTTATAATGTTATTGTTGTTTAACTTTGTCCTTTCATCTCCGTTTACAAACCAGTTTGCAATCCGTCCCTTTGCGCCACCTGGCATCAGTTTCGTGAATGATTTTAACACGCGACTGACTTGCAGGTAACGCCGCGGCCCTGCGGTGGAGGTATGATCCATTCTGGTTGTCCACCCACTGTACCATTATAATCTTGCCTGCTGAAAAAAAAAAATATATATATATATATATGTGTGTATATATATATATATATATATATATATATATATAATATGTAAATGCATATACATATACATGTGTGTTTATATATATATATATATATATATATATATATATATATATATATATATATATACACACATTATTTTTGATAACAAGCAAAATGACGTGCTATATTTGGTCTCGTACTCTAGCACATACCTTGTCAGTCGTGCGCTTGCTTAGCCCTTTGTTGTGAAACAGTAAAATGTGTTCAAGCGCTAGCAAAAGACAGTGTAAAGAAATGCTCTTTGAGAGAAACAGTGGAAGTTAAAAGCAGACTGTTAGTATACCGCGGCAGCCCTTCTGTTAAGCCCTCCTCATGTGAAGACCAAAGAGTGTAAAGATCTACCGTGCGACTCCACCGGGCAGGGACACTGGCAAGGGATATAAGTATTGTTTTGATGAATCCTTTTTCCTACTACTTGTTTCACTTCTGTTTTATTTTTTATAATCAATTCTTACTATGTGTTTCCAGATCCCTACTATAACTACCACTTGCAAACCACGCACCACACACTGTAGGCAGCGTAATTCTAACAACCTGCACACTTTGCCTATGTCTGCTAATACACTACTTTCTTTTTCTATTGGTCTCTGGAATTGCCAGTCTGCTGTAAACAAAGCCGATTTCATTACTTTTATTATTAGTCATTCAAGTTAAATCTCATGGCCCTGACAGAGACCTGTATCAAACCAGAGGACAATGCTACACCTGCAGCACTCTCCAATAATTTCTCATTTTCCCAGCAAACTCATCGTTTCATCACAATTGAAAAGTGAAAAAAAGTGAAAGTGACATGACACAGCCAAGTATGGTGACCCATATTTAGAATTTGTGCTCTGCATTTAACCCATCCAAAGTGCACACACACAGCAGTGAACACACACACACCGCGATCACACACCCGTAGCTAGGCACATCAACCATAACTCCTTCGAAAACAGCCAGAAACCTTGGAGTTATGATTGATGATCAGCTGACTTTCTCAGACCACATTGCTTAAACTGTCCGGTCCTGCAGATTTGCTTTATTCAACATCAAGAAGATCAGGCCTTTTCTTTCGGAACATGCTGCACAACTCTTAGTTCAAGCTCTTGTTCTGTCCAGGCTGGACTATTGCAATGCTCTCTTGGCAGGTCTTCCAGTCAGTTCTATCAAACATTTACAATTAATCCAGTAAGATAAATTTTTAACCCTCTGGAGCTGATCCCCACGTATACGCGTTATGAGGCATCTTCTCCTGATAACCCTGAAAAGAACTTAAATTACACTTTCAGTTTTGATCGTACAGATAAGAGCAATACATCAATCGAATCTGTAAAGGGTCTACTTTTATTTGAATCCACACATTATAACAACAAAACTTTGTGCATTTATAAAATAAAGAAAACAAACAGGGTGCGCTGTCTGCAGCCTTAGTCTGCGGTGATCTTCATTTAGAAATGTGTCATAAAAATTAACTGTAACTCAGTGAATACTCAACGATGACACATGAGAGATATATCTATAGAAAGCTTGACATGTCTACTTTTAAACTAAGCAGGGGCTACCAAAAACAAATATTCCGTGATAAAGTAATCCATATGAAAACAACGCGATGTCCGTCTTTCACGTCTCCCTTCATTATATCTAATGCGACCACGCCCATCTGCTGAACGCGTTATTGATATTTTATTGTTCCACGTGAAGCTCGCGGCTTGTAAACACCCACACAGAAAACAAAGCAGCAAGACTTTTCAAGTTTTTTTTATTTTATTTTACTGTTCGCTTAACACTGAGAGGAATAAGACAATTCACCCCAAGAAGATGCGCTGAGGATTACCTCAGGATTTGAGTTTTGGATTTCCTCAGAAAAAAGAATGAAGCGCTTTATCCAGCAGAGATCATAAACATGAGTAAGTCTTTTTTTATTTATTTATATACTTGTATTAGGTTTCACATAACATGTACACATTTTACTAGTTAGACTTTTTCCAAACTATAAATCCTGACTAAATGTATAATCAAGTAAAACATTATGAAGTTTTATTCACATCATCTAAATGTTCTATTGTACTACTAGTATCAGTGACTATCACAATAATGTTAATAATGTAGTTTATCATTTAGTTTATTTAAGAGCTCATAAACAATATACACGTTGGAAATGCTAGTTATGTGATGTTCATTTATATATTTCAACATTACACAATACCAGTCAATACCAGTTTGCTAAAGCAGTAAATATTGTTTCACATATTTTTACTATTTAAAATAACTGCTTTCTATTTGAATATATTTTACCATTTAATTTATTCCTGTGATGTCAAAGCTAAATTTTCAGCATCCAGTCTTACTCCAAGTTTAACAATATACACTATACCATTCAAAAGCTTGGAGTCAGTATATATAGAAATTAAAACTTTTATTTAGCACACACGTGATGATAAATAAAAACGATTAGTAAGATAAATGTTACAAACAATGCTGTTCTTTCAATTTATCAAATAAACCTGAAAAAAATATTCTCAGCTCTTTTCAACATTAATAATAATAATAATAACAATAAATGTTTTTATTTATTTATTTTTTTTTATAAAAAATCTGAATATTAGAATGATTTCTGATGGATCGTGTGATTGGAGTAATGATGCTAAAAATTCAGCTTTGGAAGTCAGCTTTGATTGTTACTAATAAACTGTTTGACTGCACTTGCAAGTGAATCTCAAATTATTTTGTGGGATAATTAAATATATTCTAAATTAACTACAAACATAAAAATATATACATTTATTTTATCCTCACATTCTTGCTTGTAACTCTTCCCTCTCAGTCACACACCTGACTGAAAGGCTCATTATGCGGGCCTTTGTCTTCTCAGGTGTAAATCACAATAATATTCATGATAGTTGACGCATACTCGCATATGCCCTTTACAAACAAAAAGTGTTTTAGAAAATTTAAATCAATCTATTGTTTTCTGTGAGTGAGTAAACAAGATGATTTTCACATCATTTTGAAGCAAAAATTCTAGGCTACAAGCTCCAGGTTTGACAGTCTTGTGAACTAATGTTTTTTATGTGTTTTATGACCTTATTTCAGTGACTTCAACATTTTAGTTTTTCACTAACCACGCATAAATTTGTTTTCTCAAAAACAAAATCATGCACATACATGCTATTTACATATTATTGTAGCTCAGTTTGTACTGAATACAGTGTTTTCAGACTTTAGCCATGTATATGTTTATAAGCAACTGAAAAAATCACAAAAGTCAGGGCATGTCAAAACTTCTCCAGGCCCCCAAAACCCCCTAGACCTCAGAGGGTTAATGAGCCAAAAAGAATGCACGTCACACCTCTGTTTATCAATTTGCACTGGCTACCAATAGCTGCTCGCATAAAATTCAAGGCATTGATGTTTGCCTACAAAAGCCTCACTGGCTCTGCACCCCTTTACCTAAATTCATTACTTCAGACTTATGTGCCCTCTAGAAGCTTGCGTTCTGCAAGTGAACATCGCTTGATTGCAGTGGTAGACGAAGTACACAAATCAAGTACTTGAGTAAAAGTACAGATACGTATAATAAAATAATACTCCAGTAAAAGTAAAAATACCTTTTTCAATTTTACTCGAGTGAAAGTACAAAAGTACTCTATTTTTTATGTACTTAAGTAAAAAAGTACCAATAGATAGATTTATTTAGCAATTTTATATAGGCTACTTAATTAAATTTTATATTAGCACATATTTTTTTTTATAATCCTACTGCTCAAAATACCTGGAATTTTCTCAAAATAACCACTATATGGAGTCAAAACATATTTTTGTTGTTGATATGGACTACGCTGACGAGAGTGATGTAGTAATGTTCACTATGAAGCTTACACTGTGATGTAACTGAGAGAAAACAGATTTGTGACCCTGGACCACAAAACCAGTCATAAGGGTCAATTTTTAGAAATTGAGATTTATGCATCATCCGAAAGCTGAATAAATAAGCTGTTAGGAAAGGATGATATTTGGCTGAGATACAACTATTTGAAAATCTGGAATCTAAGGGTACAAAAAAAATCAAAACACTGTGAAAATCACCTTTAAATTTGTCTAAATGAAGTTCCTAGCAATGCATATTACTAATAAAAAAATAAGTTTTAATATATTTACGGTGGAAAATTTACAAAATATCTTCATGGAACATGATCTTTACTTACTATCCTAATAATTTTTGCCCTAAAAGAAAAATTTATCATTTTGACACATACAATGTATTTTTGGCTTTTGCTACAAATATACCCCAGCGACTTGAGACATCTGACCATCAGATTTTCACCAGTAAGAAAAAAGTGTTTTAAAATTTGTTGTTTTGCAGAACATCACAGTTATATATGACATGAGAATAAGGCCTGAAGTTAGGAAGAACATTTTAAAGAAACAATATAAAAACAGACATCACATAGGGCTAAATGCTTAGCATTTTAATAGAACTGTTAATTTTATGGCTGTAAATTTTTTGACTACCGTTCCAGTGCACTTTCACGGGAATAAGGTTGGAAAGGGTTGCCTGGAACGCAGCATTACATTTAGCAGCATCAGTCACGCGCACGCTCACAAGATCTCCCGGTTCTTACTTGTGAATTGAGTTCACTAGAGACTCGCACTAAATGGTTTATTTGAATCAGTGAGTTGTTGACATTAGAACAGCTGCAATCGGATCATTCTAATTTGTGAATGATTTGCGAACTGATTTAAAAGGTTCATTAAAAAGAATCAGTTTGTTCATTAATGGGAGAAAGCTTCTGCATGTTTGGGGGACGTGATTTATTATAAGTTGTTGAATTATGTTTTATGAAATGTAGTTATGTATGTAGTACGATCTTATGCTTTGGAATGTAGTGAAGTAAAAGTAAAAGTTACTAACAATAAAACTACTCCAGTAAAGTACAGATACATGAAAAATGTACATAAGTACAATAACAAAGTAAAGCTACTTCGTTACTGACCACCACTGCTTGATTGTGCCATCCCAAAGAAGCACAAAGTTACTTTTATGGACTTTTAAATTAAATGTTCCCTCCTGGTGGAATGACCTGCCCGACTCAATCCGAGCAGCTGAGTCCAGCCATCTTCAAGAATAGGCTAAAAACACAGCTCTTTCATCTTTATTTGACCCTCTAACTTTAGCACTCACTATTCTAATACTATTCTTAAAAAAAAAAAAAAAAAATCTAACTAGCTTTCTAATCTTTTTGTATTCTATCTGTATTCTTTTCATTTATTATACAATTAACAAAAGAAAAAAAGACCTCTAACACTAACCCTAACGTGTACTGCATTAAGCTAACTGAGACTTGGTATAGCACTTGTATATCATTGCTCTTTTGTTGATTTTGACTGCTTCCATTGTCCTCATTTGTAAGTCCCTTTAGATAAACGCGTCTGCTAAATGATTAAATGTAAATGTAAAATATGTATGAAAATGCAAATTCATTCTCTGCCAGCAGGAGGTGCTTTAAAGCGGGAGAAACAGAGGTTTCCCCAGTAACAGCTGAACACAAGGCAGCGCTGAGCTCTCAAACGCTGCTTTATCAGGTTTATTAAGTGATATATGTTGAAAGTTGTGTAGATGATTTAATGGACTAATTAAAGATAGTCTTCCTTCAGAAATACAGTGATATAAAAACACCCACGCCTTGTTTTGATTTTTAAATGTTCAGTACATGCTCATGTTTATTCACTGAAGCCTTTTGGAAAATCGATCAGTTTTGATATTGTGAGCACCACAAATAAATAAATGTATTGGAAACACATCCCACAGCACAACCACCTGAGCCCAACTTCAGTCTACTCATCACCTTAACTTTAACTGTGCTTGTAGATGGCGGTACAGCCAGACTGATAAAAAAACACAGACCGGAAGTTAACTTAGGGCCAGGTGCATGCGCCCGATGAAACCGTCTATAGAACCCATCCCAAAACACAACTGAAAATTGAATGGATTCCAGGGTTATAATGGGAATTGTATTGGTTTTATTGTAAACTATAATGGTGTCTATTTGATGGATTCTGTTGGTGGGATGTAATATGGCAGATGGCAACCAATAGAACAATAGTAATTCCTATTGGAATAATGCCAAAAACAAAAAGGAATTTTGTAATGGTTTAATGGAAACTGTAAGAATTTCTGTGAATTTTTTTATTTTATTTTTATTTTATTTTTTACAGCAGGGTAATGATAGTCATACGTTGCTGCACCTGTGGGCCCGTGACAGTTAACAGGTTTAACTCATATTCAAATATTCCTCAAATATGTATGTAAACTCAACTTTAAACACTGGTTTGATATAAACTAAAACTAAAGTATATACTAAAGTAAAACTAGATCTATATCTATATAGACTATATATATTATAATTATATATATATATATATATATATATATATATATATATATATATATATATATGTATATATAGTGTTTGATAAATTTACATACATTATACTGTAGTCAATGGTATTATTAATATTATGAAACAAATTACAATTTCCTAGAGACATAAGCATTATTAGTATCAGTGATTACTTTCTTTGTTGTTTCTACATTTATTTAAGATTATTGCAATATAAAAGTTTTTTTTTTACTTTAATGTTAGGGGTAATTAATTGCGATTATAATAAATTTTTATATTGCAATAATTTTAAATGGATGTAGAAACAACATAAAGACAGTATATTTTTAATATTTGTTTAATGGCATCATTTTTTATGACTGACTTAATCACTGATACCAATACTACTTATGTCTCTAGGAAATTGTAATTTTTTAAATAATATTTGACCCATGACTATATGTAATATTGACTATACTAACATAATTGAGCGCTATCAATTTTAACATTTATTAGACTTCACATAAACCCCTTATAAATTATAATAAATGTTATATTAACCTGTGCCCTTCAGCAAAAAGGAAATATACAGAAATTGAACAAATTTATCAAACACTAAATTTTAAATTAAAGGTATAGTGTGTAAATTGAAAATTGATAGGGAAGTCGTGGCCTAATGGTTAGAGAGTCAGACTCCCAATCGAAGGGTTGTGAGTTCGAGTCTCGGGCAGGCAGGAATTGTGGGTGGGGGGAGTGCATGTACAGTTTTCTCTCCACCTTCAATACCATGACTTAGGTGCCCTTGAGCAAGGCATCGAACCCCCAACTGCTCCCCGGGCGCCGCAGCATAAAAATGGCTGCCCACTGCTCCGGGTGTGTGTTCACAGTGTGTGTGTGTGTTCACTGCTCTGTGTGTGTGCACTTTGGATGGGTTAAATGCAGAGCACGAATTCTGAGTATGGGTCACCATACTTGGCTGAATGTCACGTCACTTTTACTTTTTTTTAAATTTTAGCGGCATCTAGCGGTGAGGTTGCGAATTGCAACCAACGGTACAGACCCCCGCTCACCCGCTCACCCCTCCCTTTAGAGAAGCTGCGGTGGCCGACACGTCGGTAAAGACAGCAGAGAGCAATGAGATTTCTTTACAAAGGTAAATCAAGGAATTATATTTACTTAATTATTCAATAATCAATGGTATTGCGAATGTTGATGTATGTGTTCATCATTGTGTCAGTGTTTTATTCGCAAGAACAACAAAGTGGCGAAACGCGTTCTGTAGAACAGTTTGTCCGTTTAGGGCTACTGTAGAAACATGGTGGCGACTTCCATGTAAGGGGACCTGTGGTGTATGTAGATAGAAATTGCTCAATCTAAGGTAATAAAAACATATCGGTTCATTAAGAAAGGTCTTTATACACCTCTGAAAACATAGTTATGTATTGTAATGTAATCCTTAAAGCTACAAAAGTTATTGATTTCCTCTTTTTTCTTGTGTTCTTTGAGTAACAGACATTACAGTAGCTGGGTTATTAGGTTATTTGGCTGCTATTACTTTAAGAGCGGCTGAACATGACACGGATCTGACACGCTTGATTGTAGTTTCTTTCACGCTTTAATATGAAATGATACAGGCTACAGTGCACGGCACCATATTTGTACATGTAATTGAAAAGCACACTCAACGAGGACAGTATAACAGCTGACAGGACAGGAAGATTAGTTTTTACTGACGTATGGCCTGACAACATCTCATCTGACCACAGTTCGCTGATTTTATACTGAAGCTGCCTTATCACCTATACTTTTTCTGCACTCGTTTTACTAGCACCTAGTGCTGAGGCATAGTGGGGTGTGCGTCTAAAAAGTCAAATTTTTGATGTGGTCATAAAGATGTTCTGCATCTAAATAAATGCAATTCTTGTCAAGAAAAAGAGACAGGAGCAGCAGTTGTGATTGGGGTGGCCTACCCTTGCTCCACCCCTGCAATAACTCCATTAAATTTTAACAGCAGTAATATAGATAGATAGATAGATAGATAGATAGATAGATAGATAGATAGATAGATAGATAGATAGCTATAGATATACAGATAGATATAGATACACACACACACACACACACACACACACACACACACACAATGTTCTCTCAGGTTCACTTATAATGTTAGCAAGATTTTTTTTAAAAGCATAAATTTATAAGTAAAAGGCTATTTTCTATCCTATTTTTTGAAACTCTCTTTGAAACAGTTAATTAGCTACTTGATCACGTTTTTTTTTTGTTTCTGTGTGGGTTCTTCAATTTCAGTGGCCTCAAATAAACATTAAAAATAATTTAACACCCACTCTCATGCTGACTGCTGATTATTATTTAAATATTACTTTCAATAATGCCAATGGGTCAAAGGGGCAAAAATAACAATGACAGAAAACTTTCCATTTTTTAAAAATTTAAATTTTTTATAAATAAATAAAAAAAAATGCAGATTTGTCCCATATGTGGTTACAATACACACAGAAATGCACTTAAACAAGGATAATTTGAAAGGGCTACTTTAGTTGCCTCCTGTTTAGCTGCGAGATTGTTGCCTCTTATAGAATGACGACTAGTTAAATAAAGCAAATAACACGTCAAACACACTGTACGTATTTGCTTTTTCACAAGAACATGTAAAGATCTAGAAAACTTTAAAAGAATTAGAGCAGACGGAATCTTACCATAGAGATGGCACTTCCTGTATGTCATGCGACTCTCCTTCAGGATGTTTCTACCTGCAGGCCTGTTTAACACTCGTACTGTCTTATCTCTATTCACTGGACACATCCAAAAAACAGAAATATTATGTCCTATATGTTGTTTGGGTCACTATGATATAGTTTACTTAGAAAACACCTTCAATCTGTGGTCAAAGCCAGTATAATCATCTCTGACACAATCGGACAGTTTGTGTGTGTGCTGATTCACAGGACTGTGGTCAAACACATCTTAGATAGACACACACTCATTCTTCCCCCTCCCTCTCTCTACTTCCTGTGTGAAACTGACCTCCTCATCTGCTCCTGCAGTGTGCTCCTCTATTACACTGTCAAAATGCTATATGAGCTGCAAAGCACATGATTTGTTCCAGAACCTTTATACCAGATATCAACCTCCTAAAACGCAGATTCCTTGCCTTTCTGGACCCCTCTGTCTCGGATGTGTATATGTGTAATATATAGTACATGTCATCAGATAAGAGCTTTCACCAGTCATTTGCTTTCTGTTTAGACACACATATACAGCAGTGAAACCACACATTTCCGGATGTTTAAACTTGATGAAACAAAACTCTCTACAAAAAGCAAGTTTTCTTGCAATCTCTCTTCGGTGGAGTAATAGCGTCATGATCTAAAAATAACGTGTAACTGATCTATCTATCGATTCACTTCCACTGAAAGGAAAATGTCAAGAACACATTTTGCATCTAAACATAGATTCTGAGAATATGTCTGTCTATTTAAAACGACAGACATTTAACACGATTTGTTAAAGATTCTACTATTTCTTACATTTGCTACATTTATTATTACATTTTCAATTCAATGTTTTTTATTGTTATGCTGATGATATCCAATGTGTAATAGAAAATATTAAATTAGATAATCAAATGTAACACTTGCAATGGTATATAATGAATTCTTACAAATAATTTTTGCAATATATATTATAAATTATTTATTTGTGCACTGCATTAATTAAAAAAAATATATATGTGCCCTCATAATCTTTAAACAAAATAATAGTTCTTCCACAATTTTCTTCTTACAGTGTCAGTGTTCAGAGGAACAAGTCAACACTGGAACATTTAGACTGGGAAGAAACACATCTCAGCTGCACACACACATGGACCTTGCAGGCTGTTTGAACAGAAGCTGTTAAAATGTGTTGCTTAAATAATACATGAATGCTCTTCATGTAATGTTGAGGGTAGACCAGGGGATGCTTCAGGGGAGTTGGTTTCACAATTTTCTGCTGACTCAGAGAGGTCAGAACCTCACCCAACTAAATTCCAGAGATGTGTCAGCCCCAATACTCTAAAACAAGCCAATAACAGAACAGATAGACAAAGAAGAGCTGAAGGCTAATGCAAAATAATAGAGAGAGACAGCTAGTGAAAGAGACAGATTATGTGTGACTGTGATGAGAAGAGACGAAAGATCTTTCCACACAAACACAAATCCTAGAGAAAGTACCACACCTAACTCAAAAACATTTATATTTATATGTTCCAATACCCAGCCATAGTACTAGTGTATAGTACCACACTGTTAATTTTGTCACATTTATAAATTACACGCTTAATTATATGCAAATTTTAACAACATTGGAACCGACTCTGAAACATTTTGCATTCCTCCAGTCATAGGCTGTTTTAGCAAACTCACAGTTTCCAATGTAGGTTACTTAAAAAAAAAAAAAACATGAAAAAGAAATTGTACATCTTCCACTGAAACACACAACAAGCTTGAGCACACACTTGACTCTATCCAAGAAAAAAAGTATAAGAAGACAATAGAAAATAATCTTTCTATGCCACCACAGCCAGCACCGCATCAATATCTTGCAAGTAGGGAAAGCAATCAACAAAAATGAAAGAAAGGATCAGGAAAGATGAGTCTGGACTTAAGAATACTCACTGGGCACTGAGCTGTCTGCCTTTTCCACTTTCAGGCTACACAGCGATGAGGTAGCAGAAGCCATTCTGGGTTCGAATGATGTAGTGTGGTCTTGCTCTGACACTTCTGCCACAGTAACTACTGGTGGTCCGGTCTCTGCATCCTTACTGCTGCTGGCTGACTCCTCCACCACCATCAAACCCTGCAATAAATAATTTTAATTAAGGATCGTCAAAGAAAAACACAGTTTTACTCTTTAAAGAGCCCATAGTACACTTTCTTAACTCATAATATTAATCAAGGTTTCTTGCTCACAGTTTTTAATGACAATTTTCAACCCTATTTCTGACCCTTAGGATTATGCAGGTTGTACAGGTTCAGTTGCCCCCCCTCTTTGGTGGTTATGGTTAATTGGGTCATTAAATGGAAAATGTCCTTGATATTTACACACATAAAAGGCTACTTGACAATGAAGTGTACTGCAAGTCCCATTTCTCAAAATTGACTCCCCAGTTAAAAATAAAACTCCAAGATCTGAACCCACCTCATGATAACCAACTACCAAATGTAGACCATTAATCACTCCCACAAAGAATATGTGGTTGTACAACTCTGCAGAAATCTTAGGTATGTTTTCCACTGAACTGGAACAGCCAATTTCCCATATTTTTGTTTTACATATCACCTGACCTTTGCACATTCATTTATAAAAAATATTTTGGCTATGTAGATGATTTAGCTACCAACGGGAGTAAAATACCCTCCGTTTAACACATTCTACCATGCTGGAGTCCATAACAGATTTTTTCCAATATTTAATAAAACATTTAAGCAGATTCTATTTTTGCCTGCACATAAGTAAAGATCAATGCTATGATGAAGAAAGTGTGTTCAACATGCCTCTAATCTAATTATTCTCTAACTGTGTAATAAACTCTCAAACATGCGTTGATAGCCACATGATGAAACGTCTCCTCAGCAGGCAGAGCACAGACTACACACTGCCAAAGCTAATAGGCCCTGTCAGCTGCTCCAATGTTTTTAGCAGCTGTCTTTACTTTGATTTCTGGGTAACGATGAAAGTCTCATCTTTCAAGTGATGGAGCCCAGATATGAGACAGACTGCTCCTAGAACTATCAGGCAAACAAGAGAGACAGGGGAAGAGGAGACATTGAACAGCAGTTTTTGCATTCTTGTCGCATTAACAGACAGAACAATGCAGTAATGTTTTGATTTCAGGTTAATGGATGTCATATAAACTTTTCATATGCAACCTCTAAATACAGCAATCATGGTGCAACAGTAGGTATAAATAAACAGGTAAACGCTCAAGATTGTGTGGTGAGGGAATCCTCCATCCTACAAACTCTCACTCGTCACAATTTCTGGCTCAATCACCTTTTTGCTCTTCTGCAGAAACTTCAAAAAAAAACTGTGAATCAAGGAGCACATTAACCCAGAGCAGATGACTCACTATTTAGCAGGTTGCCATAAATGAACCTAAATACAAGTGATATTTAAAAGAACCTGAAGGATTTATTCTCTTTTTAAAGCAGGCATTTTGCTCTGGCAACTACAGCGGTGCAATGAGAATGTTCTCATTTTTTTTACACACACTGATATTTAAAAATAAGTCACAGAGGCCTTCTGAGGATGTTGAAGACATTCGGATTTTCCATGAATGCGGGAAACATGAAACGCAAGTTCATGTGAATTTCATGATTAACACGTTTATTTCATCACATAGATTCACAAAGCAATTTACATCCCTTCACTCTTAATATGATGTACAAAAACGGTAGCTATACACAAAAAATAAAAAACTAATTCAAGGTTTAATGCAGCACACCTTTCATTGCTTTCAGATATGAGAAGAACAGAAGCAGGAGAAGAAAATGATGCATCTCAGCAATTAAAAAAAAAAAGAAAAATAGATGATGATGTATGTATGTTGCGTTTTTTTAATGTATGTATGTAAATTATGTGTGTGTGTGTGTTTATTTATTTATCATTAATTCATTCATGAAAGCTCAGAAGCAAAATTTACATCACCAATTTACAACACCAAAAAAAAAAGTTGTGCTGAATATTCGCATTTAGTATGACAAGGCCTTTACTTTAAAAAAAATGACAGTCAGGTGTCAGTCTTACTGTATGTACACCTTTATAAAAATGTGTTTTGATCAGTAATGAAAAAAATACTGAAACGGTCGCCTTCGCTCTCCCACACTCAATGCCCCCTGCTTTCAGAAACCCTTTGGGATGAATGTAAGTGCTACTGATTTGCACTTTCTGCCTCACCGGGACTTTGTGTGTGTGAGAGAGAGAAAGACAGAGTATATAACACATATGTAATATAAATGCAATTTATTGCAACTCATGCATCTGTCGCAACTCATGCAACTCAATCGTATATATTATCAAAAAAACTCTCTGTTTACATGTTTGTATGTGTGTGTGTGTGTGTGTGTGTGTGTGTGTGTGTGTGTGTCTGTGTGTGTGTGTGTGTGTGTGTCTGTGTGTCTATGGACCAGGTCTTGAGGATGTGTATTCAGCTTCAGGCTGTTTATTTAAGGGGAGGTGATGATGATTCAATGACAGTTGATTCACACTACACCGCCTAACAAACAGCACCAACCACAGCAAACACTTCTGTATGTCACACCCAATGCTTCCTCTATAATTTTGCTAAGCAAAACCTATTTCTAACCTTTCAGTCACCTAAGCAGAAATCATACCATGTTGTCCACTATGCCTTTCTTTAAAATGTATATATATATATATATATATATAATATATATATATATATATATATATGCTGTATATATATAGCTAATGGTACTATGTTCAGAGATTGAGTGTCTGGTGGACTTCTTAAAGCACACACAACCACTAGGGATGTGACGAGATCTCATGGCATGAGATCTAGTGAGATCTGACTGGTCTCGCGAGAAAGTGACAATATCCTCACAAAACAATTTGAATAAGCATTTCACTGTGCTGGGGGTAGTTGAAATCTGGGTATGTTAAGATCTGTGTATGTTACTTTAAAAACAATGCTTGGGATTTCCCAAGCCCTGCATTCAGTGAGTGTAGATGAGGCAAGGATTATTGATTTGTGCTTTAAAAATATACATTCATGATCCAATAACAATAATCTGTGTCATGTGGATCATTGATAATGTACTGTCAGTTACAAAATATTAATATACCCATTATGTTACATTAACATAAGCAGTAAAGCAAAACTTATAGGAAGAGCCATTACAGGAAGGCACTGCTCACTTACAGCCAATTACAACCCATTTTTATGCCTTCCCAGTATGCACCTCTCTGTTGTCAACAGCCATACCATGCAAAAGACCTGTTTCTCTATTTTTAATACTCTTTAGTAATCAAATAAACTCACTTTGAAAAAAAAAAAAACTTTTTTGAACATTCTAAAAAAAAAAAAAAAACTGCATAAAAAGTTACATTAAAACCATATTAGAACAACTAATACAAATCATACAGTAAATACCCAGTATTACAAAACTTATTCAAATGTCAATGAAATCCAATATGTCTTTAGACAGCTTTTAAAACCATCAACACAGTCAGCGGATTTAATCCTCTAAGGCAAACCATTCTACAGTTGTGGGGCTGCGGTAGCAAAGGCATGGTCAACCTTACTATTCCTCAATCTCATCTGAAGTGCTAAACAGAGCTGGTTTGAAGAACAAAGAGATCTAAAATGGATGGTAACAATCAAAAATGCTGCTGTTATATGGGGTTATCTTGACATGATGCATTGCATTACTGATTCACACATTAATCTATGCAATAACACAACCACCGTTTAATGTTTACAGTTGTGTGCACATTTTACAAAAATGATGAATTACTCCCATCAAACTGCAAACAATACACAACTATAATCGCAAAAATTGCATACACACAAAACAAGTGGTTACAAATGCTTTGCAGGGGCTGTTGTGCCTGACTTGTTTATTAATTGCTTAGTCCTTTAATTAGTCTATGTCTCTAATTCTCTCTCATCCTCAGCTTTATCCCCCTTTCTCAGCCTTGCCTGGGTGTGTGTTCTCAGCACTGAAGACAAAAGATCGATCAGTCTGTGATGAAGCACAGAAGGCATTTACTTCATCCTGTTGCGTGTCAGGGTTAAAGGTCAGGACAGCTTTTATTAAAGGGTTAGTTCAGCCAAAAATGAAAATTATGTCATTAATGACTCACCTTCATGTCGTTCTAAACCTGTAAGACCTCCATTCATCTTCGGAACACAGTTTAAGATATTTTAGATTTAGTCCAGTGTGTTGTGAGTGCGTTCACAACACTGCAGTGACGTGTTTTCTTTGTTATTGGGCGCACCAGAGAACAGGTCAGCAGCGTCGTACGTCAACAGTCACAGTAGTCGCGTTCACAACAGACAATGATGAATAAAGTCATAATTTTTGTTATTTTTGGAGCAAAATGTATTTTCGATGCTTCAATAAATTCTAACTGACCCACTGATGTCACATTTGATGATGTTTTTATTACATTTCTGGACATGGACAGTATAACGTACATACATTTTCAATGGAGGCTCAGAAAGATCTCAAACTAAATCTAAAGATATATTAAACTGTGATCCCAAGATGAACGGAGGTGTTACGGGTTTGGCACGACATTAGGGTGAGTCATTAATGACATAATTTTCATTTTTGGCTGAACTAACCCTTTAATGCACTCTGAGTAACTCACACACAATCATGTTGGTTTGGTGTGTTTTGATGGAGTCTCTTATGTCAATTCCTCTTTAATACCAGTTTACATACAGAAAGGTAAAGTTAGAATAAAAAATGAAAAGAGACACTGTCAATGCCATCAAAAACTCCCTTCAAATGCATGATTTTAGGAATACAGAGTATTGATATGACACAGCACCAAATGAACACTTTAGCAGAGTGCATTCAGTCCATCAAATCATAATTAATATTGAATAATTTACAACAATAGATATAAAAAAGTAAAGTTCTGTATGAACACTTTTTTTTTCTTTTCTTTTTTTCTTAATGTTTTTACATGGTATTTGCTTATAAATGTGTCTTAGCAGCATGTGGACACAACACCCTACATTGATAAAAATCCATTCAAAATCAATCCAAAAACCTAAACAGTCTCACTGATCAAGCCATTTAATTTTCTGGGCAGTATGATGTCATTGAAGACTTTTAACCAAACAATATTGAGGACATTTTCAAAAGACCCTAAAGAATCATAACAACTTGTGGAAAATGGACATCTGATGTCCCCTTTAAAATGGTGATCAAGGTAAAACTAAACTCTTTTATTTTCTTTCTATATATTTTCTTTCCGTGTTTTCTTTATTATATTTTTTATGTGTTAATCTATTTTCCATGCTAATGTTAGGGTTAAGTAATGTTTTCCTCATTCAAAATGTACCCTATTCAGAGAAAAGTTCCAAAACAATCCTTTAATTCTGCCACGTCTTTTGTCATCTGTCTTACTTTCTTCATGTATAAACTGTTGGGTGACTGCAGTCATACATGCTGCATATGTTCTGTGTGAGATCAGAACCTTACAACAAAATATACACACACAAAGCCGACCATTTGTTGGCCGTTACACTGTGAGGAAACACTTATAGCCACAGAATGAATAACACTGACAGGACAGGATTTCTGTGTGTGTTCTTTTGTCTATGTGTTATTTTGTCATTTGTATTTGTATTTGTCAGCCTACAACTGTAAATAAAACAAGTAAAATTATTTGACAGAAAAAAATAAAGTAAAAATTAGCTCAATACTGCCACCTGTCATTCAGGGCAACCGATATTCATCTAAGAGTGAACTGACATCCCTCTGATGCAATTAAGTTCCATTGTATCTCCTGCTCTAAGTTGAACCACTGCTCACAAGGGAAGAATATGAACTAAAATCTCCCAATTTTCTTTGCAAGTTATATAATTGTATGCAGATAAGTAATGCTGAGAACAAGAATCAGTGTTACTTGTGCCCATGTGGAACAATCAAACTTTTACGAATATATAAAAATACTTTTTAACTGGTAGTTAATAATAGTTTAATAATAATTTAATAATAAAAGTTTTCCATTTAAATGAATGTACTGTAAATGTATTACATAATATATAATTATATAATAACTAGGCCAATAACTAAAACAATATCTTGCCTTCCCTTTAAAAAGCTACACTTTGGCATACTTTTAAAAACAGAGCTTATTAGGGTAAGAATAAACTTTAAAGCAGTATAGGTGATATTTAAATGTGCAAACTGAATGTAATGTAATGACACTTAATAATGTCTACATTGCACTTAATTATATTTGTACTTACACATTTGTGAAGATCAAGTTGCCATAAAGTACATTTGAAATCTGGAAACATTAAATGTAATACTGAATAAAATTTTAAGTACTTTATATGTTATTCAACACATAAGTGTGTTTCTTGAAACATAATGATATAAAATGTACCTTTAAGTAAAACTTTTAATTTACATTTTTAAAATGTAAATATAGACTTTTAAGATTTTAAGCACGCTACAAGTGCACATTTTATAAAATTAAGCATACTTCTTTTGCACAACAAAAAAGCTACATAATAAAATCATTTATTTCACCTGTGATAAGGTAAATTCCTAATGAGCAAGATAAGAATGTGAAATGAAAAAAAAAAACCTTGAAAGCACAAACAAACACCAGCAATCAAAGTCTCCATTACTTCAACACCTTCACTGATCGCTATACACTAACCATATGCTCTATGTGTGTTTGTTTTTTTTTGTTGTTTGTTTTTTTTGTATTGTGTGTGTATCTTGTTGTGAGGTTTGAAAAGCATCCAGTACTCCTGTCTTCCTGTAAACATGTCTCCTAGCAACACACGCTGATTCCGAACACCAGCTGCTACAGAGGATATCAGGTGTGATGAGATCCATTTATGACCACACACACAGTCCCCAATTTCAGATATTTGAGTATTTAAATGTTTGGTCACACTTTATATCATATATCTTTAATGTTGCCTTCATGTGCTGTGAGAATTATGCTACTTCCCAATTTTGAAGTTTTAATGTCATGTTAAAGTGCTTTGTTGTTGGAGATAATAGACCACTCCCAATGTTTACAAACATTGCCGTGTATGCAGCGATGACACAAAGACAGCTTAGTGTTGCTGTGCTCTATGCAAGAGTCACAAAAAAACCCAGGAAAAATTAGACTGACTCTCACCAACTATCATGGAATCAAATTTACAATTAAGTGACTACAATTGTGCATTGTCTTAAATGGAAGTATTAGACTTCAAAAAAAATATATATATATAGAATAGTATTGTTAATATTTACAGCTGTCATAAGTTTATTTTGTGTTGTGTATGTAGAGTAGGTTATATATGGCATTGTATGCGCTGAAGATTTCATATTTATTTTTCACACTTTTAGGTTAAAGGGGTTTTGAGAAAATAGTTTATGGGAATTGTTTTGTTTTATTTATCTTGTTAATTTGGCACCACTCTAGTTCCTTTTCCCCTTATAACTGCATTTTCTTTTAATACTGTTGCATTGTAAATAGCTCATGTCTATTGGCTTCAGCTTGTTGTCAATAAACACCTGATTTGGCATTGTTTTCTGTGTGCCTACGGTTCTTTACTTTCTCCACTCTTTCCAGTAACGATCACGCAACTAAAAGTTAAGTTCTATCCCCTAGACCTCTAGAGTTTGCAACAGTACTAAAAACAAAGATTTATACAAGGGAATTTTGCTATATGTTAACTAAGACAGAAAGAAAGAAAATTACATTTAAAATTGACTTTGTATACAGTTTGGACGAACTTCAGATTTAGATCCTGCCTACATCCAGTTTTATCTGAATAAAGATATAATTTATTTGCCATTGCAACAAAACAAAGTTAGCATTAAATATGAATGTCTG
The DNA here is from genome assembly GCF_018340385.1 of Cyprinus carpio. Lineage (NCBI taxonomy): Eukaryota > Metazoa > Chordata > Actinopteri > Cypriniformes > Cyprinidae > Cyprinus > Cyprinus carpio. Next base: position 9,154,938 of record NC_056614.1, read on the forward strand.
CCTGTGGGCAACAGGAGTCACACACATCAGGCCAGCTCCATTCATTAATGAGGGATTCATTCAGTCATCATATAATATAAACAAAGAGTGAAGCAAGAAGCCGTTAAAATGAACAAGCAGCTGTGTGAATGTGTCTCCAGGTAACAAGAGATGGGTTTCATAAACTGAAAGACTGTCAGCTGCTCAAGCCATGACCCTGATCTCAGTGGATTGTTGTCACTGTCACTGTTATTTGTGTGTTAAATTAGTGATTCCTAACCCTGGTCCTGGAGTTTCCCCAACAGTGCACATTTTTGATGTTACCCTTATCTGACACATCAATTTTAGGTCTTAGAGTCTGCACTGAAGAACTGATCAGTTGAATTAAATGTGTTTTATTACTGTGACATCTAAACTGTGCAGTGCAAGACACTGTCTTGTCAGATCTTCTGTCTTAACTTGTATAAGTCACTAAAAAAGTCAAACATCGCTTCTTACTTGCATAAACTAAACTATTCTCATTTTTTTCTCATGTTTCTGGATACATTCACATCACAGTGGTCACTGTCACCCATGGCACTGAAACTCGCCCACACTCATTGAAAATGAATAACATCCACAACTGTCCATAATTACAGGAGCATGCAACATGTTTGAGTTCACAGGAGTATCAAGACACTGTCTGTCACTGAGGCTCAACAGCTTACATGGTTAGTTCATTCCAAAATGAAAATTCTGTCATTAAGTACACCCTCATGTTGTTCCAAATCCGTAAGACCTTCGTTCATCTTCAGAACACAAATTAAGATATTTTTGTTGAAACCCTAACAGCCACCCCCCCCAACAACAGTCTGACAGAGACACATTTTTGGGCAATGAGGCAACATGAAGCTCTTTCTCTTGAATCATGATTGGCATAGAGTTGCAATGAATACAACTTTTATCAGCCATGGATGCCTGGACAAGTTTAATTACAAGTAGTGAAAGAGCAATGGTGTCTCAAAGAAACATACATTACCCAAAATATGGCATTTCAATTGTTTACTTGACCACCCAGTGGGAGAGTCTATGCTTGTAGAGGGCCAAGCCTTTCAAGTGGCCTTCAAAGTACATGAAATGCTGTCATGACTGTCTGTACTGATTGCCTCCTTTTTCTTTTTTCTTTTTTTCAAGTGTTAAAAGGAGAGCTCTTATCAGAAGCACTCATTGTAGCAGTCTTGAAACACAAGTTTGTTCCCATGTTACCCTAACCTGAACCCTAGAGAACATATCCCTTGTCATGTGTTTAGTATGTGCCATATAAATCTGTTATACATTAACACAGTATCAATGCTTATGGTTTAATAACACAATTCTTCATGGAGTCATTATTCAGAATACAGTGTGTAATGGCTCAGAGGGACATCAGAAGAGTCATAACAATGGTTGTCATTATTGCCGTGGTTCCTGTTAGTGGTAAATAGGGGTTTAATAGAATGAAAAACATATGTGCTGTCATTTCTGCATGGAGAATGCAGTGAACACTACCATCACCAACAAAAGACATGCTGGTGTTCAGTAAGTCAAAGATTTGAAATGTCACGGCAGCCATATGGAAATGCTGGATATAACAGCAGCTTTACACACGCACACACACACACACACACACACACACACCTATACCAATAGCAGAAAGAAAACATTCGTTTTTAAATAGCCACGTCTATATGGATCTGGTTGTGAGAGGTGGATTATCTGGCTTTATCTCTTGTTTTACAGCTGCACCATGGCTCAATGGTTAGCGCTATCATCCCACAGCAAGAAGGTCCCTGGTTTGAGTTCTGGCTGAGCAATGAGGTTTTTCTATATGGGTCTTTCATGTTCTTCCTCTGCAGTCCACCCTGTGTGGCATGTTTTTCCGGGTACATTCCAAAAACATGCAGCAATGGTGAATTCAAAACACTATACAGACCACTGGTTTGAGTGTAAATGCGCATATGTCTATGTGTGTTAGTCTTGTTATGGACTGGATCAATCCAGAGAGTTTCCCTGCCTTTGTCCCTATATGCTCCAGCATCCCCATAACCCTACACAGAACACAGTTGTTTGGAGAATAGATAGACCAATGCCATTGGAGCCCTGCTGTCTCTCTGCCCCTGCTTGTATAAAAGGGAGAGACTTTTGAGTATGAAATATTTTTGTTACATACTGTCAACGGTGATTAACTTTACATTTGTTGTCTATCAGCTGTTCTGTGTATTTCGCCTTTAAAATGACTGAAATACAGCGTGCAAAATTAAAATAACTTCCAAAATAATTCCTTACAGTTCACTGCAGAGCTGCTTTCTGCAGCGTTTCAAATTGACACAGCCTTTCCGATATTATAACTTGGTAACTCGTGTATCATCTTACATTCCAAGTTCCTAACTCTTTCAAACATATTCATGAACGCAGAAATTATAATTACGATATTTCCAACTCCACAACATTTTGACTGTTTGGTTAAAAAAAAAAAAAATTATTTTGTCATGTAAATCAGATTTCCAAAGATGAAGATGAGTTAAAGGTTCCAAAATGTAGGTAATTTAATCAGAAAAATTCCACAGGTGTAACAGCATATAGGTCTAGTGTTTAATCCATTACAAAAACACACAAAGAGTGTGTGTCCGCCTATTAGCTATAGAATCAAAATCCACTTTAGATCACAATCAGAAGTTATTACAAGCACTCCACGTTCATCTTCAGAACACAATTAAAGATATTTTGGATGAAAACCAGGAGGCTTGTGACTGTCCCATTTACTGCCAAGTAAATTACACTGTCAAGGTCAAGAAAAGTATGAAAGACATCCTCAGAATATTGTATCTGCCATCAGCGGTTCAACCGTAATGTTATGAAGTGACAAGAATATGGTTGTATGTGAAGAAAACTAAAATAACAACTTTATTCAACAATTTGTCTCCGCATCACCGTAGCGCCATTTTGGAGAATATCCACTGAACACAAACTACGTAGTCTATTCTGTGTCAGCCGTGACACAAGGATACATTTTCTATGTGCATTTATGCTTTGATTTGAATGAAAGCAGCGCATCCATGCAGCGCGAATGGCATAGAAGAGCATACGCTGGTTGTGTTCAGCGAATGTATAAATACAACATCAGTATGTTGTCTTTCTCAAATAAGTGTGATTAATATAAAGCGTGCCAAAAAAAAAAAAAAAAAAAAAAAAAAAAGGTTCAGAACAAGCAGCTAATTTTGAATGGCTGGCAAGAAAAATAAGGTTTTTGTAACTAAATTTTGGTGTAGTCATAGCATGTACCAGCAAGAGCTAATGAGGTCGTGTTAGCCAATCAAACCCTGACTCCCTTAGATGTAATACAGAACTCCATCAGATACTCTATTACAGACCTTACAAGAAGCAGTCAATCTCAACAGAGCGCTGCTGCCACCTATTGGATATGGTTAATCTTCTGTTCAAATAATAATAATAAAAAAAAAAATCTTCTGAATGTCATATGTTAAAAGCCATATCATATTACACTATCATGGCATCATGGGTAAATTATTCCTTTATTTACTTAAATAAATGTAATCTTAAAAATCTAATCAGTTGGGTGATAACTCATTTTTCACTATGAATCTTGACATCACCAGTCTGTTTTTCCTGTTTTTCAGACTTTGCTGTGGTCACCATTTGTTCGCACTGTATGTTTAAGTGAATACATGTTTTGCAAACATTGTTTCAAATTTGTTTTCCCATACTATGGGAATGAATGTAGTAGGGCCTGACTGCTGGAAGTTTGTATAGAAAGTGAAGAGGCTGATTACACACAGACAAGAATAAATGAGAAATGAATCTGGAGATTCAAAAAATTCAAAATATCTAAGAATTATATAATTCATAACATGATAGATGCATTTCAACGAGAATTTATGTTTATAAACTCTAGTTACAACAAAAGATGGTCCTTTCATTAACATTGTTGCCTTTTCTCCAGCTCTCTATACAAAGATGAAAACAAACTTGTGTATTGCTCCTGTAGTCGACACCACCTACTACTAGTATTTTAGCTGTGTAGTTGGAGAACAATAATTCAGACCTATAAACTATAAAGCTATTAAAAGGCTGGAATTATTGCATAGCATATCTTAAGACACAAACGGTCTGTGTGCTTTATTTCTACTTTTTGCACATATTGCAAAGCACTGCATTTGAGATGTACAACAAAGTGGCAGGCCATTACTGAAATTCAAGATCAGATATAAGAGAGATACACACACTGAGCAATTTATCACTAAACACCATACATTTTTCATAAAAAATGTGCAGTACAGTACAGAGGATGAGAAATAAGTGTGTGAGTATACAGCGTACTGCAGAGGGGCTGAAATACTGATGAGGTCTTAAAATCACTGTTGCCGCCACAGTGACGCTGCTCAACTGGAGGGCAGGGGGTTGTGGGTAGTCAGAGTGTGTGGTGAGGAGAGCTTGAGTCACAGCATGCTAATCAGAGCCATGTGTGGCTGCCTGAGGGGCTTCACTCAGAACAGCTGCCACACACAAACAGACAGCTTCACATGAGGAGAAAAGGAGAAATCTTTAAATATGATTGTGTATTTGTGCATATACATGAGAGAGAGAGCGAGAGAGACAGAGAGAAACTTTGACCTAAATATACACACACAAACTGCGTCTTCAAGTGTGTCAGTTCAGCTCTTTGTTGTGACACACTGGAAGTGAAGGAATGTGAGGAATCTTCAGGGAGTAAGGGAGTGCACAATCAGACACTCACCCACCCCACAGATCTATTCAACAACAGTAATACACACATCTTTCCATTCACTACTGTTTATTTTACTGTGCTAATAATACTTTCCTCTACTCCTAAACCTATCCTTACACAATGTTTTCTGGATAGTTTCATTTTAAGACATTATTTTTTATTACAATTACAATTTTTTTTTTCTTTATAAGTATATTTCTTAATTTGGATAATTTCCCACAGTGATACTATTTTCATGTTTTGCTGTTCTTGTGTTATCATTTGATAACACGCCTGGCTCAATCCTAAAGAGAACATTATATCTTAAATGTTTAACCGCAATGAGAATCCATAATAAACAAATTGGTGACAAAAAATTGAATGTAAACAGCAAAGAGGAAACTGGGTGTGTGTCAGTACATTTGGATCTGTGCATTTGGTCCTAAACTGACAGCAGCCTAATACAAATAATCAAACAACGTAAGAAAAAAAATTACTTACTGCTCTTGACTAAATACCTTTTGTAGCTTTAATAATAATAAATGTACATTTAATTCAAACAGTGAAGACTATGTAGTGTTTTATTTTTACATTTAATTATTCGATTTCTGTAGCATTTCTTATTATATGTTAAATGAATCTATTGTACTTGAAAAAACACAATTTCATTTGTATCTTTCTTATCGTTATTAAGAAATAAAATTTCTCACATCATGAAATAAGATTTTAGTTTATATCGCCCACCCCTTAAAATGTGGTGTCATGTCAGGCAGTGGCAGCGTTGACATATAAAAATAACTAGCAAAGCTGTACCAGGCCACTGGCACTAATAAAATATCTACACAGGGATAATTGTATCAACACAGCAAACTGGAAAAGAGGGAGGTGGAAAAGAGGGCAGAGGTGGGGGAGTAGTGGGACAACGGGGGGGTTGGGGTTGGTGGAGAGGAAGAAAAACAGGTCCCACAGAGCTACCGTACAGGCGCCAGTTAAGACAGCCAGCACAGAGTGAGGAAAAGAGAGGAAAGACAGGGCGAGTGAGGGGGCAAGAAACTCTCAACAGATGCGTGAAGCCCTCGTCAGCATTCCTGCTAGGTAACGCAAGGTCAGGAGCCGCAGGAAGACAATATGAGGACTATTTAGGCTCCCTCTGCGCCAGATGTGTTTTAATAAGACGGCTGCCCTCCCAGCTAATAAGGTCAGCCTCTGGCTCCAGCGAGACGAGCAAACAAGTCGACTCTTGGCAGGAATTCAGCTCAGGCTTGGCACGGGCTCCGGCTCGGCTTCCTGCACTCTGAATGAGGCAGAGAGAGCTTCAGTCATCTTTTTACACCAGCAGCTTTTTATTAGACACTTCCTTTTTACACGCAGAAAGAAAAAAAAACTTGAGAAAGAAGGGGGAAATAAAAAGAAGAAAAACAGAGAGGATGGCATAAATCCACTGGATCAATGGGCCTAAATGTCTGTGCATGGACTTCAGTGTTGAACATTAAATAAATAAATGAATGAATGAATGAATAAATAGATAAATTAAGTTAATTAATAAAAAAAGCCCTCAGGAGACAATTAACCAATCAGCCACAGAGAGAATAACACAAGCAGAATAACCACAGTAGGTCTGGCACACTTCAAGAACCCAGTGTTGTTTAACTATTTGAGAGTTTATGCTCCATCATGTTAAAACCATGCCTGGACAAATCATTACGTTACCAAATTATAGGTGGCTGGTATTATTTGTTTTCTAGTGAGATCTATCACAGTGGAGAGACACACACACACACACACACACACACATACACACACACACACACACACACACACACACACACACACACACATTTCTGTCATTCACAGACACCCTAACACATCCTGTCTTGACAGCTGACCCATTCATAATAAAAGACCATTCATTTCCTCACTCTCTCTTTCTCTAGCTCTGTAGAACTTTCAAAACATTGCTTTGTTTGTTTGGTTTCTCCGACATCTTAACTTCTGGCTCAACAAATTTTTGGGCGAGACTACATACATACGTCTGATGACAGACAGAAAGGAAAGGGTGGTAAGATTGTTTGGGAAAACCTAATTGGAAAGAGACATCATTTTTGCTGTTCTGTTTGGTGTCGCAATAATACAGAAGAGCACAAATATGAAGAAACCTCCAGGAAACTGCACAGGGCAGTAAGCAAGCAGAAAGGTACCTGTAGTATCTACTGTTTGACAAATTCTGTCCTGACAGTGTTAAATAATAATAATAATAATAATAATAATAATAATTATATTAGTAATGTATGTAATACATAAAAAGTTACAGTTAAAAATAAGTGCATAGAAAGGCATTACAAACTGTTATGCGTCATTTTGATGCTTTAGGGTGGCTAGATCTGTTTGTTTGTTTACATTATTTACATTACTCAAGTCAGCCTAGAGATATAACTTTACTGCTTTGCAGAAGCACGATAAAAAAAAAATAATAATAATAATAAATTTAAAAACCCCTAAGACTTGATGCACATTATCCAAGATACACATCAGCGACACCATGTGTATGGTAATGACACCCAAGAGACACAGGAAACACAAGAGGTGGAGGAAATGTCTGCAATGAATGAGAAAAAAAGCAGCCAGTGCATTTGACTGTTCTTAACCAGAGAAAATGATAAAAGTGTACTGTTTCCTTTAAATTAATGAAAATACAAAAAGGGTATTAAATATATGTGTGATCAAAGCCATAATATTACCAGTGCATGTCTGGTAATATTACAAGGTCAGGGAGCACAGATGTTTTGACGGAGATTACACAATTACTCTTGTGCAGTCTCATGCATCAGCCAGCGCAGCAACTGGATTAGCTCTCATGAATAATTTGGACAATCTAATGAAGTTTTAGCACACTCCATTGTTTTTAGAACCAATCCTAATTCATATTTTACAATACGATGTCACATTTATGATATGTTATCAAAAAATAACCACTTTTCTCTCACTGTTCAAAGTAATGTGTGGTTTTATTGTTTTTAGCACTATGTAGGCTAATACATATGTCATCAACTCGAGAAAAAAAAAAAAGAAAAGAAAAAAGGTTAGTATTTAACACCAATTTAACCAAGATACATGATTTGGTATTTACTAGTAAGCAATCTGTGCCAGAGTTTTTTGTATGGAACATGAACCTGACCTGGTGAATGAGCTCTAGCTATGATACATGTCCATGTCCATGTTTTTTTTTTTTTTTTTTGGGGGGGGGGGGGGGGGGGGGGGGGGGGATCTACTCCTACACATGACTTGATGTGGACTCATTAAGGGCTGGAGGGGGGGGGTATTTCCCCTGGGAGGAAACCAGCTATCCTCGACAGCTCTGAGACATTGTAAATCAGACTACTGCTTTTCCTTTGTAACTTTCCTAGAGCTACAATCACATCACTTCTGATAAGGGGTGAGCACCATACTAGAGTAAATAAAAAACGGACACCACATTTTCAAATGGTTGAATGCTTTATAAGCATAATGTTCATACAGGTTTGTATAGTTAATGGGACTGTCATAAAATACAGTGTACTGTTGATATTGTTGCATATGTGTCAGCTGGAATTAAAAAGACTTCATCACAAATGTAGGCCTATAAATAGGCTACTTTGAGCATTTGAATGAGGTTTGTATGATTTGCTATAATTAATAGGCTACAGTATATGTTAAAAGAATATTTAAACTACAATAAACATTTATTCATTTCATCCCAAAGTCTTAAACATCCATTTACTGATCTTATTTTAGTTTAATATTTGTATATATTTATTTCATTTACTGCTTCATGTCATTTAACTTCATGCCTAATTACAATACCATACTGTAAATGCACCGACAGTCATGGCAGTAAAGTTTTGATCCTATATGACAATTTCTGTAGGCACACTTACAGGAAATTTACGGGAAGTTCACTTTATGGGAATTTAAAGGCACAATATGTCATTTTTCACCGCTAGATGGTGCGTATTCAAAGTAAACAAAGACCAGATAGCGTAGTTTGATGACGCCGTGACTGAGTGTGGAATCGCGGGAGTTGTCGTCTTCATCCCCACAGCCAATGCAATCTGACAATACTCGGGCAGAAATCATGTTAATGGATGAGCTAATGATTTATTAATGTAGTAGAATAAAGCATGGTGAGGCTGAAAGCCGTCGAAACGAAACAAGGCCGCTGAACAAGCGTGACACTTGGTTCGAAAGCAGCAGAGCTTTTATTATGCCACAGTCGACCGCTTCCGCTCGTTCCGGTCGTGCGTATGTGGGGAAAAACGCAGCACTGATTTATCATACTAGATACGTTTGAAAGTTCTGTTATAATGCTACTCTGTGCGGTCATCACCAGTCTATTAAAACGCACAACCTATTAAAGCATCTTTGGTGTTTCCATATGTAAATCGAGGGTCTATGACATCATTGGCAGGTGACACAATGACACTATGGACACGGTCCGTGTCACTAGTTAAAACTGCTTATTTCTTTGGATTCTCTTGGTTTTTGGATATTTTAATAAAAAAAAAAAAATCTTATATATTGTGCCTTTAACATATTAGTCTATAATATTTCATTTTATTTCTGCCTATATTAGCAAGTATAATTTTTGATCACGTCTATTGTTTTATTTGTAAATAAAAAAGAGAGTTGTTTATTGCCACATCCCGTTATAGCCTAATACTACAGAAATACAGTTAAATAAAATTTAAAATATTTATTAAAAGTGCATTGAGCTGAAAAGACACACTTTCCGACATACAGTTCTCTGTATGTGCACTTTGAGAAGGGAAACAGACATGCATACATTCATTTGAAGACTATACAACTCAGGTGTGCACATAATGTCACGGTTCATGAATGCACCGTCTCCTGCTGGTTTGTTGTGACGTCATGTTAATTGTTTTCATGTGGGTGTTACCGCTGATCGGCTGATCAGCGGCAGGTGCGGCTCGTTACATCAGCCTATATAATGCCTGGTCTTTCGTCTCTTGTTTGTCAGATCGTTGTGTGAGGTCCGCGTGGTGTATGTCTACTCGTTGTTCGGTGTTCCTGCCTCTTGCTCTGTTTCCTGTTCGGTCGTCACTGGATTACAACCTTGTTTACGGATATCTCGCCTTCACCCACTCCACCAACGCACTCAAGGGGAGTGTTTGTTCCTCACCATCTCCACCAACGCACTCAAGGGAATCGTCGGGTCTTCACCAGTTCTATCAGCGCACTCAAGGGAATCTACTCACCTGTCTGTGCTGCCATCAAAGTCCCTGCGTCATTCTCCAGGAGCCTGTCATCATCTCATAGTGTCAATAAACATCATTATTTACTCGCAGTTGCCTCCTGTCCTTTATCTCGCCGTGACAGAACGATCTGACCAACTTATGGAGGCAGCGAGTAATCAACCGTCTGCTCTGGAGGATTTCCTCAGCGCCAGTGTTCGGAGGATGGACTCCCAGGAGAGGAATCTTAACAACACTGGTCGCGCGGTTCAGGCTTTGGTGACGCAGGTGTCCGAGCTCACCCAACAGCTTCAGTTACTACGAGCTCCCACTGCGCCGCCCACACCGCCCGTTCCGGCAGCCCCTTCGGAAGCCCCCTCCCAGCCGGAACCACGGCTCCCCATTCCGGAGTCATATTCGGGTGAGACTAACTATTGTAGAGCTTTCTTGACCCGTTGTGACATGCACTTTTCCCTACAACCCAGAACCTTTGCCAATGAGAGAGCCAAGGTGGCATTTGTTCTCACATTGCTCACTGGGGGGAGGGCGGCATTATGGGGAACAGCGGTGTGGGAGAACCAGGATCCATGCTGCGCCTCGTTTCAGTCACTCTCCGCCGACATGAGACGGGTCTTTGATCGGGCCGTCGCCGGGAGGGAGGCGGCCAGGAAGCTCGCGGAGCTACGGCAGCACGAGAGATCCGTCTCGGACTATTCCATCGAGTTCCGAACCCTGGCGGTAGAGTGTCATTGGAACGAGGAGGCGCAGTGGGACATGTTCCTGCATGGGCTGGCTGACCGCGTTCAGAAGGAGATCTACGCCCTGGACCTCCCCACTTCACTGAATGGCCTGATCGAGCTGGCTCTGCGGGTCGACGCACGGCTGACGCGGATGGAGAGGCGGAGCTTACCCAGTTCCACATCGGGGCTCCAGCCTAACGTGCGGTCCAGCGGCGGGGACGCGGCCAGCCCCTCCGATCACGAGCCCATGCAGGTAGGGCGAGCTCGGCTTTCCCGGGAGGAGAAGGAGAGGCGGAGGTCCCTGGGCCTTTGCCTTTACTGCGGGGGAACCGGGCATCACGCTTACACCTGCCCGGTAAAAGGCCAGGCCCGGTAGTACGTATGAGGCTACTATCGGGTGGGATCTCCGCCGAGAAGACCTCATCATCATCCACGCTCCTTCCGGTAAGACTGAGGTGGTCAGCACAGACCCACCACTGTCAAGCACTACTGGACTCAGGGGCAGAAGGTAATTTCATGGATAGCACACTGGCACACAAGCTCCACATTCCCCTCAGACCCCTTCCGCACCACATCACGGTCCACGCCCTCAATGGACAGAAGCTCCCAGTCATATCTCACGTCACTGAAGACATCACCCTCATCACATCAGGCAATCACACGGAAACCATTTCATTTCACATCCTTGACTCTCCCCTGGCACCCATAGTCCTCGGTCACCCCTGGCTCCTCCGCCACAACCCCAGGATAGACTGGTCCTCTAACTCTGTTCTGACTTGGTGTAAAGGATGTCATGAGTCTTGTTTAGTGTCTGCCTGTCCGTCTGTTTTCTATGTCTGTGTGGCAGGAGGAGGCGGTGGATTTGTCTAACGTGCCCGCGGAGTACCTCCACCTGAAGGAAGTGTTCAGTAAGTCTCGTGCTGCTTCTCTTCCTCCGCATCGTCCCTACGACTGTGCCATAGAATTACTGTCGGGTAAGTCTCCGCCTAAGGGCAAATTATATTCACTTTCGGTTCCAGAAAGGGAGGCTATGGAGAAATATATTTCTGATTCTCTAGCTTCCAAGTTCATCCGCCCTTCCTCTTCTCCAGCGGGGGCGGGGTTCTTTTTTGTGGGAAAGAAGGACGGATCACTGCGACCTTGTATCGATTACCGGGGACTGAACGACATCACGGTCAAGAATACTTATCCTTTGCCGTTGATGTCTTCAGCCTTCGAGAGGTTGCAGGGATCGTTGATTTTCACAAATGGACTTACGTAATGCTTATCATTTGGTCCGCATCAGGGAGGGGGATGAATGGAAGACCGCTTTTAATACCCCCAGGGGGCACTTTGAATATTTGGTCATGCCCTTCGGGCTTTCCAACTCCCCAGCGGTCTTCCAGGCACTCGTCAACGACGTGCTGCGAGATATGATTGATCAGTTCATATATGTCTACCTGGACGACATATTGATTTTTTTTTTGATTGATTCTTCAGGAACATGTGCAGCACGTTCGACGAGTGCTTCAGAGGTTGCTAGAGAATGGGCTTTTTGTCAAGGCGGAGAAATGCGAGTTTTCATGCACAGTCGGTTCCATTTTTGGGGTATATCGTGTCGACTGAGGGAATACGCATGGATCCCGAGAAGATTAAGGCTGTGGTAGAGTGGCCAAGTCCAGATTCCCGTAAGGCCCTACAGAGGTTTCTGGGGTTCGCCAACTTCTATCGGCGGTTTATTCGCAACTTCAGCCAACTAGCCGCACCTCTGACCGCCTTGACCTCCACCAAAACTGCGTTCAGGTGGTCAGACACAGCCGAGGCTGTGTTTGCCAAGATGAAGAGCTGCTTTGTTTCAGCCCCTATCTTAATAACCCCTGACCCATCACGTCAGTTTGTGGTGGAGGTCGATGCGTCGGAGGTGGGGGTAGGAGCGGTGTTATCTCAGCGTTCTTCCTCAGACGACAAGGTCCACCCTTGCGCGTATTTTTCTTATCGTTTATCTACAGCCGAACGTAATTACGATATTGGTAACCGAGAGTTGTTGGCAGTCAAGATGGCATTGGAGGAGTGGCGCCACTGGTTAGAGGGTTCGGGGGTTCCTTTTATTGTATGGACTGACCACAAGAATTTAGAATATATTAGTACGGCTAAAAAGTTGAACTCCAGGCAGGCTCGGTGGGCACTTTTTTTCGGACGTTTTGATTTTACTATCTCGTACCGCCCGGGTTCCAAGAACATTAAACCCGATTCTTTATCACGGATTTTTGACCGTTCCGAACGCCCGTCCACTCCCGAGTGTTATTTTTCCTGAGACATTAGTGGTCTCCACACTCACATGGGAGATCGAATCGAAGGTTAAGACTGCCTTAGAAGGGGTAATGCCTCCGCCCAGGTGCCCACCGAATCGCTTATTTGTGCCGGAGGGATTACGGTCCAACGTTATCCAGTGGGGACATTGTTCTAATGTGGCTTGTCATCCAGGAGTTAACCGTACTAAGTTTTTGGTCAAGCAACGATTCTGGTGGCCATTGATGGCTCGCGACATTCACAGTTTTTGTGTTGGCTTGCTCAGTTTGTGCCACTGGTAAGACTTCCAATCGACCTCCTGATGGGTTACTTCAACCGCTGCCGGTGCCTTCGAGACCCTGGTCCCACATCGCTCTAGATTTTATCACCGCCCTCCCGCCCTCCCAGGGCAACACGGTAGTTTTGACCGTGGTGGACAGGTTCTCGAAGGTGACCCACTTTATTCCCTTGCCCAAATTACCCTCAGCCAAGGAGACAGTGGTGGCCGTTGTAGATCACGTCTTTCGGTTACATGGCCTCCCGATAGACGTGGTGTCCGACAGGGGACCCCAATTTGGGTCCAAATTTTTGGCGAGAGTTCTGTAGATTACTGGGGGCGACTGTAAGTCTGTCCTCAGGGTTTCATCCCCAGAGCAATGGTCAAACCGAGAGAGCCAACCAAGATTTGGCAAAGGGTGTTGCGATGTTTGGTTTCCAAGAATCCTTCCTCCTGGAGCCAACAATTGTCGATAGTGGAGTACGCCCACAATACCTTACCCATATCAGCTACGGGCCTATCACCATTTGAATGTAGTGTAGGTTACCAGCCACCTGTTTTTCCCAGTCTGGAATCCGAAGTCGCGGTCCCCCTCCGTTCACGCCTTCGTCCAGAGGTGTCACCGCACTTGGACTAGAGCCCGCGAGACTCTACTCCAAGTGGGGGCGCGCACCAAGGCTAAAGCCGATTGCCACCGGTATAGGCCTCCCGTATACGTCGTGGGTCAAAAGGTGTGGCTTTCTACTAAGAATATTCCTCTCCGCTCCGTATCTAATAAATTGGCTCCCAAATTTATTGGCCCGTTTACGGTCACCAAGATCATTAGTCCGGTGGCAGTCCGCCTCAAACTCCCTCCAGCGTACAGGAGAATTCATCCCGCCTTTCATGTGTCAAAGATCAAACCCATTTTTCATTCCCCCATTAATCCGCCTACCCCGGTTCCCCCCCCGCCGCGACTCGTAGATGGGGAGACCACTTATTCGGTCAATCGCATTCTGGACTCTAGACGGAGGGGACGCGGTTTCCAGTACTTGGTGGACTGGGAAGGTTACGGTCCGGAGGAGAGAAGTTGGGTACCTGCTAGGGACATCCTGGATCACTCTCTTATCGATGATTACAATCGACAGGTAAGGGGTTTCTGGGGACGCCAGGAGGCGTCCTTAGGAGGTGGGGTACTGTCACGGTTCATGAATGCACCGTCTCCTGCTGGTTTGTTGTGACGTCATGTTAATTGTTTTCATGTGGGTGTTACCGCTGATCGGCTGATCAGCGGCAGGTGCTGCTCGTTACATCAGCCTATATAATGCCTGGTCTTTCGTCTCTTGTTTGTCAGATCGTTGTGTGAGGTCCGCGTGGTGTATGTCTACTCGTTGTTCGGCGTTCCTGCCTCTTGCTCTGTTTCCTGTTCGGTCGTCACTGGATTACAACCTTGTTTATGGATATCTCGCCTTCACCCACTCCACCAACGCACTCAAGGGGAGTGTTTTGTTCCTCACCATCTCCACCAACGCACTCAAGGGAATCGTCAGGTCTTCACCAGTTCTATCAGCGCACTCAAGGGAATCTACTCACCTGTCTGTGCTGCCATCAAAGTCCCTGCGTCATTCTCCAGGAGCCTGTCATCATCTCATAGTGTCAATAAACATCATTATTACTCGCAGTTGCCTCCTGTCCTTTATCACGCCGTGACACATAAAGAGCCTAATTAACATAGAAATACGTCAGAATGCTGAGCATTGGTGGATATTTCTCTAAACGTGCTTAGTTCTCTTAAATGAACATAAAAAGAAGTTAAAATAAATAAATAAATATTTGGCTTGGACCCGTAAGCAACTATACAGCATTGTAAGCAAGCACATTACTACAACTTCCTCTTACAACTCCCTAGCAACATGGTGGCAATTTTTGCTCAGGACAGCACAACTCACATATTTTACAGATTTTCTTTGTTTATATTCTGCAATTACACAGAGTTAACCCTCTGGTGCTCTTCCGTCACTTCTGACCGTGAAGACCACAAGTGTGACACCCAAATAAGGAGCATCAGAGGGTTAATTATGTAGGATAAAAAGTAGATAAAGTTTGAATTTTATAGTAAATGCATTGTGAGATCAAGTAAACCAGATCTTTCTCTCTATATATAATGACTTTGAATGAGCTGCAGAGGTTTCTGGTTGGGTAAGAAGAAAGAAACGACCATATGGTTCCATTCAGAAGTTTCCCATTTGGGCAGACACCTTTAGCATCTTCACAAACTGAACACTCACCTAATCAAAGTAGATGAGGTGTGTGTATAACAGTGGACGTACTGTTTGTGCAAAATGTGCTTGCGACATAGAGTAGAAACGCACTGAGATGAATGAAGCAAAAAAGGAAATCAATGGGTGCGAATGTGTTTGTGTCAGTTTTAAGGGAGATATACATGTGTTGCAGTATTTGTGAAAAATGTGTGTGCAGGTTTGAGATGTGTGTGGCTTTGTGTGTGTGTGTGTGAGGTTGGAAGGGGGTAAGTGGTGTGGTTAGACACCCGGAGTCACTGAACATTCTTCTGGCATGTGTTCAGCTTCCAGCCCCCTCTTCCTCCTCTTGTGTGTGCGAGGCTCTGTCCTGGCAGCCGGCCCGGCTATGAAGTGAACTTAAACAAACTTCTGTTGCAGCCATCTGCTGGAGCTGGGGAATAAATCAAACAGCTTCACGGCCGCCAGCGATCGGGTTACCATGAGCAACAGCGCCCGCGCGCCTGCCTGGAGCCACAGCGAGCCTCTGCCGGCCAACATGTGGCCACTCTAATCCCTCCCAGAGAGAAGAGAGAGAGAGACAGAAAGAGTGTTGGAATGTAATGTTTTGATACTCTTTGAAAGTTTTTTTTTTTTTTTTTGTATCATGCATTGTTTTTGCCTTTACACAATTATTATTAACAACTAATAGCATTTTTGTTCTAAACCTCAAGGATGAATACAGATTATATGTTACATAAAAATGAAGAAGAAGAAGAAGAAAAAAAAAAAGTAGCATGGTACTAACACACACACACTCCCATGCAGAACTTGCCTTAATACACAAACCTCATTCACCCTTACCTCGGAACCTTTATCCAAGCATAAACACACAACGGTCCACATTCAGTTATGGTCAATGCATTTCTTTGAACCAATTACAGTTTCACAGAATTACATAGCATAACCTCTCACCATTACTGCAACATCTTTAGAATACATTACAAGCAGTTCCCATAGCTGAATGAAGACAGGGAAACAGATCACAAAAAGGTGATTTCATTTACACAATAATTTGGATTCACAACTGTATTGCATTCTGAAAAAAAGCGTTTTGGAACCAAACTCTTTAAATATAACATACATGAAATAACACCCACAAAGCAGGAGACATAGAAGGAACAATACAAGCCAAAACAAGAATAAAACACCCCCCAACAAGCAAATCTATTTCTAAGACATATGTACTGCTGCTACTCCGAAAAGCCGTGTGAACTGCATATTACTATTTATGTGTGCCTGGGCTACCACGCCAACCCGCTTAATGCTAGTGGCCTATGGCTATGTGAGCCTTGGCTACCACGCCGACCGACTTAACAATAGTGGACTATGACTACGTGAGCCTGGGCTACCATGCCAACTGGCTTAACTCTAATTAGACGCGCACTATGTGTAATGTTTAATTAACAAAATGGATATACAGTATGTTGCAATCCTACAGATAAGACCCCAGCACCCACCTGGGCAAATATCATAATTTAGTAATTTGATAACTGCTGTTACTTTCTCCACTTCATCTGTCCCAGGGGCAGCATAACAGCTTGTTAATTCATATTCGTGCAATAAGTGTTGTCACAGTACCAAAATTTCAGTATTCTGTACCAATACCAGTGAAAATCCACAGTTCTTGGTACCAATTTTGGTAGCAAAACACAAAAACATGCTAATAAAAAAATTGAATATACTTTCATTTAATCCAAACTGTGTACATTTAATTTGGGGCTTTTGAATTTTCAAGCCAAGAATAACAACTATGTTAACCATTTGTACATTCTCGAACATGCATATTTTAGATTCACAATTTATTTAAAAGCCCCTGGTATGTAAAAATATTAAATATCATCATGTCCTCCTGTTTTTTTTTCCCTAATAAAAGTTATAGGAGCATTAAATAGTTAATAAAGAAACTTAATTCTAATGCTCATTATATTAGCGTTAGCCGCAAATATGCTAACGATTAACTACTCTAATAACAGCATTCATTTAAATCCAACATTCAAATTAAAATATTTAATAATATTCATAACAGAAGCGGTGTTTCCCACAGCCTTGCACTATATTTGTGACATCATATACAGTATATGCAAATTCATTCTCTGCCAGCAGGAGGAGCAGATAGAGGTTTCCCCAGTAACGGCTTTAATTAAATAAGAGCTGAGCCTGCACTCACAAACGCTGCTCAGGCATTACGGGCAAGATGAAATGACAATGACATCCATAATTTTCTGAAGACAGACAGTTTCCTTCAGAAATACACTGATATAAAAACACCCGCACCGGGTTTTGACTTTGACACGTGCAGTGCTCATGTTTATTCAGTGATTTTTTATAATTTTGGTTATTTTTTTTGTTGAAGTCATTTTTTATGTTGTGTTTGTGGGGGTCAGTTTTGTTAATGTATGGAAAACACAATGAAACTTACCTATTTTAACTCCTTCATTTGATCTGGGTGTCTGTCTTTAAAGTGTTTTGTTAGTTTGGTGTGTTTCCTCCTTTTGAGGTTGCCATGTCTCAGTGCTTTTATTAAGAGAGCGCATCTGTGCACCTTTTTGGATAGCGCATCAAGAACCGGGTTGACTCGGTACCACGCACCTAAAAAAACCTGGTGCGTAACATTTTAATTTTTTAGTACTGACTTGGTACCGAAGTACTGGGTCTTTTGACAACACTACATGCAATAAGTTATCCGATGCATGCCATTTTACTCTGTCATGCAGATAAAAGTTGTCAAAGTTACAGTGCGCAAAAATCCCTGGGTGAAGTGACCTGAATGATGTTCTTTCTCCATTTCTGCATTACACAGCATAGCGAGAGCACGCGTCGCGTGAGCAAATTTCTCCGAACTACAACTACCCATAATGCATTTCACTCGCAACTAACTGTTTCAGCAGCCGTAGATTAGGGCTGCATGATTAATCGTATTTTATTCTTGACAACAATATCCACCCTTTTCGATTAATTAAAACAATTGTCACGATATTGGCCGGTTCGTTATTTATCCTGAAAACTTTTTTTAGGCATTTGAGTTATATTGCATTGCTAACAAGTCTTCACTACAATAGCATTCATGCTTGTGGTTGACAGATGTGAAGAGCTTTAGTCCCCAAACAGAGCTTTTCTCCTTTAACAATACACTTTCTGCCCGGTGTTTTACTTAATCTTTGCAATCTGGCAACCCTGTGCACGCTCACTGATGGCGGAACAGCGCTGATGATATGAAAACATACCTGTGCTGGAGTTTAGTGATCTCTCCACAGTGATATTCTGCTTAAGTTACATGGAAGTTTCATACAGCCAATGTGTGTTTTTCTCACAAGTCAGAATGCATTGCTTGGTCAGGCGGCAGCCGATCTTTGCGGTGACATGTGAAGTAGAACAAGCTTATTGATATGACTGTGATAAGTGTGTGCTTCTGACACTGCGTGCAGCTGAAATCTACCACACACTCATCACAATGAAAACATCGACCTTAGAAATAATGAACGTGAACACTGGGATAATCGCCGATGTATATGGCGAACCCCATTTAAAGGGGCCATATGATGTTTCTAAAAAGAACATTATTTTGTCCATTTGGTGTAATGAAATGTGTTAAAGGTTAAAAAAACACATTATTTTCCACATAATGTACATTGATGTTTCTCCTCTATGCCCCACATTTCTGAAACGCATAGTTTTTTACAAAGCTCATTGTTTGGAAAATCGAGGTGTGCTCTGATTGGCCAGCTATCCAGTACGTTGTGATTGGCCGAATGCCTCAAGCTTGTGACGGAAATGTTACGCCCCTTGACATACTGTGATGCGTGTCCTGGTCAGAACATCGGCGCTACAAGACAAAAACAATAAAACCCATTACAAACGAGCCATTTGTTGCATCCAGTGGGGACATAATTACAGATTATAATGATTTATACTGTGTTTTTACGTGTTGCGTTGCATCGTGCCGCGTAAACATAAAACCATGTCTGCATTTTTGATCGGAGAAACAACTAACAACAAGCGCTACTCTACACCAGCGGTTCTCAATTCCAGTCCTTGCGCCCCCCAGTTCTGCATATTTTGCATGTCTCTCTTTGTTAACACACCTGATTCAGATAATCAGCTCGTTAGAAGTGCGATCCATGCATGAACTGTGTTCCCATTGACAGTGTTCACTGCTCCCTACTCCCTAAACAGGGGAAATCTGTTGAAGTTTACCTCACTTCGAAACATTCATTCACGGATTTGCGCATCGTCTTCACACACGGACAAGTGTGACATCATATACCTCTGTAATAAATACAAATTTAAATTCAAAAACTGCGTTTGCTCCAGCTGTGTAAACACATGCTAAATGTTGCTGCTAATATGCTTAATATTCACTCCTGCATACAATGCAAACTGCTAACATGACACTTAGTTAAACTTGATTATGGTTGCTTATTTTTTAATTCAATTAGGCAGACCATGCATTACACACAGTGATATGGATTAGAAGAGCATTCACTTATCTTAGAAGTTGAATTTGCTGTTCTTAAACAAGCTGCACTGCTACGGCAAGCTCTAGTCATATATTTAAATGTTGAGCAGTGAGCTCATGGCTATAAATACAGGAGAGTACCTATCAGACTGCGCCATCAGATTTTCATGCCAGAACTCTATTTGTCTTAAAGGGGTGGTTCATTGCAATTTAACGTTAGTGTAATGTTGCTGTTTGAGCATAAACAATATCTGCAAAGTTACGAAGCTGAAACTTCAATGCAAACAGAGATATTGTCTTTTAAAATTCTGGCAGTTTAATGCCTACAAAAATGGCTGGTAGGGACTACAACGAGTTACTTCCCGGGTTCGTGACATCACAAACCCTGATAAACCCTGTCCTCTGGAAAAGGCAGCAAAGGGTGCGAGGCCATGCTGCGCTGCTTTAGTGAAGAGGAAGAGAAAACTAGAGATGCACTTAAAAATCTATTCATATATGAATTGTGATTCTGTCTTCTAAAGATTCTAATGGATTCACAAGTTTCTAAATCAATGTTCTAAAGCAGCAGTTCTTAATACTGTTCCTCATGTCCCCCTGCTATACACACACTCTGCATCTCTCTCTCTCTCTCTCTCTCTCTCTCTCTCTCTCTCATTCAGCTCAGCTCCAACAATGAACTGTTCCAATTATACACTTTTTTCACATAGCTATGAGAAGTGTCAAACATGGACGTGCGTGCAGTTGCCATACTTTATTAAAGCTTTAATCAGGATAAAACCGTATTTTAAAAGCTAACATAAGCAGTAGCTTTTACAAATAACAGCGTATCTAAAAGTATGAGACAACAACAGACAAAAAACATAGGCCTAGCATGCCATGCCATGCTTGCACAGGTTCTACACAATCCTCTTCAATAATATTCTCTGCTTCTCAATCTGGCTTAAACTGATAAGCGATATTAATGACTTTAATATTCTGTGGCTCTAATAAAGTCTGCATGCTTCATTTATAGAGCTATAATATAGATAGCGCTTTCTCTTTCTGTTTGCTCGATTTTTTTTAACAATCGCGAACGTTGATCTGCCTTCAAAACACCTGGTAAAAGAGTCGCACAATAACGTTCGTCATCACTATGACACCCTTTACTGCATTGGTTCTGGCTTTTTTTCAAACAAAACTCGTTCCGGGACGGAACCCAGCAATGTTACTAGGTCCCCAACCCAGGATCAATCCCGGGACGTGTTTGTGTTCACACAGAAGGCGATCAGCCAATTTTCCGGGACCAACGTGCAGTGTGAAAGGGGCTCTAGACTCAGCACTGTGCTTTTATTTTGATTAGATAATCACCAAGTGTTCAAGAAGAGAAGCAGTTAAAGTGTGAGAGTATACATACAATATATGTAAATAAATTTAATGCTATGGCCTTTGTGTATATATTTAAAGATGTGTATCTTTAAGCATGACTGTTGAATTGAAATGGTAACACTTTTAAATAAGAGTCCATTTGTAACATTAAGATTAATGAAAGCTGTGTAAGTATTGTTCCTTGTTAGAGTGTGTTAATTTCAACATTTACTATTATTATTATTATTATTACTACTACTACTAGTAGTAGTATGGTTCAGTACTGTTTTTTGAATAAAGCCATATTTTAGTTTTTGTTCAGGATCCATTTTAAAAATTATCGATTAATTAATCAATATCAGCGAGTGTGGTCCAACCTAGCTATCGGTATCAGCAATTCCATTATCAGTCGACCTCTTTGCAAGCAGAGGCAATTATTAGCCATTTTTTTTCACTGACTTGCCAATTACTTATGCTTATAGGCTCATGAAACGCAAACAAATGTAGGTTTGTGGGTATTTGTGTGTGTGTACAGGTTTATATAGTTTATGAGGACACAAATGTGACAAATAGTTTTTTGAAAATCTAAATATGCAGAAAGTTTTCTGTTATGGGTAGGTTTAGGGGTAAGTTTATGGTAAGGTAAGTGTTTGTACAGTATAAAAACCATTATGCCTATGGAGAGTCCCCATGAACCACATACAGTACACCAAACATTTATTTGTGTGTGAATAAACAGTAAGGCCCTGGAACAGTTTGGTTACTTTTAGTTGTTCATAGAAATTAAATGTGTGCTCTTACAACTCTGACAACATTTGTGTCAGATACAGATACATGTGAATATACCGTCCAATCAATTGGAAAGAATTCCAGAGATCCTAAGACTATTTGATCCCTTGTTCATGACTCCTCGCCCCCCTAAAGCTCTTAATAGCACAATGATTCACTCATACACACTGTAATCTCAGAGCTAAGCATTGCCTGTAGTGTACATAATATAATGCATGGTAAATTTGATTTTAAAATCAACCTTTCAGATTATATTTTCTATGTATTTACAGAACTGAAATTACATCAAAAGTAAATCAGAGCAGTATACATCCACAACCCATTCCATTTAGAGAACTGACAACCAGTGTGCTAGATTTGACACCTTTGCTTTTGGAAGCACATGCAAGATTCTCAGTACTTTCATGGAACAATAATTTTAAGAGTCATAGAAAGACATGCATATGTACGCTTCCTCCATTTGCAGACCTGTGAACATCCCTGAGAATAGTACTGCAACAAGTGACAGTATGTACATACTAAAAAACACTAATGATTCAGTTATTAACCATATTTTTACATGCCTGATATGCATATTTAATCTAAAATACATAATGTGTGGTAATGTACTAAAAACAATAACCAGAAAAGATTTGGTCACACTTTATTTTTTGGTGTATTTTTTAATATTTTATTAGTTTTATGTATGAATTTTTAATTAATTAAATCTTTTTTTGCTGCTTACTTATAGTTAGTAACCCAGACAGCAACAAGTGTCGGCCCAGATCAGGCCCACATATGGATTTCAAGTGGGCCAGATGTGGGCCGGATTTGGGCCAACACTATGTTGCTGTCTTGGAAGGTAGTTGTTAAGTTTAGGTATAGGATTAGGGATGTAGAATATGGTCATACAGTACAATATATGTGCTTTATACTGTAAGTACTAATAAACAGCTTATATGTTAATAATAGGCATTCTAATAAGTAGTTAATAGTAAGAAGTGGTCCCTATACTAAAGTTTTATCAAAGTTTTTATTTTTTTTTTATTTTTTTTTTTCACATTTTACACATACACAATTTACTACCAAAACAATAGGTCTCATTCATTGATAATTGCGTGGTTTCTTTATATTTATACACACAGAAAAACTTCTCACAAAAACAACATTTGTACATAAATTGATTTGTTAAACCTCATTCTAACATTAATGAATTTGAAGTATTCTAAATGCATAGCTGTGTTTCGGAGGTTAGTCATTTGCATACATTCAAATCAGCAAACATATGGTACTATCTGAGGATGAGCTTTCACCTGAGAGCATTTGCAAACAAGATCCTCAAGCAATGCCAAGCATGCCATCCTCAAATCCAGTTCAAACACAGTACACATTAACATTCAGTGCAGATTACAGATCTCTCATTAGCTAGCTGTATTTTTTTATTTTGTATGTTTATCTGTGTTTTTTGATGCTGAGGAACCTTGCAGCTTGTGCCATAACACAACTGTCTCACTATAGATAATAAAATATATAATATAAATATAAAATTCTGAAGAAAGATCTAACAAATGTAAAATATAAAAAAATAAAAATCCTAACACATTTAAAACGCCACTCTTAAATTTAGAATAAATGCTTGTATGCAGTTTTCACGCACAAATTTGTGCATATACACGGTAAGTGAATAAGAACCAATGACACCATATTCTAAGGACAAAAACAATATTTTATGTTAAGCCTTGCCTCCCCCACAGAAATCTTTTTAAAATCTAGAAAGACACTTGAATGATCAAATATTGTCTACACAGACAAAATGAAGAGCCCGCAATCTATAAGCAAAGGCAGATTATTAAGGGTTGTAAAACTAAGCGTTTCATATGTAATGGCATTGTACATTGTGTATGTATTTATTTATTTATTTAGCATTCAAGAATCAAACAACAAAAACATTGGCTTGCACCAAATATTACTTCAGATATTCCAAGAGACAACTTAAAAGGTTTGTCGGAGTTATATTAAAAATTGTCATTGATATTTCAGACTGTTTAATGGCACTCAGCCGGTGTTGCAGTGCATCAGTCCAAAAGAAGTGAAATAAATAGTGCCCATCCATAATAAAAAGTGTTTCATACTGTTCCGGAGGGTGAACAAAGGCCTCCTGTAGCGTATCAATGTGTTTTTGTAAGAAAAATATCCATATTCAAAACTTAATAATCACTTTAATGTAGCTTGCGCCAACAGTTGTACACGGAAGCAGCTCCGGAAGGATGACGTATGAGGTCGGCATTGCGCATGCGCTGGTGAGTCTCGTGAAAAACAACTTTTGTTAACAGGAGCAAAGGAAGCAAAGTTTCCTTACTTAAGCAAAGGAAAACCAGTCTCCTCTTGGCTTATATCGAAATGCTTCGACATTCTTCTTTACAAATCCTCATTTTGTACTTCTAATTAGTGACCGTTGTTTTGTTTTGATCTCTCCCCTGCGCTTCCGTGTTTTTCACTTCTGAGTGGCGCATGCGCAAAGCCAACCTCCATATAGTACTTCATCCGCCCGGAGCTGCTTCCGTGTATAACAGTGAGTGCAAGCTAGATTAAATTGATAATTACGTTTTAAATATGGTTATTTTTCAAACAAAAACACATCAATTCGCTACAGGAGGACTTTGTTCACCCACCGGAGCTGTGTGAGACACTTTTTACTAAGGATGGGCGCTTTTTAGTAATTTATGGGCTAATTTTCATTTTTGGGTGAACTAACCATTTAAATTAATAGCAGGTTCCTGCACACTTTAAATCATATGTTTAATAATCACACTGTATAAATATGTACAAAATTTCACCTTCGTAAAATATTTATGTTTTCTTGTGGCACTGGGTTGGTTCAAATAGTCACTGGAAAAAATAATGTTTAAAATGTTTTGGACAGCTATTTGACCTGCAACTACTGCAACTACAGACTGTATTATAAATATGTGAAAAATAATACAAAACACTAAAATCATTGTGAGTACATTTCAAATTAAATCAGCACACTGAGAAATATTTTTTTTTTTAAATGCACACATTATCTTGTGAATACGTGAGAGCCCTGTGAAGCACACTGTTACAAAAAACACCTTAAAGATCACTGCATTACTCTCATGAATGTGAATATAGAATGTGTAGAATATAGAAGCACTGAACCAGAGAGAGTAATAGCTATAACCATATGCAAAATGTAAATCCAATGTACACACCCAATGTTGAATAAATATATACAAACATAAAAAGCCCACAAAATGGTGCCACCATCAAAGTCCTCAATCTCTCTCTGATACAGTATATGTTGTATAGGGGGGATTCCAATGAACTCTCTTTAAATACAGGGATAACCCTGCTGAACACTTGGATCATGGCTTCTTTTTGACAAAAGTGACCTGGCAAATTTATGATGAGCTCAAACCAAACTGTACACTGTTTACTTTTTTTTTTCTTTCTCTTAGGACATCAACTTACAAATGGCTTATAGTTGTCCCTGCATATTAATCTGGCAAAGGATCTTGGCTTGCTTCAAAATTGATAAATAATTATAAATGAATATAGTAGCATAATGCATGTCTGCTGAAGCCATGTAATTTGCTTTGAGTGAACAGACCAAAATTTAACTCCTTTTTTACTGTACATTTTGATACTGCATTAACAATTCATGGTTTCAAGCTCAAATTACACTTTCTAGAAACTGATGCCTAAACCAGGGAACTAGATGGGGCAAGGAAGTGTAAACAGGCTTGAACGTATGATTGCTAGACTGCTGATAAAGATTTGCATAAACAATAAATAAGTAATAATCAAAATTGGTCTGTTCTCATGGTGGCACATGATATTTGACTTCTAAATGTCACGTTTACTTCAATGTGTAACTTGGCAAATATTTGTATTTATTTCTGCTCAAATACATATGTAAAATTAAAAATTGAAATTTGAATGAAAAAATTAATATTTATTTTGTGCTTTGTCATGCAAGTGAAATGTAGACTACATAGCCAGGTGTGTGTGCTCTTTTGACATTAAAAATAGAATTAGAATTTTCCATTTTGTTAAATATATAACTTGAAAATATTATTTTCAAAAGTTGATTCAATGAGAATTATTTCTGTGTGTTGTATCCGGACTACCTCTGTATTGTGCTGCATACAGGGGCAGAACCTAAAATAACAGGGTTAGTTATGTTACACTGTGTGCTGAGCGAACAGAACTGCGTGACTGATTCAGTGAAGGTGAGAAAGGCTGGAATGAGCCAGCACACAAACAGAACCAGAGGAGCGGAAAAGATGGAAAAACCCTCTCATTTCAGAGAAAGAGGAAGAGTAAAAATAAACAATAACTTCCATCATTGGCATTTCCTTATGAGACCTTACCCTCACCATCACACAAGGAAAAAAAATCACAAATATCTGTAGTAACTCAATTGTTTCTCCTAGACAGAAATGGAGAGCAGATGAAGACTTGTGTTTAAATCTCCTGCTTTGCAGATGTTTCTACTAAAAAAGATCCTAGTAATCTTATGTCTCCTCTAATGTTTCAAAAGAGAAATACTTTTAGCAATTGATATGAGCTATGCCAAATTTTACAGCTCTATACTCTTACTTTATGTCAACAATTTACTGTCTATTTTTACTCTCTTAACAAAGACAAAGCTGTTACTTAAATGAGACAACTGAGTTCTCCATTTGCTGGGCAATGAAAGAAACTGTGTTTATCACAGGGTACATCTTTCATTCAGCAAGGATAGGACATAGAATACAGAGATTTTCCGGGCATGTTGCCATTGGCATGTTCAGTGGGGGTTTCACACAATTACACTGGAGCTGGGACAAAAGATCTCAAAGCCCAGGCAGGCAGGGCAGGATCTGTGTTTAGAGGCCAAGAGGAACCAGTCATGCTCCTAGATCAGGAAAGAATGGCCGGGTGACAGAACATCTCATTTTAAACATCCACACCATTTATTAAAAAAATAATTAAAAAAACTCATTCAGGGATTTTCATGGTTTTAATGTCACAACTATAAGCACATATGGGCACCCACATTTATATATCAACACCTATTCATGTTTATGTTATGAACTGCCATTTTCATTTTGTACTGTTCTCTGAGGTCCACTTATAATGTTATCAAGATTTTTACATAAAAAACATTGGCTAACGGTTGTGTATGTTTGGCAGCCTACATCCTTCATGGATGGACGCTGCTGTGATTTAGGTTAGAAATACTCAATACATATCAAACAATCCGTAATAACAGACAAAGCACTGACCACATAATAACAGTTGAACCCCCGCCCCCCCATAGGACTATAAATAATTACATAGTTGACCTATTAAATAGAGTCTGAAGCAAAATTATTTAAAAACCTTGAGTACTTTCTGTATTCTAAAAAAAATAATAAGTGTGCATGTAAATGTCTCCTTATATCCCCTAACCTAAAACACATCATTTTAAAAATTTGCATTGCGCCCCTTAATTTTTGTAATGAGCTCCTAAATTTTTCAATGTAGGAACACATGTGGAAAAATGTAAGCGTCAAGCCCTGGAACACCATGATTCCATTAAGTGTTTGTGTCAGTGTCCCTCTGTGTTGGTGTCCCCCTGCCCCCCAAAACTGTAAACCTACAGTAGAGTTACTCACACTTGTGTGGTGCGATATAACTGTCGGATCCAACATAGTCAGCACAGCATTGACTTTTAGTTGATCCTGTGTGGAATTGTGCCTTGTTTGTAAATGAATCCACAGTAAAATTAACTGAACAAAGGACCAACTTCTTACTGACGTGGTCTGGAACTTTATTAAAAATAAAGTTAATCTACTCTTTCCTAATGTTGGGATCAGAAGGAAGGCAATGCAAATACTGTGTTTTTCCACAACTTGGCACTGTACAGTGTCTTGTTGTCTTCTGAGACATCTTTATCATTTGGTTTCTGCATAGACCTGTGTTCGCCTCTCTCATTATTTACTTACTACATGCGTGAATTGGTGGGTTGGGGAAAAACAGACAGGCACTGATCTTCTTCTGCAGAGGCAGTGTTTACCCGCTCTATTACATAAAAAAAAGGTAGATTGGTAAATTGGCTTCAATATAAGCTGTTTTTAGACTAACAAGAAAGTTTTGAGTTCTGAAAGTTGCAGGATGTTTTTATAGTACAATTACCTCTTATATGTCAAAAGATCGAGGGAATTTTGATTTCTAAGTTCATGACCCCTTTAACAAACCCTCAGTAAAGCAAAAAACTATATTGTACATAATGAATAGTTCTTGCTGATATCCTTATTGTAACAAACTGGACCGCTGTCAACCCCCAAAAGGAAAAACTTCTTGGCTCTGCACTACAAATGACAGATCTGCTCTAATATGGACATCACCAGTAAGCAAGGGGATTTCTCAAACCATCAGAAACATTTGTGCAGAAGTAGTGCCAAAGCAAAACTGACAAAATGGAATCACTCTGCCAGTGACATTCAATTGTATGTTTCATCCACAAGTACAAATACAAAGAGGTCACCATATTCTTGTAGTGTAGCTTTATTTTTATCTTCATTTTAATATTTTTGAAGGCC
Source organism: Cyprinus carpio (assembly GCF_018340385.1). Classification (NCBI taxonomy): domain Eukaryota; kingdom Metazoa; phylum Chordata; class Actinopteri; order Cypriniformes; family Cyprinidae; genus Cyprinus; species Cyprinus carpio. The sequence goes on from NC_056614.1 coordinate 9,183,611, forward strand.
CTAGTTTTCATTTAATTGTTGCAAACAATTGTGTATATTTATTCCACTTATCATTTAATAAAAAATAAAGGAAATGGATGAAAAACACAACTTTAGAGCTAAAATATTAGAGAGGTCTAAATCTGTCCCTATCTCTGTTAAATACAGGATTGATAAAATGACAAAAGACTGCCAAAACCAGTTAAACTGGATGTAATGACCACAGTCACAGAGAGGTCTGTGCTCATCTTTTATCTTTTAAAAAATCCTGTAATTTATTCAATGCAAAGACATCTTGGATTAAAACAATCTAAATATCTAACTGACATATTCAAGCTTTATAATGAGACCACTAAGTAGCTGAAAGAGTCAAACATCATGCAGTGAAAAGACACACTAAGTGAATTCGCTTTCAAGTGTACAGGCCTGGAAAAATGACACAAGGGCAGTTACAGTAGTTTCCACTGCCACTGAAACACAATAGCAGCACTATGTGTGTGTCTTTGCACATAGAGTTTTTCTGTTACATGAATTAACTTAGAGAGGAATTAAAGCCCAAGTTTGCTGATGTTAATGAATACTTATCCAAGGACTCATGGGTCATTAAGCCCTTCATTTCCAAGCCTGAGCATGAACATGAGCTTGCTGAACTTTAAGTACACTGAATTAAAGAAATGTTTCCTGGAGCATGGATTTAAGTTCTGGATAGTCACAGGGCATTTTGTTGCACACAGACAAAATAGGCAGTTTCCATACAAAAGGAATTGACTGTTTCTATTCAAAATGGGCTTCCCTACGGTGTCGCTACATTGACCACCACCTGCGTGATCCTTGAACTCTTTTTACCCCGCATCTGTTGCCATTTACTAATCCCTTCTTACCTTGTGGCACAGTGACCCATGCATGAACACATTACTAAGAACTGTATAACTGTATAATTAACAAACTTTACAGCTATTAAACTAAACTACAACACTGAACTGACTGAAACTAAATAATTACACTATCATCTTGCTACAGCTGCTTTACAGCAGAATTTAGATTTCTTTCATTTTTAAAGTTTGTATCATTGATTCTTTTACTTTACTGTTTAACACTGTGAAGCTGCTTTAAAACGATCTGTCTTTGTATAAAGCACTATAAAAAATGAAGTGATTAACTTGTTATTCTGTAGTGTCATGCAACACAGTTGTGCAAGCTGTTTTTAACAGAAATGTTTAATGGTATAGCATACAGTATCTGTAACATACAAACCATGGGTGTTCAATCATGGTTGTGGAGGGCCAATGTCTTGCAGAGTTCAGCTCTGACTTGTTCTATACCATTCCTGCCTGGAAGATTCTATTAATCCTAAAGACTTAGTTTACCTTGGTTCAGGTGCTTGGTTCAGAACTGGACTTTTTGTCAGTTGGATAACAATCTTAGCCCTGCTGGATAAGAGTCTAACGCTACTCCTGCTTGGACTTAGTGATGCTATCTTATGTTGGTCTGATGTGTTTCTGATAATATTAGCACAGAGCTCTGGTCTAAACATAGAAAGAGTCTGTCACTCCAGCAGCAGTTCCTGATACAGCTCCCATTACACCAGCGCTATTTTAGACATACCCAGAGACAAACAGCATTTCTGCATTTTATCTCTTCTCAAAGACCCACAGACAGGGCAGGGGAAGAGAAAGGGGTTAGTTAGGAAAAAAAAAAAAACATTTCACAATAGTAGTTAACCCACCTCATTCAAAGGCATACAACAGTGTTTCTCAATTAGGGGTATGTGTAGCAGTCACGTAATTGCAGGGGGTCCATAGAATCATTACAAAATGTTTATAACATTTTTTAGAATCATTATAACGATCATGAACATAAACTAATATCATAAACTGACACATAGCATCAATTTTGTTGTTACTGACACCAAGATAATTATCAAAACCAGTAAATTTAGGCTGAAGTTTACTGAAGGTGTGTTTTATATTTGCCGCCATTTTTAAACATTCACATGAACATCTCATAACAGCTCTTTGGAGAACAGAGCAGACAATATGGACAGGTAGACCTATTGCAATAATTACTGACTTATCACATGATATATGGACATGAACGTGATAAGTTTTGTTGTATTGCCCATTGTGATTATATGGCTGTTTGTTTATGTAAAAAAATAATTTTAGCCGATTACACGGTCTCTGTCATCTCATTTGCTCTCTGTGTCTGAGGCAGAGGCGAGCTCAGGCAGCTCCACACAAACAAACATACACACACAGACACACAGAGAGACAGAGCTGACTGTAAGAGGGGACTGAGGATGTGCGATTAACTGGTTTTCTTCACGTCAAGTCATATAATCATGAAAAAAATCAGTTTGCCATCAGTTGTCAAAAGATGAATTCGATATCTTTGTCGTAGTATCCTTTCACCGTTAAAAGGATTGCCATGACTGAAGTCAGCACTGTTCAGTACACTGAATTAATGGCATTGATCTCTATGAACCATCAGTTTCAATTTAACCCGTGGGATACACTGCTCTTCGATTGAGCCTTGTGAAATATTAATTATACATTTTTTTCATTCATGAATGAATCAGCTTTTTTTTTTAGCATATCCATTGAATGAATGTTTTTTAATCAGGACTCACTTGTAAAATCAATCCATTGCCGCCACCTGCTGGCGTAACAATGACTGACAGCCCAGCACTGATGCTGCTGAAATATCACTATAGTAGGGGTGTAATGGTACACGTATTCGTATGGAAATTTAATGGTACAGGCATTTCGGTTCGGTATGCATGTATACTGAGCAAGTACAGCATTGTTTTATCCACTGCACAAGTGAAACTTTATTGTATTGTTACTTTTAATTAGAAATAAAGTTTCATCTTTTGAATTAGGTCATTTTTTTCAGGAAATTCAAACAATAAATGCCGTTTTGATGCTGTTTGATGTGGCGTCTCATATCGCTGTATAAACACCTCAATTCAAATGCTGATCATTTCTTCCTTTTTACTATAGTTTTAATGCAAAATAAACATGAATAAACATCTCATGCCTCATGTAATCATTCAGTCAGTGTTTCAATTGTGGAAAGACGTCAATAAAACAGCTTGTAAATAAAATGTCACATAGCATTTCATTTACCTCAGGCAAGTCATCAGTGTCCACAGCTCGTGTCATGCAGAAAAGAGCATTTTGCGAAATATTAGACTATACAGCATTACATTTTACTTTACGTGTTAGTAATGTCTTTGTGTTTATTCAATTATTTAGTGTATGTTTAAATAAATCTGTTATGAAACATGTTATGACAGCCACTGTGTAAATTAATATATTTCAACAACAAATAGAAATGTTATAATTTAGCAGTTAATTTAAAAACTGCATTATGTGCAATTTACATACTGGCATGAAATGTTTTAAAGTTGAGTGTTGATTATTATATTTAAAAATAAAAAGTAATTAAGTCATTAATAAATAATATTTAAGTTTGGGCTATGTTATTATTTGTAACCTTATAGTAGGCTAATAAAAAAGGGCTTTCTATGGAGCATAAGCTGACGTAAACAGCCAGGTACATACCGAACCGTCATGTTTACCATTACACCTCTACTATAGTGGCATAAAATGGTGTTTAAATGACAATAATAATATTTCTCATAATTATAATAAAAAATAGTTATCGAGACTGGCCTATGGATGGGCCATCTACCAGTGGACCTGGCTGACACACCTGAAAAGCTGAGAAAAATGAACAACAGAAAACCTTGTCAATATCAGTGTTGGGTGGGAGGTCCATGAGGATTGTTTGAGATATTATGAGGGTCTATTACTCAAAAAATGTTGTGAACCACTTTCATACAAATCTGGACAACATGTGAAAAGATACAGTAACTGTTCTGTTATTATTAAATATTATTAAATCTGTTAGACTGATAGAATAAAACTGAATACAACTGTGGCTGTCACAAGCTGTAAAATTTGGCTTTGCTAGGCTGTGACGTAAACAAAACACCACTGGTTGTTTAAAAAAACAAAAGAGGATGAGCTGCTTGATATGTCCCAACTAAATCCTGTTTGAGTGGAAATTATGTCAACACACTGAATAACTGTGCATTTTAAGACAGTTCTTTGGGACTTTAAGAACCCATATTGCTAGACAACCAATAAAGACCAACCCCCTTGCGCCTTACCAACCTGCTGTCTGAAGCAAACTTTTCATATTCTGAAAAGTGATGTTCTAGGTTGTGATGGCTGCTAGTGTGAATTATATTCATATCTGACACAAGGATCTGACAGCATTTAATCTGAAATCCAATGACAGTGTTTGATGTGCATGTTCAATCATTAAAAGATCCTAGAACTCTACACAAAAGAGAGAAAGTGGATCTGTCTCCCAGTCTCACTCATGATTTTGGCTTGAAATGCTGTATACAACAGCTGCTGTCTTTGAAATGGTTCTCTCTATCAAACTTTTACATGTGCACTTTCTCCCTCTCATACACACAGATGTTCACCCTGACATTATATCCAGCACTCTAACACCTGCTCAACCATAATCACTGCCATGCTACCAAAACTCAAAAATCTCTCACAGCTCAGATGACCACCGGCTGTCCATCTGTTTTTTTCTTGAAGGCCACCTTCTGACCATGGTGACCTTTGCCATATGAATACTCAGACTTGTACTGGCTATCCACTATACGTAATATTAACACAAAAATAAAGTGGAGAAAATACATTGGAAGAATGTGTAGGCATTTCCCTTTAAGATGTTACATTTATGGAAGGAAAATATTTAAATAAATTATGCAGTATGACTTACCAAGGTTTGCAGTAGTCTGTTTACTGGTATTTACATCACTATTTAATGCCTAAAAAGCTCTGTCCTCATCCTAGGGACTGAAGCACATAATATTATACCATTATAGACAGGTTATATATTTTGTTAATACACTTGGGTCTATTGATGGACATTTGTCTCGTGTTTGTAATTATTTTTTAACTGTTTGAGTGTGACAGTTGTTCTCTTTATTTGGTATAAACTCCCTAGTTTATAAAGTGGAGTGTTACACTATGATTAGTCATACCACCAAAACTTACACCATCGTAATCTCTATAATATATCTTTAGTGGCTAAACACTTGTATTCCTGTGAATATTAGAAGTAGCAGCCAGTTTACATGCTCTTAAAGCCTAATAATCTGTGCTTCTCAATCAGGAAATAATTAGCTGAAAATGAACTGGCACAGAGGTCATCCAATCTCAATAAAAATAAAGATGATTTTAGAGATGAAGGCATTTGTTTTCTGATGATTTGTTGTAAATAACAGTGCACTGTCAATATGTATTGCATTAACAAAGTTAGTAAATAAAAATATTTTTAATATAAAGTATTCCTCAAATTATGAGTTAATAGTATTTCTGTGCATTTAATTGTATTTTTTGTACATTTATGATGTAGCCATGTGAACTTACTAGAGCAACTCATTCTAGCTTTTAATACTAAGCAGAACTCTAGCTTTGAGGCTATATGGACTGGACTAGGAAAGATGCATTCTCACTACAATCTCAGAAAAAAAGGTACAAAAGCTGTCACTGGGGCAGTACCTCGTAGGTACTTAGATGTACACTTTAGGTACTAATATGTACCTTTAAGGTACCAATATGGACTGTTTAGGTACAAAGGTGTGCCTTTTGAAAAGGTACTGCCCCAGTGACAGCTTTTGTACCTTTTTTTCTGAGAGTTTAAGATGCAGCCTTCCATTTGAGAAGCATCCAATGTTAAAAGCAAAATGTTTCCATCTTTATCTTCTGGTGTTTTTACGAACCTTTTCCATCTTCCTCTTTGAGTAGTTCTTAAAAGCAAATGCCCAATTTTGAGTGTTGCCACCTAGAGGACCCACCAAACAGCGCAGTCTGAGGCTACAAAAGGCTACAAAATTTGTTCTGCAAGCAACCAGTCCAAGTATACTCAGCTGATGGCAACATTCATATCATACGCACTGTGTAATTGACAAGTTGTCCGCTGAAATATTCTTTCAGCGTCAGTCGTGCCACACAAACAGTGCTCCTCTTGTAAAGGATGTAACTCATCTGAACAAGCAGGAAATACACACATCTTACACTCACACCACTCATTCAAATAGGTGTAGAAGGCATCAACTCTAAATAAGTGGTTGAACTAGGTATTGCAGTCCAAATTCAAAATATTGGAGAGGGTTTTTTTTCACCTGGCACACAGGAACGAGCGCACTTGACGATGAATGAAATTATATATGCTGTGTTTTCCGCCAGCTGGCAACCCAGGGTGCTCAGATACAATTGGGTGAACTTTCACAAACCAAAACAAAGACCGACATTCCGGCCTGGAACGCACATTTTCAAAGAAGAATAACTGACTGTAGCTTTGTTTTTCAGATAAACAAGTATGATAACTTAGCATGTTTCTTAAACATCTGCAAACATATTGTGGTATTTTTATGCTTTAGTAGAGTCAAAATCTTACATACAGCACCTTTAACTATCATCTCTGATTAATTAAACCGTGTTTAAAGTTTTCCATGCTGTGTCAATTTTGCCGAAATCTAATAATGCCTCTGAAGAATGATGACAATATATATATATAATATAACAACACACAACATAACTACTGAAATACTGTTAGAAATATGTTACATCAAAGTAAAGTTTGTGCCAGGGTGACACAAGGCACAGTTTGTAGACGTGTGCTGAAATTCAAACTTTGTACTAAAATTTACATTTTGTCACTGCAATAATGACAACATTGACAAAAAAAAACTAATATTCAGAGATAAATTCATTCAAATAGAAAATTTATGAACATGTGAAGAGAGTAATGAATTCAGTGTTTTGAAGCCTCTCCTCCATTCATATCACTTAAAAAGTGGCTCCCATCCCATCTCCCATGGCTCCAATCAAACACCAGACAAGAAGCAGCTGAGACATCTTACAGGTATCATATCGCACAATCGACACATTCTAGTCATTATTGTATACAGGGAAAAAATGCACTTTAAGAATGAAAAAAAAATGAAATGAGATTGAAGTTAGGTGTTTGAAAAAAACAGTGCAAACAGAAAGATAAAAGACAATCTATTTAATTATATATGAAGCATATGTAGCCCCAAAAAAGAAAATAAAGAAAACAAAACAAAACAAACAAAAAAAAGTTAAAACCGAATATACAATTTTCTACAATATACAAATATAAAATTTTCCAGGCTAAGGTGAGGTCAATACATATAAATATGTTGCTGGTGATGTAATTTTAATGGAAAACTATGAGAATGGCACGTCAGATTTTTTAACAGCCTCTGGAGACATATTTAGGCACCACCACCATATGCCAAATGGTGTCTTCAAACACAGAACACTTAAAGAACACTTCACATGTAGTGTGCAACCCTCTTTATGCTTTGTTTTGCTAATTTTAGAGGCTCATGGTTGAAGGACATAATTTATTAACCAAACTGACTATTGAGTTATGTTTTATCTCCTATGGTTGATTTTCACCCGCATTTGCCAGGTTGGCAGGTTTTCATTTCAAACCCCGATTGTACAGTATATTAAGAAAGATTAATTGATAAATATTTCATCTTCTATTGGACATTTGCTCGTTCATTTAAATTGTAACTATTTATCTCACTTAATACAACAACAAACAATAACTTGCTTTACATTATTCCTAAAATATGATGACCAGTTTACACACACACTTCCCTTTATACTGTATGACTGCCACAACTTAGAGCTATTTGCTATCCACGCCTAGCTCAGATCATCTGCATACAACTTTCAGAGAATAACTTCCTGTATGCCAGGAAACACAAGAGTATATCATGAGAAACAAGGAGCAGGGTAAATGAAAGCAAAACAGGGTCATCTTTCATACAGTAGCAGGGCTTTAGACTGTGACTAAATGGGCCATTTTGCTACCTTTTGTTGTGGCTAAACTTTGTTAGCTGTCACACTGGAGCCTCTATAAAGTTGGTCAACTGTATGATTAGACTACGGGCTTTCATTTATTTTGCATATGAAATTTTTTTTAATGTTAAACACTCCGAAAAAGGAGTGTTTGAGCTCCATTTGAGCTGTTCAGTACAGAGTATTTACCAGCTCAGAGCAGGTGTGTTTTTTCTCAGAGCGATCTTAACTACATGGCATCATTTATAAACAGTCCTGTGGGATCCAGTGAGAGGAGCTTTAATTCAGCACAGAAAATCGAATATTTTGTCTCGGTGATTGAAACTAATTGCAAACCAGATGAAACAGCCTCAATATTCTCAACAGCAATGAACACAAGAAAACAGGAGAAATCATTGTGTCATGTACACACAAGTTTTCAATCCACAAATCATTATCCTTGAATATATTTACCATGGATTTACTGTAGTAAACTGTATTTAACATGGCATTTTGTCAGGAATGTGGTATAACTATAATGTTTTTAATATAGTGATGTGTATTGCAGTGTACTGCAGCCCTGCAGTAAACAAAGTCATACAGTACATACAGGTAGCTTCATTTAAAGATTTGAGAAGAGATGCTTTTGTGCAAAACACAAAATAAACATCTACCTGGACATTAAGATTGACAATATGTGAATACAGCTATTTACAACCTAAAAAACACACAGTGTTCCTCAACATACTCGAAATACAAAAACTACCACACACATACACACACACACACACCAGGGGACCAACAAAAGCTTGAGTTGGCCACTGTGAAGAATGTTTTTAAACAGAGCTTACGACCACTAGACTGTCTGCAAAATGTTTATTTCTTTAATGCAACAGGCTCCATGCTTTATCTACCCCCTGCCTGTTATGGCCACCCCACTCGCTAGAAAGAACAGCAGCCAGCCATAAACCTTCAGTTTCAACACTTGGCTCACTCACTCATCAGTGCATCAGATGAACTTTTGCATGCTGGCCCAGAAACAGCTCCAGCCAAAGCTGCCTAATAAACTGTACTAACTGAGACCCCAGAAGACTCTGAAAGACCCTCTAGTGGTTGACTGAAAAGAAAAAACTAAGCTGCGGGTATAATGATTTTCTAAACATGTAAAATTGTTTGTAACTGCCTGGACTATGAAACAAGAGTCTAAAGATTATAATGGAAAGCAGTCTGGCCCATAACATTCTTACCTTGTTTTGTGTGATTCCACTAACCGGTTTCATGTTCTGCCCAGCCAGCACCATGGACTTACATTCCACACAGGAGCCAATTGTTAACTGCTTGCCATTGTCAATTACCAGGGTCTGGCTGACCCTTGGAGCATAGAGGAAAACAGGCAAGCGATCAACACACACTGCCTTCAGTCCAAGAGGTCTCTTCTTCTCTTTTCTGCAGAAGAAGCAGATGAAAGTGTTGCAGTTATACTGACGTGCCCAGGGGCTGCTGGACGGGCCTGATTCTGAGCCCTGACTCTCATGTTGGGTCCACTGGCCCAGCAGGTCATGATAGCACAGTGCACAGGCAGACACAAGGCCCGTGGAATCAGCAGGGTGGGCACGGGGAGCGGGAGGGTGGACAGTTAGAAAGGGAAAAAAGGGTTCTCTTTCTCCACAACGCCCAGGAGGGTTAACATGAAGTTGATACTCGGTTCTTCCAGACAGTTCCTCCCCACACAAGTAACAGATGGAGGTGTGGCTTGCGGTTGTGGTGGCAGTCTGAGAAGGGGTCGACAGGGGTCCTCTGGGGGGGGATACCAAGACTCCTCCCCTTCCCATGGCCAGGTGGTATCTCTCAAGAAACGTGGGGATGGAAGTAATGAGCTCCTCGCTTAGACAGAGGCAGTACTCTGCCCAGATCCCTTCCAAGATGCGGTGACACGCGACACAGCAGTGTACCCTTCCATTCTGCATTCTCTGAGCATTTGGAGGGCATGGTAGCAGATTTATGAATGGAAAATACATTGCACTGCGGGCTTTACTTGCACCAACATGGGTGTATGCCATCCTGACCTCTCGACCGCAGTCCTCTCCACATAGGTAGCAGGCCTCCCTGCGATTCTGTGGCATGGAGGGGAGCGCATGGATTTTTGGGAGTCCATCCCCACATTCATTCATGGCAGGTGGAGAAAGAGGGGTTGCAGCACCTGTGTTGAGGGGCACCACATAGAGTCGCTGGAGAACAGGAACATCTGCAAGCTCGAACCCCTGCCACTGCTGCATGAGGGAGGAGTGGCAAGTGGTGCACACCAGAGTGTATCCACCCAGGCTAAGAGGCACTGCACCAGGTGGAGGGGTATGAAGCCACAGAAAAGGGAAGAATGGTTCACTGGACGCTCTCTCCTGCTTTTGTACAAATACCCTGAAGCGTCCTCCTTCTGGAAGCCTGCTTCCACAAATATAACAGGCACATTCATCTGAAGAAAAACTGGAGCGACATTTAGCTGCTTGGCACCTTTCTACATCTAAGAGAGATGATGCTGTGTGCTCTCTCTCGTCATCGCTGGTGATGTTGATATCGCAGCTGTCCGAATCACCGGTGGACGCATGTATCCACTGCTTATCGCACGTAATGATGCCGTTATCCTGCAACGGTGTGCGCACTGATAGACTATCATAATGCTGGAGAGCCGTAGACACGGATGAATGTGATGTGTGATTGATGATTTTAGTCGCACGCCGATCTGATTTCGGCACGTCCTGACCTGTGTAAACTCTGGTCGGATATCGCACTGACTCAGGACTGCTCTTAACACTCACTGTGCTCTTTCTGCTGCTTTCTCTTGATGCTTTATTAGACGCACGGAATCCTGTTGCATTATTGCTATTCATTACACACGCTGACAGGTCCAAGTCCTGCTCGGACAGGTCATTATCAGAGAATGAGGAAATGTCCGACTCATTCGCGTCGTAATTGCTAACGCTCATTCGTCTCTCCAGATCGTATGTAATGTTCCGTAAGTCGCACTGGTATGGTCTCTTGAGCCAGTACATGCGCTTCTCGATCGGCGTCCTGTTGCGCTCGAATGAGTTCCACTGTTCGCGCAGGAAGCAGTGGCACACAGCGCACACCAGAGCGTCCCCATCCGGACCGATCTCCAGAGCTCCAGGGGCCGGGTCCTGGCCTTGCAGGAAAGGGAAAAATGGACCATCCTTTTCTCGTTGGTATTTTACCTGTAGGCTCAGCTCTTTCCCCGGGGTTACCCCGCTCCCACAGATGAAGCAGTGGATGAAGAAGTTCCCGTTGCGCTCGGGTCTGCACACGCTGCCGGGCAGAGGGCTCTCCTCTCCGGGTAAAGCCGAAGCCATTCGCTGCTGAGCCTTGGAGATCGGCGTGAGCTCCGAATTGTTCATAGTTCCATGCGTAATACCTTCAGAATCACAAACAGCGTGATTTTAAACCCAGTGACATTCTTTGTGCGTTTTACTCACATATGTAGCCATCGATCCCGCGGAAAAAATCGCTCACTCCACAAACTTACTCGCTCCGTGGATTTTAGATTTGTGTGTCCGTGCGTGTAATCATCCAGAAAAGCACACTGAGCAACCATTTGGAGTCACATCCTCTTAAGCGGCGGGGTAATCCGTGCTGTTAGAGAGCAGAAAGTCTTATTGAAGTTGCTTGGCGAAGTTTCCTCACACTGTGGCTGTGAGACCACTGAACACAGCGCCATCTCTCTCTCTCTATCTCTCTCTCTCTCTCACACACACACACACACACACACACACACACACACACTCAGTCGCACTCACATACACGTATGTTTCACTCTATTAGTTAGGACATCTTATAGACTTACATTTTTTTTTATATATATATAAAAGGTTAAGGATATTTTCTATTGCTAACCCAACCCCTACCCCTAAACATAACCCTCACAGAAACATGCGCAAAACACTAGATTTAAATAGCAGGGACCTTTAAGGTCAGGCTCACCAGATGGTGTTCAACAGGTTTCACTTTTAGTGAGGACATTTTTGGACCTAACAAGTATAGTCAAACCTGCACACCCACAACACACACACCTACACATAGAGATGTTTGCTTGCCAAAGTCTTTAGACTTCCACTGGTTTTTATGTCAGGTAAATGATATTTCCTCTCACCCTTACTCCCAAACACCACAGAAAGATGCAGAAGCTCTGGATATAAATATAAACATAATTTGGTCAATTTATAGGCCATTATTATATTAAATATATATAATAAATCTAAAAACATGTAATTCCTATATTCAGTTGAATGATTGAAGACACTGTATGGGCCGGAACAGTAACATATACCTCTTCTTCTTTTTTTTTTTTTTTTTTTTTTTTTTTTTTTTGCAAAATAAGATATTAGGCCTTCCTTTAAGTGAAAGACTGATATATATTATTGTCTGATTTTTTTTTTTTGTCTGAATTGTTTTAAATTATTTTCTAGTTATTTTTATTTGATTTTATTAATTATTTTCAGTCCAGCTGAATTACTTGAAAGTGCCTATATCCAGAGTGCCCAGTCCTTCTCCTGGAGATCTACCTATACCTAGAAAATTCAGTCCCAATCCTGATCAAGCAAACCTCCCTATAATGCTCCACAAGATCTTATTTAGCTGGTGTGAGTTGAACTTTGCAGAAAGGTAGATCTCTAGGAAAAGGACTAAGAAGCCCTGGACTGTATGAATCATCTGACAATTATGGCATGTGCATAAACATGCAATATAATGGAAAATATATTTACACTAAATATTACAGGATGCTTTACATGCAAATAAAACTCAAAACAAGAAGGCCAATAATGCATTTTTTTTTTTTCATTTTATTTTAATTTCACTCAAATACAGATAGAACAAATGTTCCAGCCATTCATATCGCTTTTTTTATATTTTCACCTTTCATTGGTTTGCTCCATGTGAGCACACTCTCCCAGAGCTGTAGTTTCATTCAAAATGATATAGGTAATTCTGCATTTCTAAAATATGAAAACGCAGATGAATAAATCAGTGCAATTTTTTTTTATTTTCTTTTTTTTAATTCATATACAGCTTTGATGGCTAAATCAAGACGAATGGAGGTGTCAACATAAATAATCAATTCAAGAAAAACAACGGGAGTTTTAATGACCTGAAGTTCTGTCAGGTAACACTTGATGGCGCTGAAATGACTTTACAGCTACATGGTGCAAACTGATTACCCTGTGTATAGGTCATTCCTGGTATTCAGTGCCTTCTGGACATCATGATATCTCACATTAATCGATCACAGTTTTTGAAATGACTTGAGTATTCATAAAAGGGAGATGTAAAGCTTTTGGAAAAAATATTCAATTATCCAATGTCCCTACTTTCTCACGAATGCAGTTTTTTTTTGACTCTTTGTAATACATGTAATACATTAATAATACTCCAATACATATACACACACACACACACACACACACACACACACACACACACACATATATATATATATATATATATATATAGCTTCTCTTTTTTTCTTCTTCTTCTTCTTGAGGAAATTAGTGTGAAAAATCTCATGCTTAACATGTGGATGAAGTTGTAGGTCAAATATATGATCTGGTGATTATTTTATGATATCTGTACTTCCTGTCAGCAAGTTTCCCAAGCACTGTTCATGCAACTCTATCTATGTCTGGGCATTTTTTGTAATTGTCATCTGCATACGATATTAAAGATATCTCATTTCAGAAAAGTAACTATTATAAAATTGACTTTTATTCCCTCATGAGGTGTTAATTACCATAATTCTTCTTCTTTACTTTGGAATGCAATGGTTATTTATTTATTTAAAATTTTTTGTGTTTTTTTTTTTTATGAGATTTTTTTTAATACACCTCAATGACACTTGTGACGGACAAAAACAACCTCCAGAGTGAGCAACCTTCAAAATGGTGTGTGTAGAATAGTGGGCCCTAGAGAGGAAAATGAGAAATGCAAGTGAAATGAAGTGTATGCAATTAGGAATAAAAGCATTATAAAATTTTGACCAGTGTGAGCGTGACTCTACATCTGGAACCAAGGATCATGGACCTGAAGATTATACATAAATATGGATTATTCTTTAGATTCACGGGGAAACAAGAAACATGCTGAATTTACTTCTTACTCTGTTTGACATGCACACATTTGTGACACTGTTACACAAAGACACGTTTTACACCACATTAATGGTTTTACATGTTGTCTTAGCCATTTTAATCATCTTAATCATTTTAATGTGTGGATGTCTTTAAATATTCATGTGTCTGCCTGTCATGTGATTAATCACATGATTGGAATCAGGACTAGACCAGTATAAAGCAAGCAGCATGACAAGCAAACAAGAGTCATTGATTAAACACTGAGCTGTCTGCACTGTGGAGTTGTTATATGGACTTACCATTCCAGTATCTCACACATCTTGGATTATCACTTTCTTTGGACTGTATATACACCGGTGGACACTTTTACCTTGGAACTAAAACCCACTATGATTCTTAAGGACTGTTTTAGGGTACGATTCAAATGGACAATCTGCTTTTAACAGCCTAAGTTATTCTAGTGTTATTCTGTTGTTTTATATTCCTTGTATGTTGTGAAAATACACTATTTACACAGTCTACTTTTGTCGTTTGTCTCATCTTTTTAAAAACACTTATTTTACCTCACACTGTATAATCTGACCCCTTTTAATTTAACATCTTCCGATAAGGCCAATTGTTACACAGTCATGCACAGAGCATTAGATTGTGTTGGGTGAGCTGGTTGAGCAGTTTCAAGTTTTCTCTGACTTCTGATGGCATTAAAGATAATGCTCAGCTTCATTTGGGTGGTTCATTTGTGCAAGACATATTTAAGACAATAGAAGACTTTGAGCTTGATTTCTCAATTTGAGCAAACTAAAAGTGTTTTCTCAAAAAAAAAACATAAAAAAAAACAGACATTTCAGCACATGGTAAAAGATCAAGGCAAATCAGTGGTTCATTTGTAAACAGATTAAAGCAATTGGTCTTATGTAAAGCCTTACGTAGATGACCAGTTTTTTAAGATCTGTTACTTGGATTATGAACCTCTTATAAGAGGTTAATGAAAGGTTACGCCTATATGTATCATTTTGCAATCATTGCCGAAACTTGGCTATACCACACCATGTTACAGCACAGTATGTAATAATCTGAAATATTCTCTGTAAGATGGAAGGTAGACTAAGACAGCTGTTGTAGTTAATAGGAGGCTTTGTGTTTATTTTAGACATTTGGACAAACAGAATAGGAAACAAATTTCTGGGTGATGTGCAAAGTCACCTTGATAAAGTATTTAATGGTCTCAGCACTGCAGTCTTTCTTATTTTCTGTTCAACTACCAGCTACACATAAAATTTCCAGAGGATTGGACAATCTGTCAGAAAGACCGCATAAACATGGGCCTGAATGAGAAGAGCCTGTGGCCAGACTTCAAAGGACCAGCAGACAACCTGTGACATTAGATGATTATGTTAGACAGACAGTTACCACTATGGTGCAAAATAATCTCTAGAAAGTTATCAGTTGTAGGGTGTTGCGCTGTAGGGCAGTGAGTCATCAAGGGTTGACTCAACAGTTAACTACAACTTTTGCCTCAATAAACTCCTAATTTGCAGACTCATTAAAAGTTAGCAAGGTAGTTGTTCAATTTAGGTATGGGGTAGGATTGAGGGATCAGTGTTGCAAGATGTGCCTAAATGAACAAACAAGCATAATAATAATTGAGGTGGAGCACCGGCATTAGGTGGAAAAATAAAGAGTTGTAGTCTGTCCAGCATATAGGACAAAATAGAGGTAGAGCTGCCATCTAGCCAGTAGTATACAACTGGCTTATCAGTGCCTTAAGCAAAATGACCATCCTTCTTGATAAAACTGTTTCATTCCCAGCTGGTCCTGGTATGATGCATTCACAGCTGGCCGCTGGGCTCAGGCCCACCATCTGGTCTAGATCTGGTAACCTTGGGATAAAGGATGAAATGGACAAATATAAGCATACTGTATAGATGCCATTTTACTTATGATGTAACAAGTACAACGGGTGTTATGGGAAGTGTTCCTGGTTCCAGCTGAAAATACTTTAAGGGATTAAGGAATTATATAATTATAGAAATTTGAAAGTGTGTTATGTGTATGTTAGGTTTAGTAGATGAGTCTTTAATCTACATTTAAATTGACAGAGTATGTCTGCCTCTTGAACAACATAAGATTTTTCCAGAGTTTGGATTCAAAAAAAGAAAATTGTGGTACTCCATACCAAACTTGTGATCGATATGACACCTCTTCATTTACTCATACAAATTGATAATGGTCAGAAAAGTATAATTTCAACCATGCCAAAGCGATTTTATTAGTGCCAACAAAATTTACAAGACTTTGGAATATTCATTCATGGATGTGCGCTACACCACTGCCTGCAGTGTCTTCACACACAGATGAAACTTGGCATAGTTGTATGACTAGTAAACGACTTGTGGGGAAGTTGTGGCTTAATGGTTAGAGAGTTTGACTCCTAACCCTAAGGTTGTGGGTTCGAGTCTCGGGCCAGCAATACCACGACTGAGGTGCCCTTGAGCAAGGCACCAAACCCACAACTGATCCCCGGGTGCCGCAGCATAAATGGTTGCCTACTGCTCCTGGTGTGTGTTCACGGTGTGTGTGTATGTTCACTGCTGTGTGTGTTCATTTTGGATGGGTTAAATGCAGAGCACGAATTCTGAGTATGGGTCACCATACTTGGCTGTATTTCACGTCACTTTCACTTTTTTTTCACTTTCAAGGTTTGGTTTTTTGTGTTGAAGTAATTTTGTTTTTGATTTAGCACATTACATTTCTAAGAGATCTAATGCTTTAAGAGTATTGTAATTAGAAAACGCATTCTGTCTGTTTGTCTGTCTCCCCTCACAGAACTTAAAATACACTGATCTGGTTCAATTGTTATGCAAGAAAGATGATCAGATTTTGGTCTTTCTGTGATCATCTGAAACCAGACCAAGATCTTGATTCTGAAATTTGGTTTCACTTTCTTGAACACTGCAAGACTGGGGTGAGAGTCTGCAGTCACCTTGCTGCTCCTCTTTGGATTTTTGGATTTTAATTTACATGGATACATTATTGACAGTGAGTTATGGAGAAAAAAAGAAGAGTTTTAATGAGACTGATCATCCTATCCTGGGGTGCGTTTCCCAAAACCATAGTTGCTAACCTGTTAGCAACTTAGTTGGTTGGCAATGGGAAATTGCATTGCAACCAACAAAGTTGCTAACTTAGTTGTAACTTAGTTAGCAACTATGGGTTTGGAAAATGCACCCCTGGTCATTAACAACAACAATAGTAATCATAACAATACCAACAATAACAACTAAAAATGTAACTGATGCTCATATCCCACTGAATGATATAGGCCCAATAATACAGGGTGACCTTTAAAATGTTTGAATTTTACACTGACACTCTTTAAAACCAGGGCGAATCCTAATCTATGTCATCCCTGTTTCCCACATGTACAAACTGGTTTGACGGTTTCAAACAAATTTGCTAATTGCTAGCTAGTCAAGTTCACAAAAGCACATGTTGTTTGCTTTGAAAGTATGTTACTTGTTCTGTAGATATTGATTGTATTGAATGTAATGAATAATTGTTTACATTTTCATTTTAAAAATGGTAAAAGTATTGACACTGCTTGATATCCACCCCCCAGTCAAGCCTAAAAAAATTATCAATAATAGGACATTTTAGAGGAGCAAGAGAAACATGCTTGTGTTCTAAGTGTTGGAATCCTGGTTGAGGGGTTGTTACTTCCTAGAATTGATGTCACTTGAATGTACATTATTAAGGGTTTTTGGATGAGGGTAACAGGGCTGACATGAAATCAGGGAACATCAATAAAATGAATTATATTTTATTTGAAAAAAAAGTACAGCTTTTCCAAAAACATTTCTTAACACTGAGACTGCATTTAGAACAATATGCAAATGTGATTTTATACCATTTTGCCTTCATTTTGCAAATTAAAAGTCCTGCTGAAAAATAAAAATCGTAATGAGGGACAGGCCAAAAACCTTACCCTTACCAGCATAAATTATTTTTAAAGTATTTATAATAATATTTAATTGATTTTTTAATGTAATATTGATGAAAGAATACATAGTATTGTTATGTTTTTAAATCGTAAATTTATTTGTTGTTATATTAATTCTATGTTTGATTATTTCTTTGGGAAGCAAAAGGCACCGATTTCGTGAAATGATCCGTACACAAATTGAGCTGTTTACATAAAAAAAGAACATTACTAAAAGTATTCTGGTAATTGTTTCATATAATCAGTGAAAATTTAAAAAACACTGTTCTAATTGAGTGTTTTGGACTATGTAAATGAGTTCCACAGGAGAAAATCTGCAAGTTCCAGTAATGTCATTTAATAACAAATCTTTATTTGTTTGATGCATAATAAGGTTCTTCACCTTATTAGTTTCAGAGAAGCAACATGTTTTCCAATAATGTAAAACTGCCATAGCAACACCCAACTTAATCATTTGCATTATGCACATTATTCCTTCACCATCCGTTATATTCTTTTAGTAGTTATTGATTACTCTTTTTTTATCATTTGTTAGTAAAATTTATTTTATTACTCTTGTGCATTTTATATTCCTTATTATGTGCATAATACAGTAAGAGGGTCTAGAAATGAATGATATATCACAAATTTTTAGACTGGTCGATTACAAGCTCTCTCCATTTTTCATTTATTTAACAATCATAACATTTAATTATAGTTAAATGTTATCTCCCTCCCACTTTTCCTATGTTGTATCATTTTCTCTTCCCTCTCCCACCCAGTTCTCATCACTGTATGTGAATAATGTTAAGAACACTTTACGCACCACTTTAACTTCTTGTCTAGACAATATCTGTCCTTTCTCCTTCAGGTCATCATATGCTACTCCCTCTAACTACTCCTAAACACCAGTCTAAACTTAGGGCTGCAGAGAGAAAATGACGCAAATCAAAGATCCAGCTGACCTGAGTATGTATCAGTCTCTGCTTTCATCTTTTTCCACCAGGTCCACACTGCCAAAATATCACATTTCCACAATAAGATCAGCTGTTTTTCGACACACGCAGTCTCTTTAAAACATTAATCTATCTCCTCTGACCCCCTCCTCCACCTCACACCAGCTCTTTAACAGCTGATGACTGTTAATTTCTTCACTAAACTACAGGGATCAGCATTCATTTCTTAGCATCACATACCAACAAACTCAGACTGTCCACATCCACAGGTAACAAAATCCTCTCCTCCTGCTCTAACAAAGACAGAGACAGTTGTCATTCCGTTGGATCTATCCACTGTCTGTGTCACGGGGTTCCTCAAGGATTAGTTTTTGGACCCCTTCTCTTCTCCATATGCATTACATCATTGGGACCCATTATTCATGCACATAGTTTCTCTTATCATTGCTGTGCTGATGACACACAGCTGTACTTTTCATATCAACATGAGCCAATGCACACATTTCTGACTGCCTGATGGATATCTCGGCATGTTTGAAAGAACATCACCTATAGCTCAACCTAACAATGACAGAGCTTCTCATCTTCCCTGCTACTCGGACTGTTCAACACTATTTCACCATCCAGCTAGGTTTATCAACAGTAATCCTCAAGTTCAGTCAGAAATCTTGGGGTTATCTTTGTTGTAATCAAAGGTATCAGACTAAGTAACAAGGTACACATAGCAATAGTTGACTATTATTTTACCATTTTTCATGGTCCTTTTGAAGAAGTAGCAGTACATATGTCTTAGCAGTAGATCAGCATTTTAGGGCTTTCATTAAGTTGTATTGTGTTCATGCAATTTGTTTGTTCTCTTCTTTGTTGAGGGATATTATTATGTTTACTTGTGCAACAGCAGCCGAATCATATCTTACATGTTCTTATATGTCTTGGCAACAGCAGATCTCTGTACTTGCTCTGCAGCAGCAATAACAACAGCAGTAGCAGAATTAATAGTAGTAGTGCTTGTCATGTGCATAGCATATACAGGTGCTGGTCATATAATTAGAATATCATCAAAAAGTTGATTTATTTCACTAATTCCATTCAAAAAATGAAACTTGTATATTATATTCATTCATTACACACAGACTGATATATTTCAAATGTTTATTTCTTTTAATTTTGATGATTATAACTGACAACTAAGGAAAATCCCAAATTCAGTATCTCAGAAAATTAGAATATTGTGAAAAGGTTCAATATTGACACCTGGTGCAACACTCTAATCAGCTAATTAACTCAAAACACCTGCAAAGGCCTTTAAATGGTCTCTCAGTCTAGTTCTGTAGGCTACACAATCATGGGGAAGACTGCTGACTTGACAGTTGTCCAAAAGACGACCATTGACACCTTGCACAAGGAGGGCAGGACACAAAAGGTCACTGCAAAAGAGGCTGGCTGTTCACAGAGCTCTGTGTCCAAGCACATTAATAGAGAGGCGAAGGGAAGGAAAAGATGTGGTAGAAAAAAGTGTATAAGCAATAGGGACAACCGTACCCTGGAGAGGATTGTGAAACAAAACCCATTCAAAAATGTGGGGGAGATTCACAAAGAGTGGACTGCAGCTGGAGTCAGTTCTTCAAGAACCACTACGCACAGATGTATGCAAGACATGGGTTTTAGCTGTCGCATTCCTTGTGTCAAGCTACTCTTGAACAACAGACAGTGTCAGAAGCGTCTCGCCTGGGCTAAAGACAAAAAGGACTGGACTGCTGCTGAGTGGTCCAAAGTTATGTTCTCTGATGAAAGTTAATTTTGCATTTCCTTTGGAAATCAGGGTCCCAGAGTCTGGAGGAACAGAGGAGAGGCACACAATCCACGTTGCTTGAGGTCCAGTGTAAAGTTTCCACAGTCAGTGATGGTTTGGGGTGCCATGTCATCTGCTGGTGTTGGTCCACTGTGTTTTCTGAGGTCCAAGGTCAACACAGCCGTATACCAGGAAGTTTTAGAGCACTTCATGCTTCCTGCTGCTGACCAACTTTATGGAGATGCAGATTTCATTTTCCAACAGGATTGGCACCTGCACACAGTGCTAAAGCTACCAGTAACTGGTTTAAGGACCATGGTATCCCTGTTCTTAATTGGCCAGCAAACTCACCTGACCATAACCCCATAGAAAATATATGGGGTATTGTGAAGAGGAAGATGCAATATGCCAGACCCAAGAATGCAGAAGAGCTGAAGGCCACTATCAGCTGGGCTCTCATAACACCAGAGTAGTGCCACAGACTGATCGACTCCATGCCACGCCGCATTGCTGCAGTAATTCAGGCAAAAGGAGCCCCAACTAAGTATTGAGTGCTGTACATGCTCATACTTTTCATGTTAATACTTTTCAGTTGGCCAAGATTTCTAAAAATCCTTTCTTTGTATTGGTCTTAAGTAATATTCTAATTTTCTGAGACACTGAATTTGGGATTTTCCTTTGTTGTCAGTTATAATCATCAAAATTAAAAGAAATAAACATTTGAAATATATCAGTCTGTGTCTAATGAATGAATATAATGTACAAGTTTCACTTTTTGAATGGAATTAGTGATATAAATCAACTTTTTGATGATATTCTAATTATATGACCAGCACCTGTAGTACACTAAGATGTAATATATTAACATTATTTTATCCATTTAGTGGTGAAAATGTATTACTTAGGGGAAAGTAAATCCATCCATTAATCCATATTTTTTTCCAAATTTGTTTGTCCCATGTTGAGTTGCAGGGATGCTGGACCCTAGCAAGAGAAAGCAGAGAAAACTCTTGGTGGATGGCCATTTTACACCCAAAAATTCTATCTATACAACAAACTTATTATTATTATTATTATTATTTTATCTCAATCAAAAATAGGTGTATATGTGCATTTACTGTCAAGAGTTAGACTGAAGAGAGCAGCCACATAAAATGAATTATGATGCAGTAGGTTTGAATAGCCTGGTTATATAGTGATAAGAGCCCACTGCTATGATTGGACAACTGTGTATGTTTAATAGCGTACATTCCTCATAGATGGACACTGCTGTGATTTAGGTCAAAAATGCATAAATAATTCAATACATATCAAACAATCTGTAAAAAGAGACAAAGCAATAGTGACCACATGATGAGTGAAGTGAAAGTGAAGTGATGTGTGGCCAAGTATGGTGACCCATGCTCGGAAATTGTGCTCTGCATTTAACCAAGCGGCAACCTCCAGCTCTCTTTCGTGAAATCAACAAGGAAGTGACTAAAACTGCAATTCATCGACTGACCGCTAGAGGCTGGCTCCAAAAGGGAGTCAATCCCATGGAATCCCCATGTTAAAATGCCCAACTTTACAGCAGAAAAAAACGTTTACAGCCTGGTACAAAAAAATATTTTGGTCTATATAGCTAATATTGCCCTTCACGGCAACTGTGAGGGGGGTAAAAAATTTTTTTAACTCTTTTATAACTCCATTTAAATTATATTAAGCCTTAAAGTTCTTCATAATTAAGGTAACTTTAGTAACAGGTGGATTGCCGCTGCTGACACTGCCCTCGAGCTAGGTGGGCGTGGCTTCAGCAACCAGCTTCTGCCTTTTTGCCCATTTTCTATGATCCAGGAGTGACGTGCTGTCAAGATGGCGATGGCCCGCTCCGCCCACTTTGAGTTTCAAAAACACTCTTCAGAAACTAAGGGTGACATCATGGACACTACGTCCATGTTTTTGTACAGTCTATGCATTTAACCCATCCAAGTGCACACACACAGTGGTGAACAGACACACACCATGAACACACACCCAGAGCAGTGGGCAGCCATATTGCTGCAGCGCCCGGGAGCAGCTGGGCGTGGCTTCAGCAACCAGCTTCTGCCTTTTTGCCCATTTTCTATGATCCAGGAGTGACGTGCTGTCAAGATGGCGATGGCCCGCTCCGCCCACTTTGAGTTTCAAAAACACTCTTCAGAAACTAAGGGTGACATCACGGACACTACGTCCATGTTTTTATACAGTCTATGCATTTAACCCATCCAAGTGCACACACACAGTGGTGAACAGACACACACCATGAACACACACCCAGAGCAGTGGGCAGCCATATTGCTGCAGCGCCCGGGAGCAGCTGGGGGTTTGGTGCCTTGCTCAAGGGTCTCACCTCAGTCGTGGAGGGCATTGAGGGTGGAAGAGAGCGCTGGTTATTTTTCTGCCCCAACCGACAATTCCTGCCGGACATGAGACTCAAACCCACAGCCTTCGGGTTACAAATCTGACTCTATAACCATAAGGCCAGTGATCCTCAAATCTGGCTCACGAGATCCACTTTCCTACAGAGTTTAGCTCTAAAGCTAATCAAACACACCTGAGTTTGCTAATCAATGTCTTCAGGATCATTGGAAAATCACAGGTAGGTTTGTTTGATTAGGGTTGGAGCTAAACTCTGCAGGAAAGTGGATCTCGCGAACCAGATTTGAGGATCACTGCATTAGGCCATGACTACCCCAGCTGTGAGAACATTAACGCTGCATTCACGCCATATAGTAATTGCTGTGATTTCGAGATGACAACATGTGATGTTCTACTTGGAGCAGTTCACACCCTTGGACTCGTACCCAGAAACATCAATGCCTAAGTATAACACCTAATGAATCAGAGGTGGTCAGGTAAGTCGTAGCTCTCAGAAAGCTCCCAGTTCACAAGATATAATTACGAGTTCTACGAGGATGCAAACACTTTTTACAAGTTGATATCTTGTTATAACAGAAATTACAATATGGCATGAACGCACCTTTACTCACACTTTGCGACATAACTTATGGATCCAAGTCTGGACATCATCGTCTTTCAATCTTTTTGAAAATCCTGTGTCATATTGTTCCTTGTTTGTATACAAATCCACGGATAAAATAAGTGAACAAAGGACCAAGTTCTTAATGACATGGTCTGGATCATTAAAAATAAAGATAAAAGTTAAAAATACATTTTTTTCACTCTTTCTTGATGTTGGGATCGGAAGGAAGGCAATGCAAAGTCTGTTTTTCCAATTTTGGCACTGCACAATTCAACTGTCTTGTTGTATTATAAGCCATCATTTAGTTTCCACGTAGACCTGCGTTCACCACTCTCTTTATTTACACTACATGTTCATGAATTGGTGGGCAGGGCTTAACAGACAATGATGTAGAAGCGGGCCTTGATCTTCTTCTACGGAGGCGGTGTTTACCCACACTATTACGTAATAGAGTGGTAGCCTACATGCCACAAGCTGTTGTTTTGGCAGACTATCTTCAATAAGCTAACAAGAAAGTTTTGAGTTATGAAACCTACAGGATGTTTTTATACTAAAATGACCTCTTATATGTCAAAATATCAAGGGAATTTTGATTTCTCAGTTTAAGTCTGTTAAAATAACAAACAGCATTTTGATTATTCTTCAATGTGTTACTATTTGGAAATGACAGAGAACTGTGAATTAATGCTAACTATGATTAAAATGCCAGTGTTTGTTTATGTTGCTCAGTCCTACCAACAACATGCTGCAAGACGAGAATACAAACCCTTTAACTGGCATGAAATTGTATCTTCAGCTGTCAAATGCATCGCAGTGAAAAATAATTCTGAGTGGACCCTTAGCCAGCAAATAAATGAATACCATACTGTTAATAATAAGATGGAGCTATGCAGGCTATACACAATTAAATCACAATTCACAATTAAATTACATATTTCAAATCAGCAACAAAAGCTGAAATTAACTGCCCCATGAATGTTGTTTCTAATGCTCAAATAGCATTTAAAAATCTTATTTTTCAGGCTAGACCAGCCAATGCGCTTGTGCAGTTATAACACGCTTATGACTGCGCATGCGCATTGTCTGGTCTAGCCCGAGCGGCAACCTTCCGCTCTCTCTTGTGAAGCCAACACGGAAGTGACTAAAACTGCAATTCATCGACTGGCCGCTTGATGCTGGCTGCAAAAGGGAGTCAGTCCCATATACTCCACATGTTAAAATGCCCAACTTTACACCAGAAAAAAATACAAGTTTACAGATTGGTTCAAAAAATGATTTTGGTCTATATAGCTAAATTTGCCCTTAATGACAACTGTGAAGGGGGTGAATTTTTTTATAACTCATCCGTTTAAATTATATTAAGCCTTAAAGTTCTGCATAATTAAGGGCGTGGCCACTTGAGTGACAGGTGGATTGCCGCTGGTGACACGGCTGTAGAGCTAGGTGGGCGTGGCTTTAGCAATCAGCTCCCGCCTTTTTGCCCATTTTTGATTATCCGGGAGAGTCGAGCGGTGACGCAGTCACCATCTTGGCAGCACGTCACCGCGCGACTCTCCCGAATGTCGATGAATTGCAGTTTTAGTCACTTCCTTGTTGGCTTCACGAGAGAGAGCGGGAGGTTGCCG
Organism: Cyprinus carpio; assembly: GCF_018340385.1. Classification (NCBI taxonomy): domain Eukaryota; kingdom Metazoa; phylum Chordata; class Actinopteri; order Cypriniformes; family Cyprinidae; genus Cyprinus; species Cyprinus carpio. Next base: position 9,208,987 of record NC_056614.1, read on the forward strand.
CTCGGTCTAGCCTTAGGTTTCTATGGGAACCAGAGCTTCTAATGGCCACTGCAGTGATGCAAGGACTTTACCAATCGGCGCGGGACTATTCTGCCACATTGCGCATTGTCTATGGAATTATATTTGCTTAATAAAAAATGAACGTAACTTTATAAAACTGAACATAACTTTTTCAGAAACTATCAAATTGTCACGGCTGGTAAACCGTGGTCTCAGGTTTTCACTATGTGGGTGGAGTTTTGTGTGTCGCTCGTCTGCACTGATTGTTTCATGTGGGCGTCACCGTTGATTGTTCATTTGCACCAGCTGTTACTCATCACCTGATCCCTATATATATGCCCTGTCTTTCGTCTTGTGTTTGTCAGAGCGTTTTATGCAGTTTCCCGTCTGGTTGCCTGGTTCTCGTCCTTGTTTCTCTGTGCTGTTTGATTCGCTGTTGTCTTCCCCGGAACCCCGTCCACTCTTCACCACCGGATGCACCTACTACCACCACGGACTGCTCATCTCAGGCCTGTGTCACGCTCTCCTGCTGCATCTACTCACCGCCACTTCCTGGATCATCGTCTTCCATCGCTGTTACCACCTGTTGTTTCCCTTGGACTCAGTTATACATTCCTGTTCTCAATAAACTTTACATTTAACTCTTTCATTTGCTTCCTCACCCATTTGTTACCGTTACAGAACGCTCTGACCAACTATGGAAGCAGCAAGTTCCACTTCACTCTCCGAATTCATCCACCACAGTGTCAACCACATGGATCAGCAGCAGGAGAGCATCGTCAACACCGGACGCGCTGTCCAAGCGCTGGTGACACAGGTGTCCGAGCTCACCCAGCAGATCCAACAGCTGACCATTCCCGCTGCGCCACCCGCACCGTCGGTTCCCCGGGCTAGCACCGAACCCAGCTATCGACCCGAACCACGCCTACCAGTTCCCGAGAACTACTCTGGTGAGCCTAATTACTGCAGAACATTCATAACCAAGTGTTCCATGCATTTCTCCCTGCAGCCTCGCACCTTTGAGACCGAGGGGTCCAAGGTGGCGTTTGTGCTGACTCTGCTCTCGGGTAGGGCTGCCCTGTGGGGAACGGCGGTATGGGAGAACCGAGATCCATGCTGCGCCTTGTTCCACTCCCTCTCCGAGGAGATGAAGAGGGTATTCGACCGGGCCGCGGCCGGCAAGGAGGCGGCCCGCGAGCTGACGGAACTCAAGCAAGGGAATCTCTCCGTGGCGGATTACTCCATCAGGTTTCGCACCTTGGCGGCCGCGTGCAAGTGGAACGAGGAGGCGCAGTGGGATATGTTCCTGCATGGGTTGGCCGACCGTGTTCACAAGGAGATCTACCTCCTCGAGTTGCCCACCAGCCTCAACGGACTCATCGACCTGGCGCTCCGCGTGGATGCTTGCATCGAGCGTCTGGGGGCACACGCCTGTCCCCCACGTCTCCCAAGCACACTAGAGAGTGGCAGCTCGAGTAGAGAGAACACGGTCGGTCCCGTCTTCGATCATGAGCCCATGCAGGTGGGTAGAGCTCGACTGACCCGGGAGGAGAGAGAGAGGCGGAGGTCCCAAGGACTGTGCCTGTATTGTGGCGGCTCTGGACACTTTCTACTCTCCTGCCCAGTAAAAGAGCCAGCCCGGTAGTAAATTTGAGGCTACTATCGGGTGGGATCTCCGCCGGGAAGTCCTCAACAACATCTACTCTCCTTCCGGTGAAACTGAGATGGGCCAACAACATGCACACCTGTCACGCCCTCCTGGACTCGGGGGCAGAAGGTAACTTCATGGGACTCTAACCTCGCACAACACCTGAAACTCCCCATCACTCCCCTTTCCCATCAGATCACCGTCAACGCACTCAATGGCCAAGTACTACCCTGCATCACCCACATGACTGGTCCCATTACCCTTCTTACCTCTGGCAACCACACTGAGAACATCCCCTTCCTCCTCATGGACTCCCCTGTGGCACCCATCGTCCTTGGTCACCCCTGGTTAGTCAAACACAACCCACGAGTGGATTGGGGTTCCAACACCATCACTTCGTGGAGTAAATGTTGTCATGAGTCTTGTCTTGTTTCTGCTTGCTCTGCTGTGTCTGTGTCTGTGTTTCAGGAGGAGGCTACGGTTTTGTCAAACGTGCCCGCGGAGTACCTGGACCTGAAGGAAGTGTTCAGTAAGTCCCGCGCTGATTCTCTTCCTCTGCATCGTCCCTATGACTGTGCCATAGACTTAGTACCAGGTAAATCTCCGCCTAAGGGCAAGCTTTACTCTCTGTCAGTTCCTGAGAGGGAGGCCATGGAGAAATATATTTCTGATTCTCTAGCATCGAGGTTCATCCGTCCTTCCTCTTCTCCAGCGGGGGCGGGATTCTTTTTTGTGGGGAAGAAGGATGGTTCTCTGCGACCTTGTATTGATTACCGAGAGCTGAACAACATCACGGTAAAGAATACTTATCCTTTGCCGTTGATGTCTTCGGCTTTCGAGAGGTTACAGGGAGCATCCGTCTTCACAAAATTGGATTTACGTAACGCTTATCATTTGGTCCGCATCAGGAGGGGGGATGAGTGGAAAACCGCCTTTAACACCCCTAGAGGGCACTTTGAATACTTGGTTATGCTGTTCGGGCTCTCCAATTCGCCCGGGGTTTTCCAAGCACTCGTGAATGACGTGTTGAGAGATATGGTAGATCAGTTTATATATGTTTACCTGGATGACATACTGATTTTTTCTTCATCTCTCCAGGAACACGTGCAACACGTCAGACGAGTGCTCCAGAGATTGCTAGAGAATGGTCTTTTTGTCAAGGCGGAGAAATGCGTATTCCATGCACAGTCTGTTCCTTTCCTAGGGTACATCGTCTCGTCTGAGGGAATTACGTATGGATCCTGACAAGGTTAAGGCTGTGATAGATTGGCCAAGTCCAGATTCCCGTAAGGCCCTACAGCGGTTTCTGTTGTTCGCCAATTTTTATCGACGTTTTATTCATAATTTCAGCCAACTAGTCTCACCTCTGACCGCCTTGACCTCCCCCAGTACTCCGTTCAGGTGGTCTAATACAGCCGAAACTGTATTTACCAACCTCAAGAGCCGCTTCGTTTCGGCTCCCATCTTAGTAGCCCCTGATCCCACACGGCAGTTCGTGGTGGAGGTCGACGCATCAGAGGTGGGAGTAGGTGCAGTTCTTTCCCAACGTGCTGCCTCAGACGACAAGATGCATCCCATGCGCGTTTTTTTCGCATCGGTTATCTCCTGCAGAATGCGAATTATGACATTGGTAACAGAGAATTGTTGGCCGTCAAATTAGCATTAGAGGAGTGGCGTCACTGGTTGGAGGGGTCGGGGGTACCTTTCATCGTTTGGACCGATCATAAGAACCTGGAATACATTAGAACTGCCAAAAGACTCAATTCCACGCAGGCTCGGTGGGCACTTTTTTTCGGTCGTTTTGATTTTTCTCTATCGTACCGCCCGGGGTTCCAAAAACGTTAAACCCGATTCTTTGTCACGTCTTTTTGATCCTTCCGAACGCCCGGTGACTCCCGAGTGTATTTTACCTGAGAATATAGTCGTCTCAGCACTCGTATGGGAGGTCGAATCGAAGGTCAGGACGGCCTTAGAAGGGGTAACGCCTCCGCCCGGATGCCCACCGAATCGCTTATTTGTGCCGGAGGAGTTACGGTCCAACGTTATTCAGTGGGGTCACTGCTCTAATGTAGCTTGTCATCCAGGGATAAGCCGAACCAAGGGTTTAGTTAAGCAACGATTCTGGTGGCCACTTATGGCTCGCGACGTTCACGATTTTGTTTTGGCTTGCTCAGTTTGCGCCAGTGGTAAGTCGTCTAACCGACCTCCGGATGGGTTTCTTCAGCCGCTGTCTGTCCCTTCGAGACCCTGGTCCCATATCACTCTAGATTTTGTTACCGCCCTCCCGCCCTCTAATGGCATGACGGTTGTTTTAACCGTAGTGGACCGATTCTCGAAGGCGGCACATTTCATTCCCTTGCCCAAACTACCTTCAGCCAAGGAGACCGCGGTCACTGTTATTGATCACGTCTTTCGGTTACATGGCCTCCCGGTAGACGTGGTTTCTGACAGGGGATCCCAATTTGTATCCAAATTTTGGAAGGAGTTTTGTAAATTGCTAGGAGCGACGGTTAGTCTGTCTTTGGGTTACCACCCTCAGAGCAACGGTCAGTCTGAGCGAGCCAACCAAGATTTAGAGCGAACATTGCGATGTTTAGTCTCCAAGAATCCTTCTTCCTGGAGCCAACAACTCTCTATGGTTGAGTACGCTCATAACTCGTTACCAGTGTCATCCACGGGCCTCTCTCCGTTTGAATGTAGTTTAGGTTACCAGCCACCTATTTTTCCCAGTCTGGAATCTGAAGTCGCGGTCCCCTCCGCTCACGCTTTTGTCCAGAGGTGCCACCGCACGTGGACCAGAGCCCGTGAGACTCTGCTCCAAGTGAGGGTGCGTACCAAGGCCAAAGCCGATCGCCACCGGTCTAAGCCTCCCGTATACGTCGTGGGTCAAAAAGTGTGGCTTTCTACTACGAACATTCCTCTCTGTTCCGTTTCTAATAAGTTAGCTCCCAAGTTTATTGGCCCTTTTCCTGTCACCAAGATCATTAGTCCGGTGACAGTCCGCCTCAAACTACTTCCGGAGTACAGGAGGATTCATCCCGCCTTCCATGTGTCCAAAATTAAACCTGTGTTTTATTCACCGAATTAACCCACCCACCCGGGTTCCCCCCCCGCCGCGTCTCGTAGATGGGGAACCCACTTATTCGGTTAATCGTATTCTGGACTCGAGACGGAGGGGACGAGGATTCCAGTATTTGGTGGACTGGGAAGGTTACGGTCTGGAGGAGAGGAGTTGGGTACCTGCTAGGGACATACTGGATCACTCCCTGATTGATGATTACAATCGACAGGTAGGGTTGGCTGGGAACGCCAGGAGGCGTTCCTAGAGGGGAGGGTACTGTCACGGTTGGTAAACCGTGGTCTCAGGTTTTCACTATGTGGGTGGTGTTTTGTGTGTCGCTCATCTGCACTGATTGTTTCATGTGGGCGTCGCCGTTGATTGTTCATTTGCACCAGCTGTTACTCATCACCTGATCCCTATATATATGCCCTGTCTTTCGTCTTGTGTTTGTCAGAGCGTTTTATGCAGTTTCCCGTCTGGTTGCCTGGTTCTCGTCCTTGTTTCTCTGTGCTGTTTGATTCGCTGTTGTCTTCCCCGGAACCCCGTCCACTCTTCACCACCGGATGCACCTACTACCACCACGGACTGCTCATCTCAGGCCTGTGTCACGCTCTCCTGCTGCATCTACTCATCGCCACTTCCTGGATCATCGTCTTCCATCGCTGTTACCACCTGTTGTTTCCCTTGGACTCAGTTATACATTCCTGTTCTCAATAAACTTTACATTTAACTCTTGCATTTGCTTCCTCACCCATTTGTTACCGTTACACAAATATATGCAATTACAAAAGAAGAAAACACAATGAAAATGGAAAAAAATGAACTCAGTTGCACAAATTTAACTGGCTCTTTAAATATGCTTCATTCTTTGTTAATGGTTTTCAAAGATTCGTTTTCGCTAATCGTGGATTCTGAATGCATTGTCACAGATTTCGCTTACGCTTCGCAGTTTTTCGTTTGGTGTTTTGACACAAACCTCTCGTGGGGGTGGCCTTAACAGTAATCTACTCTGATTGGATAATGAGCTTTTGATGGACATGTGCTCTCTAACTTGGAAGTACAGATGTCACTCAGTGGTGCGCATATTGGAAAGCATCTCGGTTACGTATGTAACCACGGTTCCTTGAATAGGGAATGAGATGCTGCGGTGACGTCACCGTATGGTAACACCTTTCGGTGTGACAAATGTCTGAAGCCCTATACCATCCCGCCAATCTTATTGGCCAAATAGCGCTTGGCACCACCCTACGCATGCGTATGCATAGTATACCTGAGTGCCGCGCGCTATTTCACTCAGATTTCATGAACTGAAGAAAAGAACGCTATCAAGGTATGGAGCGGCCGGGACCGCAACATCTCGTTCCCTATTCAGGGAACCGTGGTTACATACGTAACCGAGATGTTCCCTTTCATAGGTCACTTCGATGCTGCAGTGACGTCACCGTATGGGAACCATAACGCCTCATGTACCTGATATCTGGGATCCAAGGAAGCATCTGCTCAAGCGGAGAGAACCCCGGAGCCAGGAGCCGTCCTCATATCCAGACTGTAAAACTTGATAAAAGTGCTCGGTGAGGACCATCCTGCCGCAGCACAGATATCATCCATAGAAGAACCACTGAGAAAAGCTTGTGTTGGAGCCACTGCTCTCGTGGAATGAGCTCTAACTCCTAAGGGCGAAGCGAGTCCACATGCCTCATAGGCAAAAGATATTGCCTCCACCAACCAATGGGACATGCGTTGCTTTGTGACAGCATGGCCTCTATTCTTGTGTCCAAAACAGACAAACAGCTGGTCGGACTCACGCCATGGGGCTGTTCGATCAACATAAGTCTTCAGCGCTCTGACTGGGCAAAGACTCAGATCTCCTAACCCCTTCTCTGGGACATAATTAGGCCTCGGTCGCAGCAATACTTTCACAGACTCTGGTGCAAAGTCCATGCACGAGGGCGAAACAGAAAGAGCCTGTAAATCCCAAACTCTCTTGAGGGAGGATAAAGCCACAAGAAGAACTGTCTTTAAAGTCAGGATTTTATCCGGTACAGTTTCCAAGGGCTCGAACGGATGTCCTGATAGACCTTGCAACACAATGGATAAATCCCATGAAGGAACTCGCACAGGGCGGAAAGGCCTTAGCCGTCACGAACCCTGTATAAAGCGTGAGACCAACGGATGACGGCCCACCAAAGCACCATCTATATATACATGGTTAGCTGAAATGGCTGCCACGTAAACTTTAAGAGTGGCTGGTGTTACTCCATCAGAAAAACGGTCTTGAAGAAACTCCAGTACTGAAGCCAATGGGCAGCAAACCGGATCCATGTTAAGAATTCCACACCAGGCCGTAAACAGTTTCCATTTGAAAGCATATAAGCGTCTCGTAGAAGCTGCCCTAGAATTCATTATAGTGTCGGTGGTTCCAACTGAAACACCGGGACATATTAGCTCACCCTGCTCAGAGGCCACGCCCACAGCTTCCATAGATCTGGCCTTGGGTGCCAAATTATCCCTCGTGCCTGCAATAATAAGTCCTGTCTGAGGGGAATCTCCCACGGAAAGCCTGCTAGCAGACTGACCAGATCTGCAAACCATGACTGTATGAGCCACCACAGAGCCACCAACAGCAGCTGCTCCACTTTGTCCAGCCGTATCCTGGATAACAACGCTGGAATTAGTCGAATTGGAGGAAAAGCATATAAGCTGGTCCTGGGCTAATCGTGAGCTAACGGATCCAAGCCTCGGGGCGATGGAGGGCATAGGGAGAACCACAATGCGTAGTCGTGCTCGACGCGAATAAGTCCACTCTTGCTTCTCCAAATACTCGCCATAAAAGGCTCACCGTTTGGGGGTGCAATCTCCATTCCCCTTGCTCTTTGAAGTGGCGCATGCATGACATGAGAGACTGAACGTGTGGGAGAGATAGTCTTGCTGTCATTGCATGAGAGTCCAAGTCTATTCCCAGAAAGGTTATCTGTTGAGAGGGAATTAAAACACTCTTCTGGAAATTCGTGCATAGGCCCAGGCTGTTTAGATGATTCAGCACAAGATCCCGATGAGAGTGTGCTTGAGTCTGCGATTGTGCTAAAACCAGCCAATCGTCCAGGTAATTTAATACACGAACGCCCTGGAGCCACAACGGGGCCAGAACTGCGTCCATGCATTTCAAAAATGTTCGAGGAGCCAAGGCTAAGCCGAAGGGAAGAACGCGGTATTGATACACTTTTCCCTCTAAAGCGAATCTGAGTAACTTTCTGTGTCTCTTGATGATCTGAATATGAAAACATGCATCCTTCAGATCGATCGCGACAAATCAGTTGTTTGGTTGAAACTGAGACAGAATAGACTTTACCGTTAACATCTTGAATTTGCTCGTCCTGATTGCAAGATTCAAACGGCGTAAATCCAATATGAGTCGCAAACTGCCCCCTTTTTTTTGGCACAACAAAATAGTGGCTGTAAAAACCTGACTCCATCTGAGAGGGGAGTACTTCTTCTATTGCCCCTTTGCTCAGCAGAGCGGACATCTCTTGCCGCAGCACCGCAGTTTCCTTTGGCTTCACAACCATGGGAGAATTCCGCGGAAAGGAGGCAGGTCTTTTCGAAACTGAATGGTTTATCCATGACGAATTGTGCGTAACACCCATTGTGAAATGCCGGGCAAGCGTTCGCGTCCGCGAAGAGGAGTTAACACTGCTCGAAGAAAAAAAACGCTGAGAACACGAGATGGTTCCTTAGGGCACAGATGATTCGCTTTACTGAAGGAAATGAAATCTGAGCGAAATAGCACACGGCACTCAGGTATACTATGCATACGCATGCGTAGGGCGGGGCGAATAAGACTGGCGGGATGGTATAGGGCTTCAGACATTCATCACACCGAAAGGTGTTCCCATACGGTAATGTCACCGCAGCATCGAAGTGACCTACGAAAGGGAACTCTCGCTGTGATTTGAATGCAATACATCGTGCTTTGTATTACTAAATATGTAAATAATATTTGACCTTCGATCATCTCAGTCTGTAAAAATGAGCTCTCAGGAGAGACACGGAGCGGCATCATCTTCCTCCTCCACTTGTACTTCAAGGCAGCTTGAAGTTAGCTTGTGTTACTGAAGTAACCAATAACATCGATACAAGTTTTATTCATGTTACAGTGTGCAGCAGTTCGTTGCGGGTTATTATTGTCATTCACACACAAGCTTACTTTAAGCTGTCTTGAAGGACAAGAGGAGGAGGAAGATGATTCATTGCATACAAATCACCACAAGAGGCTTTTTTTTTTTTATTAATGCAGAGAACAAAAAGATACAAAAGTATAATCATACATCACATAATATCAACCACAAAAAAAACAAACAAAAAAAATAACAATAAAGAATAAAATAGAACTAAAGAAAGAATACCCAAAGCCAAATTAATTTGTGATGAATCATTCAAGAATAAAGCTGTATCATCCGCTAACTGACTAATTTTAATTTTAGTGTTACCAATTGTGATACCCTTTAATTGACTATTGTTTATATGAGTGCTAAGGAAATGTGTTGAATTACAAACAGGTAAGGGGAAACTGGACATCCTTGCTGAACTCCTCGTTTTAAAAAGAATCTAGGTGAAGTACCATTACTTAATTTGATAGAGCTGTTTCCGTTTATGTAAAGCATTTGGACTATCCTGCAAAAAGCATTGCCAAAGCCAATTTTTCGTAGAGCCTGAAATAAAAATTCATGTTCCAATGTGTCGAAAGCTTTGTTATAAGTCAAGTCAAGTCAAGTCTGCTTTATTGTCAATTCTTCCACATGTACAGTACATACATACAGAGAATCGATATAACAGATAACACTTACAGTAGAGCCTAAAAATCTAGATCAAATATAAAATATAAGATACAACTATACAATAAGGGAATGTAAAAAAGACATTGAAGGAGTGGATGCAGAATTGCTATATCCTTCATATTGATATTAATTATATTATTACATTATTTCTTGTTTGACTATTAATCAAGTTATGGCAAGAGTAAAATGTGTAACCTTATGTGCACTTATGAGATATTAAAGAATCCTGCTTTATGCTGTACTTCAACTCTCTAAGATGATGACTTCATAGTGTGTGTGTAACAAACCATACTGATAAAATTCTAGCTAGGGCTAGGCGGCCTTGAAGTTCTGATATGTTTTCTGCATATGTGTGTTAGTATCTGTCTGTACAGGGAGAAGCTCAGACAGTCCCAAGACAAACGTTCAACTGCCAATGTCCAGCATATCAGATATACGCCTTTAGAGAGCTTATCTAGGTTTTAGAACCAATCAGAATTTTGCTGACTTATGCATTGACGCAATTAGTTCTCTGTCAAGAGTATAATTGTTGGTGATTTTGAGTTGCACGCAGAGCGGCCTACGAACTCCATCAAGAGTACTGAAGCTGACTTCTGCTGATGAAACTGCAAACCATGTTCTTCAGTAAATTTTTCTTTAATTGAACGCATCTCTGACTCCTGGTCTTCATTGTGACACATCTGGTCCTTGGGTTTTAACTGTAAATTCCCCTACAGTTAAATGGTGGAGAATGCGCGGGCAATTGTTCTTTGGTGACATCCCTGATCAATCAACAAACCAAGGTAGGAAAGATTTTATTTAATATTGCTGGTTAGGGACTGTCTGTAAGCGGAGGGGGTCGAGAGAAGGAAGAACGGTAAACTCACTCAGACGTGAGGGGGTTAGACACCAGGCTCCTGGGTGGAGTTGGTATCTGGTGTCACGGTACACTTGTAAATGAAGTAACCTTGTGAATTTAAGGTGTACAAGTGCACATCGGTAGGTCTTAGGAAAATATTATATTTAGAGATGTGTACAGTTACAGGTGTACAAGTGCACACCTTTAGGTCTTAGAGAGAGACGTGAATTTTAAAGGTGTGCACAGTCCAAGGGGGACAAAAATGCATTCTTAACAGGCACGTGAACCCATAAAGGGCAGTGCTGGCACCGAGAGCCAAGCACCGAGAGCCAAGGGGCACGTCCAGCCGTAAAAAAAGGGCAGTGCTGGGTCAAGCACAGAGAGCCAAAGAGCACGTGAAGCTGTAAAGGGCAGTGCTGGGTCAAGCATAGAAAGCCAAGGCAAAGTGCATTTACGGCCGGGAGAGCGATAGTAAGGGTATAGGAAATACAGAGAAGAATGTAAGACGCTAGGCGTGGGTTCTAGTCGTAAATCGCTCTTCCAACTCTCGACCACCCACCATTACAGACAGGGGTACCCCGAGCTTTAGTGAATAGGCCAGGTCAGTGGTTAGGGAACAGAATACCGAAAAATTAGAGTTAAAAATAAATAGTGATAATCTATATGCGCATACAGATAGATATATAGGTTAAGGGAAAGGATTGATTGATCTGGGATGCATCAGAAACAGCCCCGAAAGAGCTAAAATTTTGTTTTCATGACCCTAATTGGATTGGACCAGTATATGGAAATTCTGGAATATACTTTGCAGTTTCATCACGCAGAAGTCAAGTGCTGTTGGTAAGATCGCCGCCTCAATCTCTTTTTGGTTTATGATAGAAATATGACTGACAAATTATGTAACTTGCTCAGCCCTGATAGAAATAATGAGACAGAGGAGAGCAAATGCTGTAAACAGTTTGGCTCTGAAGCTCTGACTTTAAAATATTCTCTGAGTTCATGGAAAGAATGGTCAGTCTGAGCTTTGATTCTGATTGGAAAGTTAAAACAAACACTTCACTGGCTTTAAACAAAGAAAGAACCAGAGAGATAAAAATTTCTAAATGTATGTGCCTATTTGTTAAAAAGAATCCCAGAAGTAACTGAGTGATGATTTAATCTGATTTTTTGTTGATAGAAGGTTTAAATGACAAAGAATGATATCATATGATCTGTTCTAGTTCCTATATAATTGTTGAAAGTCCTGACAAGGCATATTGAACAGAATTCTGGGTTGGTGAAAAGACTGTAGGCACACAAATTGGCAGTAGCATTTTGGAAAAACGTAGAAGCTTGTGTTTTGCTTTAAAAGATAAGATTGCTTGGACTGCAATGAAGCAGTTGTTTTTATCTCAGGCTAGCCCCACCATGACTCTGGTTTAAGCTGTAAAAGTAACGGAGACATGTTCTGAATGAAAAATTGCCAATTTCCAGTCAAAAATTATTGTTTGCATATGAGATGATAATGTTGTAAACAAGTAACATAAACAGGGGTTTCAAAGTTAATTTAAAGAAAGCACAGCTACCATGACCCGAAGTAACATATCTGGGTCAGATAACCCCTGACAGATTTAAAACCATTGTTGAAATTCCAAAGCCATGGCCAGAATTAAGTGAATGAATACATACAAGTTGATGTAAAAGTAATGACAGGGACTGCAAAGAACTCTGAGAAACATTTGAGTTGCAAAAATAAAGTAAAAAAAAAAAAAGTTTAGTGCAAAGTTTTAAGCTGGGCTAGAGTAAAATGATAGTACGATGAAATTATGTTAAAAATTAATGAAAATGCATTGCTACCAGTCCCGAATCCCTCAGAGTTCTCTCTCTCATTCAAAGTCAGCTAAAATGCTGTTATCTGAGCCTGTGTCTTAAGTGATAAGCTATTTATAGTAAAGCATAGTGTTTCAGTCAAACCATAGACACTGAGATGTTAAAGGACATGACACAAGGAGTTCAGATTTAAAGCATTAAGAGGGCAATTGGTAGTTAAATGTTCAACTGCCCAATGCATTTAACGAATAAGAGATTGTAAAAATAATGAATAACAATTCAGGAGCTATTGTTGAAGAAACATGAGGTCTTTAAAATCATAATACAGACCCTGAGCTATAGAGGTAATGATTTTGAATAGTTAAAAAGTTGTATTGCTATTTGTTCTGTGACCAGTAGCTTATCTGTCTTATTTTTAGTCTTCACCATCATACAGGGCCCGATGGCTCTGGCTACAGAAGTAGCAGAATGGACGGGTGTGACATCTAAATTCACTGAGTAATCTCAGCGTGATGTTTTGAAGATATAAAATTATATATTAGTGTGATTAACAATGTCTCAATGTTTTAACACTAGTAGGTGGTGTCAGTGGCTCTCATGGTTCTTGAGTGCACCTTTCCTAAGCTGCAGGAAATACCCAATTCTGGAAGAAAACTGTTGAGGATGTTGCAATGGGAAAGAGCAGTTACCAGTGTGTATGAAGTGATTTCTCAATGACGGGTAAAATCCTCTTTTGGCCAAGCAGAGGGCAACCTAAGGCAGGGGGTCACCACCACTAGGCACCTGCCCCGAAGGGAGGTGTTATATGTGAGATGGTAGTGGAGTTGAGCGGATGCTTGATAGGCCTAGAGCATCATTAAGAGGGGAACTGTAGGAAGTACAGCAATCTGCCTCAAAAATGTGAGCTCCTCCAGACCTGATCACCAGCAACCGCATTCCTTGATGGCTTGTTGTGACAAGCGTCCACAACTTGATGCAACTATGCCAGGGATCACACCCTGAGGAAAATAAGCTTATTTATAAAGAGTAAATGGCAATGGGCTTTCAAGAGCCATCTGAGACCATGTGATGACAGCCATTATTTTGAGACAAAATGTCTTATGAGGCTGAGGTGATATTGAACTAATATGTCTATTTCATAGTTTTTACTCATGCAGGTCATTAGGCTTGGCATAAGATGATTACACGTTATGGTGGTGGCTAAAAACGAAGACTGCTTTTGCTGAATCAAGAAAGGGTTTAGATGACAGAGGTTAAGGGAATTAAGCATTTAAGGTAAAAATAATTTTAAAGAAATGCTGCTAGCATTATGTATTTTAAACAGTCTAAACTGAGATTTAAGATATAGAAACTTTGACATTTTTAACCTATTTGAATGATTACGGGTTATATGTTGTAATGAATTTGAAATTATAGGGTAAGTTAAAGTTTGGTGAAAACTGTCAAAAATAAATTATTTACACAGTAAGAGAGAGAGAGACTGCTTGAGTGGAGGCAGGGATGGTGCTCTGCTTCTCTTATCGTGCTGCTAAGCAAGAGTAACCAAAACAAAGCAATGATTTTAAGACCAAAACAACCCAGCTGATTTTTCTCAAAATAAAAATCATTAATGAACAGGCAAACTGTGAGACTAGATAAGAGACTAGGTACAAACTAGGTAAAACTTACAGAAAAATGTTAAGTTTAAATCTTTCAGATTTAACACCAAAAGCAAATCTTGAATATGAGCTGTTAAATATTTGTGTTGAGTATGTACATGCGTGAGGATGACTACTCTATATTTTGGGGGACGATTCTGTTCCTGTTTTGTTTCTATTTTTTCACTAACCTCTGGAATAAGTGTTTTATCATTACAGATGGGTTAAGTGAAATTGCTTTACAGAAGGCGATAATTCTGAGTGAATCTAATGAAAAGAGAATACCGAACATGGGACGAGCTGTAAGTGGATTGGTTATCCAGCTCTGTCTGCTACGGGTAATAAGGACTTCTTTTGGCCTTTATGATGCTGATTTGAATCACTCTCTGGATTAATATGTTTAAGAGTGTTTATCTGATTTGGATTTGTAAAATCTAAGATTGCCGTCCATAATGGGTTTAAAATCCATGCCTTAATTCAACTGAGGGTCTACATTTTAACAAGTTAATGCTTTGTTATTCGAATGGTAAAGGTAAATATTTTAGACTTGACGGCAGAGAAACAGTGACACATTGGCTAAGTCACTAACCAAATTATCCAGAGAGAACCCTCACATAAAGAAAGGGTGGTGTGAAGACAAAGGAGTGAATACAGTTCATGTAATATGGGTAAAAAGCAAAAGGAGCTGTAATGCTGTGTGTGTCCTCAAGGTCTGAGTGACGCAATAGTTTGGTTTATGTAGAACAGAGATAAGTTTACAAAAACTTTTGGATCTGTTGGCTTACCCGTTGATGGAGAAATACAGTAACAAGAGGTTTTAAATAAATGAAATAGTACAGCTAAAATGAATGTTTAAACAACAAAATTGTAATAGGCTCTATGGAGCTGCTTAAGAACACCTGTCAAGTAAAATCAAATTAATATTGTGAACACTGACAGGGCTTTTTGATCATGTATACTGTTTCAAAACAGATTTACAGAAACTGAGGATGTATCTTTAATAAATATTTGGCCGTTTAAAACTAAGTAATAGTATTGTTCATTTAGTAATAGGATTGGGAAATCTGTCTGCAATTTTTTTGGTTTATAACAATTTTGAGTAAATAAATATCACTGCCAAATGACAAACATGACATAAGGGTTTTTAAGACATTGATCAGGTAGCTGACCTGTAAGCATGTCAAACTGACAAAACAGTGAGAACTAAATTGACTTTATACAGGGTATTGAGGATTTGCTTCTGAATGTGTCGTTAAGTACAGTAATATGGTATGATAATTGACAAGATTTGCATTAAAAAAATAATAATGATAAATAATGATAATAATAAGGCAATGAGTATGATAAACAGTAATGTCATTATATAAAGATACATGCATGACAATAAGTGAACAAGTTAGTTGTATTTTTGAAGTTAAACACTTCGATACTTAACCCTCTGGAGTCTAAGGGTATTTTTGGGGCCTGGAGAAGTTTTGTCATGCCCTGACATTTGTGCTTTTTTCAGTTGCTTATACACATCTTAAATGGCTAAAGTTTAATATCACTGTAATCAGCACAAACTGGGCTATAATAATTTGTGAGCAGCATGTATGTCCATTATTGTGTTTTTGAGAAAAAAAAAAAAATGTGATTTCAACCAAATGTTGTTAACATTGACAAATTTAGGTTTATGGTTCA
This sequence comes from Cyprinus carpio, assembly GCF_018340385.1. NCBI lineage: Eukaryota > Metazoa > Chordata > Actinopteri > Cypriniformes > Cyprinidae > Cyprinus > Cyprinus carpio. Next base: position 9,224,495 of record NC_056614.1, read on the forward strand.
TGTATGTTTAAATAGCGTGTGAACTGGGATGACTGCAAATGGATCTGTGGTGAAAGTAAAACTTAATAAAAAGTAATGAAACGCTATTAAGTAATAAACTAGGAACTGTTCTAGGTTTTCGAGGAAATAATGATTATGATTATTTATATTTTTATTTTTAAAGATGGCTCAATATTGCTCTTACTTTTTGGTTTGTTTATTTTTGGTTAGATCACCATTGTGTTTAACACCAAAATGGTCTTTAAGTTTGGAGTGAAAGGGTATATTGAATTTTCAATCCCTCTCATTGCACCATTGATCGGAAATTATAGATTTTCATAAAATAGGGGTATATTTACTAGAATTTAGGTTATAAGCAAACGTCTGTATTTGGTATCTGTGAGGTGACTGAGGGTCTGACATATGTCAGGAATGTAATAACAGTGGTTATTCATTTAGACCGGCTTCCAGAGAATAATATATATACGTTTATTGTAACAAGTTTATTTTACGATATGACCAAATTAACCAAAAATTAATCATAGTTGTATAAGACATGTAAAAAGAAAACAAATACGGCAATTTTATTTCTAATGGGTCATGAAAATGAATTAGTTATTGTGCATGCGGTTTTCTTTCATAATACTTTAAGGATTTGTTAAATCTGGTTGATGAATATGCAAATTTAGTATTAAGGCTGTTGGATAAATGTTTAGAGGGTAAGTGTGAAGTAGCTGTAGTAGGAAGAGGAGGTATTTACAAAGGTATGTTGATGAAAGCATATATGGATGGAGGACACTTTTCCAGGTAGAGGGACACACAGAATGATTCGCTGGAAAAGACATAACTTTTTATGTGAAGAAAGACTAGTGCAAGTGCAGACATTGTGGGATTAAGTAAGTAGATGAAGGTATATGGGAAGTAAGAATGTATATGGGAAGTATTTTGTACAAAATAATGTGTTTATTACTAGAAATGTCAGACAGTACCAGAGATGTTAAGTATATGCACCTGCTTAAAGTTGACCAACAGCCTGCATTATTAGCATGCATATTGACTACACCTGACAATATTTAGTAGACCAGACGTGGGGTATTGGACCCCACATTGGTCTAAAACGGGGGACTGAAGGAGTGGATGCAGAATTGCTATATCCTTCATATTGATATTAATTATATTATTACATTATTTCTTGTTTGACTATTAATCAAGTTATGGCAAGAGTAAAATGTGTAACCTTATGTGCGCTTATGAGATATTAAAGAATCCTGCTTTATGCTGTACTTCAACTCTCTAAGATGATGACTTCATAGTGTGTGTGTAACAAACCATACTGATAAAATTCTAGCTAGGGCTAGGCGGCCTTGAAGTTCTGATATGTTTTCTGCGTATGTGTGTTAGTATCTGTCTGTACAGAGAGAAGCTCAGACAGTCCCAAGACAAACGTTCAACTGCCAATGTCCAGCATATCAGATATACGCCTTTAGAGAGTTTATCTAGGTTTTAGAACCAATCAGAATTTTGCTGACTTATGCATTGACGCAATTAGTTCTCTGTCAAGAGTATAATTGTTGGTGATTTTGAGTTGCACGCAGAGCGGCCTACGAACTCCATCGAGAGTACTGAAGCTGACTTCTGCTGATGAAACTGCAAACCATGTTCTTCAGTAAATTTTTCTTTAATTGAACACATCTCTGACTCCTGGTCTTCATTGCGACACATCTGGTCCTTGGGTTTTAACTGTAAATTCCCCTACAACATATAATAAAAAATTTAAATAAAGTTAAATAAAGCAGTGCAAGGCACATGGCAGATGGTGCAAACCAGTGAACAAACAGTGCAGATAAAAAGATTTTTAGTGCAAAAAAAAAAAAAAGCTTATTCAGTCTGATTAAAGTGACAAAAGGGCTCAAGAGCAGTTATTTTATTTAAACTGACTGATGAGGTGGTGGAATGAGGTCAGTTCTATGGTGAATGAGGTAGTGAGCAGACCAATGCTGCACAAAGTGACTGGTGCATGTCATCGTATGTTAGTGGAAGGGGGGGTGGAAGTACCTGGGGATGTGGGATCTGGGGGGGTTCATAGTTCAGTGGTGCCTGGGGCAGAAGAGGGACGGGGGGGCAAGTTCGGGAGCGAGTTCAGCTTCCTGACAGCCTGATAGATGAAGGTGTCCTTCAGTCTGCTGGTCCTGGCCTGGAGACTCTGCAGTCTCCTCCCTGATGGCAGCAGACTGAAGAAGCTGTGTGACAGGTGGGTGGGGTCACCTGCGATGCAGAGGGCTTTGCAAGTGAGATGGATTCAGTAAATTTTCTGGAGGGAGGGGAGAGAGACACCAATGATCTTCTCAGCTGCTCTCACTATGCGTTGCAGAGTCTTCCGGCAAGATGCGTTGCAGGCACCATACTGTACCACACAGTGATGCAGCTAGTCAGATTGCTCTCGATGGTGCCTCTGTAGAAGGTGTACATGATGGGGGGTGGGGCTCTGGCTCTCCTCAGTTTGTGGAGGAAGTAGAGACGCTGCTGTGATTTCTTGGCCAGTGCTGTGGTGTTGTCGGTCCAGGAGAGGTTCTCTATGATGTGCACACCCAGGAACTTGGTGCTACTCACTCTCTCCACAGATGCACCATTGATGGTCAGAGGAACATGCTGAGTGTGCACTCTCCTGAAGTTAACAACAATCTCCTTCGTCTTCTCCACGTTCAGAGAGAGATTGTTGTCACTGCACCACCCTGCCAGGCGGCTCACCTTGCTCCTGTAGTTTGTCTCATCCTTGTTGTTAATGAGACCCACCACAGTCGTGTCATCTGCAAACTTAATGAAGAGGTTGGAGTTGTGTGGCGGTGTACAGTCGTGGGTCAGCAGAGTGAAGAGGAGGGGGCTCAGCACACATCCTTGGGGGGCCCCAGTGTTCAGTGTGATGGTGCTGGATGTGTTGATGCCGACCCATACTGCCTGAGGTCTTCCAGTCAGAAAGTCCAACAGTCAGTTGCTTAGCGAAGTGTTGAGCCCCAGCTCGACCAGTTTGTGAATGAGCTGTTGAGGGATGATTGTGTTGAATGCTGAACTGAAGTCTATGAACAGCATTCTGACGTATGAGTCCTTTTTGTCTATATGTGTGAGTGCTGAGTGGAGGGCAGTGGCGATGGCATCATCGGTCGACCGGTTGGACCGATATGCAAAATGGAATGGGTCCAAGGAGGGAGGGAGTGGGGGAGGGCAGACTTGATGTGGTGCATGACTAGCCGTTCAAAGCACTTCATGAGGATGGAAGTGCAACAGGACGGTAGTCATTGAAGCAGGATGGAGATGGCTTCTTTGGGACTGGAATGATGGTGGTAGTTTTGAAACATGTGGGAACAACAGCCTGACTAAGTGAGATGTTGAAAATGTCTGTGAAGACATCAGTGAGTTCTGCTGCACAGTTTCTCAGTACACACCCAGGAATGTTGTCAGGTCCCGGAGCTTTGCGTGCATTGATCCTGCTGAAGGATCTCCTTACGCTGTCTGGGGTCAGCGTCATCACCTGGTCACCGGGAGGAGGTGGAGTTTTCTTTGCAGTGGAGCTGTTTTGTTTCTCAAAGTGAGCGAAGAAGGTGTTCAGCTGAGAGATGTTGCTGTCACAGGTCCGTGGTTGGGGCTTGTAGTCCGTAATGGTCTGTATCCCCTGCCACAGGCTCCAAGTGTCTCTGCTGTAGCTGAATTGATGGGCTATCCTCCTGGAGTACTGTCTCTTAGCCTCTCTGATGCTGCGGGATAGGTTGGGATAATAATCTAAAAAGAAAATGAAACCATCACTGTCTATTAAATCTGAATAATCTAACACATCTAGAACTAACCGTATATTATTTGTAATGTGCCTTTTCTGCATAAATCCTGATTGTGTTTTCACCGCGAGAGCTTTCCAATATGCGCGCCACTGAGTGACGTCTGTACTTACAGGTCAGAAAGCACCTGTCCATCAGAAGCTCACTATCCAATCAGAGTAGATCACTGTTAAGGCCGCCCCCACGAGAGGTTTGTGTCAAAACACCAAACGAAAAACTGAGAAACGTAAGCGAAATCTGTGACAATGCATTCAGAATCCAAGATTAGCGAAAACGAATCTTTGAAAACCATTAACAAAGAATGAAGCATATTTGAAGAGCCTGTTAAATTTGTGCGACTGAGTTCATTTTTTTCATTTTCATTGTGTTTCTCTTCTTTTGCAATGGCATATTTTTTGAAAAGTTACATTCAGTTTTTCAGTTTATAAAGTTATGTTCATTTTTTTTGAAGCAAATATAATTCCATAATTGCCGTTTTTTCTATTATTAGGTATTGTAGTGGTTATTTTGTATTTTTTGTTATTCTTTTGTTTTTTGGACAATTTTTTTTGTGAGATTGTTTTAATGAACGTTCAGTGTTGGCCACAGCACTTGAAAGTGAGTTTTTTTTTACATGTAAAGTCTATAAAGCCCATCATAGATTTAACAAGTTATACCATTGTGGAAACAGAACTCCAGTATCAAGATGGAGGAGTGTCAGCAGAAGATGAATACTTAAAAAATTACTTTATTATCAACACAAAATACTTAAGATATGTCCAGTATTTTCGGTGTAACATGAAAAATATGCACTGTCACATTAGGGGCCTCCACCACCATGTTTTAGGTGATCAAGAATGTTTTTATAAAGAAGAGCAATGAACAAAGTCATCAGCTTGTGCATTTTGTGGAACCTTGCAAAGAAAAATGCAACAAATGGATAAGAGTATGTGGTATGTAGCCAGTGCTGGTTGATATGATTGATTTGTGTAAAACAAGAATGCATACTACAAAACTAAGGTAAAATAGCAGATATACCCAGTCAGGTTTTGAATGATGGTGCATTTAATCATCATCCAAGGATCAGCTGTGCTTCCCAATGAAGCACACAACATTGCCACAATAAGAGATATGGCAGGGTGGTAGCTATTAATAGGCTTTTATTAAGACACTTAGCCAGAGTCAATGAAGTTGGTGGTGATGTCCAACCTTTTTTTTTTTTTTTTAACAGAGTCACAATCTTCTTCCTGTTGGATACATAAAACAGAAATAAAATCTACTATCAAAAGTTATACCCATTACTTTAGCATATATTACCTTTTTGATATAGGCTTATTAACTTTTTACGGAAGTAAATTCTTGTCAAAAAAACAAAAACAAAAAACTGATGCATGTGTAGATTATCCTCCCCTTCACATCTGTCACAGTATTTTTCATTTATGTTTTATCTTTGCTGTTTCAATAAACCATAGATTTTTGCATATTTCAGCAGGGCATCTTGCTTTATTCATTTTTTTTATTTTTTCAATTCTTAAATAACCAAACTTCAACAACATAAGGGCAAATCCCTATAGCACAGCTGATGACCCTTTAAAGTGATTCTTTGGTGATCAAGAATATTCAAATATACTAATTTAATTTCCTTGGATTCCTGCTTCCTCATTTTTTATTTCTTGCATCATAGGTGTGAAGTTTCAGGGTTATCTCAGTATAAGACACAAAATGAGAAACACTTTAGGAGTTTCAAAGTCATCATTTGATTGGTTAAATTCTGCAGGACTTCCAGGAGATGTGGATGTGTGTTTTGTTCTTTAACATCTGCCTGGAAAAGGACCACTAACGCTACATTAGATCAACACAGAATTAAATAGGAATTAAAATCATTTTGTAGTAGTTGTTGTTATTGTTACCATAACAATAAAGCCATTTGAATCTTAAATTTAACAGTTCAATATTTCAGAAGAATAACAGTAAAGAATACAGACCTGTGTAAAACATTTAATAAAATATTTATTGGAGGAAAGAAACATTAGCACAAAAAAAAACCTTCCTCTCATTGGTTCAACATGATCTCATCTCTAACTCGGTTTTATATTTCATCTGGTTCGCACTGTGTGAATAACTTTTTGTAAGCGAATAACCAGAAATGCAAAACATGCAATCGGACGTAAACGTCATCGTGGCAATATACTGTAGGTGGCGGTAATGCTCCAAAGCAGCGAACGGCCATTAAACAAGAAGAAGAACCTTTCGTATTAACCTCTATGGTATTAACAAGAGATGAGTGTTTATCACACTGGTAAACCTAATAGACAATAAGGTTATAGGTTCGCTACCGTTCAATACAACATATATGTATATTTGTTATGTACGAGTGAACATTTCGTCTTGGAAATGCACTATATTGGAAATGTGAAGCGATAGAAGTCAATGTTATTGGAGGCAGGTAAGATTATGTTAACTGACATTTCATTTTTAAATATGCTTAGTAATGTTAGCTGCACAACACACTTTCAGGATTAGGATTAGATTTCTGCCACGGTATGACGTGCGAATTCTTCCGTCAAGAATGTTTTTTTCTTCATTGTTTGACTATTGTGACCATTGGTGGCGGTTAACGTTGTTTGTTTAGATATTAATTTATAATCAGTCTCTGCTGACTGAATACAGAAATCTTTGAATCATATGATGCTCTATAATGAAATTATAATACGTATTTTAGATATTATAGATAGATTATTATTATTTTTTTAACATTTATACATTTGTTTACAATTTGTTTATTTAAAATATAAACATTTACACTTATTGACATTTTAATACAGGGCAGTTGACCTTCAGGACCAGACCAGTATGATGACTGAGTTTGTGTAGTGTTGCTTTACTTTATTTAAAACCTCCTGTCTTAGGCCATCAGTTGTGTCAACAATGCTGAGGTGGTTTTCAGCAGATGAGTCCGGCTCTGCGCATGGAGTAAGTATTACACATGGTTTTGTTTAAATATCTCATAATAAGGATTGTTTTTCTGTGATGCATATGATCAGAAATCAGCCTTTTATGTTTAAAGTGGGAATGTCTAGGAGTGAAGAGTGTCTTTTAATTTGAAATAATTGAAAATATGTCAACATATTTATTTTGTGAGCAACTGTAGTAAGCAAGTCAATCGGTTATAGCAAAATAAATCTCTTCACGGTAATATGAGAACCCTCAGCCCTTTACAGTGCAATGCATAAGCTTTGCTTTTCTCAGGCTCCTGGCTCCCCGCAGATGGACATGGGCAGCGAGATGAGAGTTGCTGAGGTCACTGAGCAGCTAACACAGATGGAGGAACTTGTGGCCCATTTAAAAGAGTTGATCAGGGAAAAAGATGCAGCACTCAGCAGTAAAGATGACCAAGCCAAGGTATTTTACCGTTTACAAATATGCTCAATTTGGTCAATGATGGTCTTTTTCTTTTTTCTTTTTACATTTAGTTTATTAAAAATGCATTAAAATGTTAACATGCATTCAAAATTACTGTGACACTTACATCACTATTTATGACAAGCATGTATTCATGTATTTTCTCTTCCCAAATTCTCAATCACATTTTTATTTTTATACATTTTAATTTTTTGCAAAGTAGATATTGCTGGTCATAACCACCTTTTTCTGAACGAGGAAGTCTCACCTGACTGGAAGTGTTTAACATTTCTGGTCTCTGGTGTTTCTAATCAAATTAACATATTTTTAGAGGTTAATATAACATTAAACCTATGAAAATGGTTTTAAAAAGTAAATGGCACCATAATTTAATCACATTACAATGTCGCAATGACCATCTTTTTGCAGTTACTCGTCTGTCATAGTTTTATGAGTGCATAGATGACATGAAGCGACCCATGGTTAGCTGCATTGAAAACAGATGAGGGCACATATCCTACATACAGCTCGATCGGGGCGAAGTTTGTGGGATTTTGTCCACAAAATGATAAGAGCACACATTGTTTTATTATTTCTTAGAGTAGTTTATTTGGTGCTAGCCATGCAAACAGTGCCGGACACGGTCATATTTGCTGGCAAGTAACGCAAAACAAGTACAGGAATTCCTTAAGCTTCTTGCCATTACTGTGGCAGCCAACAACAGCACAGCTTACCCCTTTGCATATTTTTATATTTAGTTTCAGTTCAGTCAATTTTTTTTTCTACCCCATTTTAACATGGATTTCTATGGAGACCGGAACACATGAGCACCCAAGCGGAAGTTAGCATCCATTATGGCGCTGCTCATTGGTTACTCAGGAAAAAGGTGGATAGTGGATTCATACAGATAGTCTTATCTTATGAGTTTCTGTCGTTATCTGACCTAACAATTCAGTTGTAAAACTATGTGTACTTAAGTAAGGTAAGGCACATCAAGTTTATTTTCACTGCACACCATCATAATTTTGCGATCTTTTACAACTTTGCTTTGGAATGTGGGGAGAAGACATTAGACTAGAGAGAGAGGCTTTGTCCAGCCCTCTCAAAGTGCATAGCAGGATATAAAACATATATCTTGGAAATGCAATTAAACTGGCTTACTTCCAAACTTTTGCATAATTTCTATTTCTTTCCATGTTCTTGGACTTTAACTTATATTGCACTTCTGCATGCTGACAGTATTGTTCATTGTGCTTTGTTCAGGGATCAGATGTCATGTGATACATGATGTGGCACTACATACAAATTATGTCCTCTTAACGTACATAAAGTAATTTAAATATCAGCCATTTACCAATGCAGTTTTTCGCTAGACCATTATTTGCACAGATTGAAGTGTTGTTATTGAAAAGCAAATCATTATCATAAAAATTGCATTTATTATTTTTATTTTTTGGACTGTCCATTAAGCTGTTTCACACAGCGATTTTATGATTTACTTATATTTTTTTTTTAATAAAATTTTCACGGGGTGAGAAAATAAAAACAACATTGGAACAGAAAGAAACAGAAAAAAACAAACAAACAAAAAAGAGAAGTAATAATGAAAATAACTAAATGAATACTCCTTAATACATGAAATTATAATGAAAAAAATCATAACTGAATTCAATGAATAATCTTCAAAGGTTTCAATTTCCTTGGTTCTTATTATAATATGTAGTTTCTTTTGTGATTGGTGTCTGTATGTTTGTGCACACATAAGGAAATAATTACATTATATAGTCAGTACCTATTGCTTACAGCTCTCAAAGTTGATCTATAAAATGAGTTGTATTTGTTTGTTTGGTAGGAGCTGGCAGAACAAATGCAGCGCTTGCGGGGTGAGAAAGAAAACTTTCAGGCAAAGCTGGAGGCAGAACGTCACATTACTCGGGCTCGGATCAAGGATCTGCTGGAGAAACATGAAGCAGAGCTGCTCAGTGCTGCTGGTAAACATGAGACTGAGTTGTCAGAGAAGGAGCAGGCCTTACGCAGACAGCTTGAGACTCTTCAGCGCTCTATATCACAGCCCGCAGATGCATCAGCAAACCAGTCTACCTGCATCACAGCTCAGAGAGTCACAGAGCTTCAAGGTAGACAATCATGTCACTTGCTTAAAGAATTTTGTCTGCAGTTTGACCTTCCTTTCTCAAATGAACTCAATGTTGGTTTTCCTTTCTCTTTGGAGTGTTACAAGTTCGTAAATAGATAAGAAACCTAAAGTTGCAAAGACTAAAGTCTTAAACCCAAAGAGCTTTTTTTTTTTTACAAAAGTTAAGACTCGCCAACACCCTCCTAAAACGCCTTGTTCAAACACGCCCCCACATGTCTATGTCACGATATGGGAAGATTTGCATAATGCTGCCCAAATGTTCACGCAAAGAAAGAAGGTGTACCTTTATTGTTGCTGCCACCGCCACCACCTTGTTGTGAAAGTGAAAATACTTTGTTTGGCCTTCCAAAAGAGGACACAACTAGAAATCAGTGATTACGTTTTATTAACAACACTGTTCAACCCAACCCAAATATTCAGACGTTTCCTGATCCTGGGAGAGTAGACTACAATGCCAGCTGTTCTGACTCACAGCCTGTAAGTACGTTTACATATTTAAAGAATTTGCCACTGATGATTCAAACATGAGCTTTGAGCAGTGGAGAGCAGCACTTGTGGTTTGTCATTTCGCGGCACGATACAATGCGTCAGTACAAGTCATTATAACCTGTAATTATGTCCCCACTAGATGCAACAAATGCCTCTTTTATATTGGGTTTTAATGTTTTTGTTTCGTCGCACTGGGCATGACAGTATGGTAAGGGGCGTAACATTTCCGTCACACACTTGAGGTATTTGGCAAATCACAACGCACTGGATAGCTGGCCAATCATAGCACACCTTGCTTTTAAGACCGATGAGCTTTGTAAAAATCGACGCATTTCCCTTAAGGCGGGGCATAGAGGAGAAACAATAATGTATAGTATGTGGAAAATAATGTGTTTTTTGAACCTAAAAGGGATGCTCCGCTTTTTTTTTCTCATTAATCACTTACCCCCATGTCGTTCCAAACCCGTAAAAGCTCTGTTTGTCCTCGGAACACAATTTAAGATATTTTGGATGAATACCTGAAGGCTTGAGACTGTCCCATAGACTGCCAAATAAATAACAATGTCAAGGTCCATAAAAGGTATGGAAGTCGTCGTCAGAATACTCCATCGTTTTCTTCGCTTACAAAAAGTGTTCCCATCGCTTCATATAACCCAGATTGCACGTCTGATGGCAGATGGAGTATTCTGACAAAAAGTAAATGGCACCATAATTTAATCACATTACAATGTCGCAATGACCATCTTTTTGCAGTTACTCGTCTGTCATATTTTATTGGTTGATTGGTTGAATTGAGGGGACCATTGTTTGCTGCATTGAAAACAGATGAGGCCACATATCCTACATACAGCTCGATCGGGGCGAAGTTTGTGGGATTTTGTCCACAAAATGATAAGAGCACACATTGTTTTATTACTTCGCACAGTAACTTAAGTGCTGCAAGCCATGCAAACAGTGCCGGACACGGTCATATTTGCTGGCAAGTAACGCAAAACAAGTACAGGAATTCCTTAAGCTTCTTGCCATTACTGTGGCAGCCAACAACAGCACAGCTTACCCCTTTGCATATTTTTATATTTAGTTAAATTGAAAAAGTTTCAGTTCAGTCAATTTTTCAATGATATTTGATTGCTGCGTGCGTGAGGAGAAAAAACACAGACGTCCATAGGGAGGCACTGGAAGCGTGCGTTGCAAACACCAACATGAAATACGTCTCTTGCAAATCTGGAACGCGGTCATTCTTTGAAGTATCGATACTAATAAATTTAGGAATCATGACGTTTTTTAATTTCCGAGAATCACGATACTTTTGAAGTATCGGTGCACCATGCAACCATAGTCTGCAGTTTGACCTTCCTTTCTCAAATGAAATCAATGTTGGTTTTCCTTTCTCTTTGGAGTGTTACAAGTTCGTAAATAGATAAGATCCCTAAAGTTGCAAAGACTAAAGTCTTAAACCCAAAGAGCTTTTTTTTTTTTTTTACAAAAGTTAAGACTCGCCAACACCCTCCTAAAACGCCTTGTTCAAACATGCCCCCACATGTCTACGTCACGATATGGGAAGATTTGCATAATGCTGCCCAAATGTTCACGCAAAGAAAGAAGGTGTAACTTTATTGTTGCTGCCACCGCCACCACCTTGTTGTGAAAGCGAAAATACTTTGTTTGGCCTTCCAAAAGAGGACACAACTAGAAATCAGTGATTAAGTTTTATTAACAACACTGTTCCAGAACAGTTCAACCCAAATATTCAGACGTTTCCTGATCCTGGGAGAGTAGACTACAATGCCAGCTGTTCTGACTCACAGCCTGTAAGTACGTTTACATATTTAAAGAATTTGCCACTGATGATTCAAACATGAGCTTTGAGCAGTGGAGAGCAGCACTTGTGGTTTGTCATTTCTCAGATCACAAATGCAGACATGGATTTATGTTTACGCGGCGCGATGCAATGCGTCAGTACAAGTCATTATAACCTGTAATTATGTCCCCACTAGATGCAACAAATGCCTTGTTTATATTGGGTTTTAATGTTTTTGTTTCGTCGCACTGGGCATGACAGTATGGTAAGGGGCGTAACATTTCCGTCACACACTTGAGGTATTTGGCAAATCACAACGCACTGGATAGCTGGCCAATCATAGCACACCTCGCTTTTAAGAGCGATGAGCTTTGTAAAAATCGATGCATTTCCCTTAAGGCGGGGCATAGAGGAGAAACAATAATGTATAGTATGTGGAAAATAATGTGTTTTTTGAACCTAAAAGGGATGCTCCGCTTTTTTTTTCTCATTAATCACTTACCCCCATGTCGTTCCAAACCCGTAAAAGCTCTGTTTGTCCTCGGAACACAATTTAGACTGCCAAATAAATAACAATGTCAAGGTCCATAAAAGGTATGGAAGTCGTCGTCAGAATACTCCATCGTTTTCTTCGCTTACAAAAAGTGTTCCCATCGCTTCATACAGTATAACCCAGATTGCACGTCTGATGGCAGATGGAGTATTCTGACAACGACTTTCGTACCTTTTATGAATCTTGACACTGTTATTTATTAAGACAATATTTGGCCAAGATACAACTATTTGAAAATCTGGAATCTGAGGGTGCCAAAACATAAAATAAAAAATCAAATATTGAGAAAAATCGCTTTTAAGTTGTCCAAATCATCAAAATCATCAAAATATTACCGGCACAAACCAGGACAAACGATTGAACCTGTTTTGGGTGAATTTGGAGTAGCCTATATGGGGGGCTGATTCAATGTCTAATATTTTAAAAACTGAAGCAGCACAAACGGAACTTTTACCGGCACAAACCAGCACAAACGAAGCACAAACAAACAAGTCTATTTGGGGTGAATTTGGAGTATGTGGTGGGGGGGCTGAGTGACCTCAGATTGACTTATAAATATTATTTTAATCTAAAAAACCAAAGCGGCACAAACTAAAATTTTTACAGCACAAACGGAGCACAAACGATTGAGACTATTTTGCTGGCGTTTTGCGTTGGGTGGGGGGCCAACTTCATGGAGGTCAAATACCTCACAAACGAACGGCACCGGTTTGGAGGGACGTCACTGGCCCGTTTTGTATTTGTTATTTTTGAGGACGGGGAAATAGATACAATGCAAATTTGAACGGCACAAACCAGCACAAATCGAGCACAAACGAATGGCACCGGTTTGGAAGCATTTAGATTGCATGGGGTGGAGAGTGACGTCACTGTTCGTAAAAAGGTTCTTTTATTTTATATAAAAGAAGCGGTCATAGTTACAGGGTTTCTTTTAACAGCACAAACCAGCACAAATCGAGCACAAACGAATGGCACCGGTTTGGAGAGATTTGGATGCCATGGGGTGGAGCGTGATGTCGCTGCCCAGAATTGTTTTTTTTGTTATTTCTAAGAAGGAGAAATATATTTGACGTTCATTTCAACAGCACAAACCGGCACAAATCGAGCACAAACGAAATGACACCAGTTTTGTGCGATTTAGACGAACTGGGGTGTAGAGTGACGTCACGGCCTCCGAAAATATTTTGGTTATATCTACGGAAGGAAAATAGATACAGTGTTTGATTTAACGGCACAAACGGGCACAAATCGAGCACAAACGAACTGCGCTGGTTTTGGAGCGATTTGGGCAACATGGGGTGTTGGAGAGTGACGTCACACGGTCAAAAAAAGAATGTTTAATATCTCAAACACCAAACCAGCACAAACGTTCATTTTTGGGGCACAAATCAGCACAAACGTAGCACAAACGAATGGCATAGTTTTGGTGATTATTCCTTTTTATGGGGTGCCAACTTCACGGAGGTAATAATGACTTGTAAATGATTAACTAACAATCTGGTCAACATAAAATTCTTTATCTGAAGCACTATTCTACAAGAAAGGTAAATGAAAAACTGAAAAAGTGTTGGTGCTTAAAGTTCTTCCCTGAGCTGAAATTTAAACTTAAAAAGTCTCAAGAAAAATTAAATAATAAAAAAAAAATCTAAATGAAGTGTTTTAAGGGCTTCAAACTGAACATCTCATGGCTCAATGTCTTATGGACTATCCTCCATTGCAGTCACATGCCCCTCGGATGGCCAACTCCTGTACACTGGTTCTTATCAGGTCTTCCACTATGTCTGAATGAAGGGATGCTCTAGTGTCTGATCTGAACAGCTAAGCAGTCCCTAAACAGCTTATACTACTGTCTCGGCTATTAAAATAGTTCAGTTTTGTATGTAATAGCAAAGTGATTAATTTCATTTAGTTTTTTTATTAAGTTAATTTAGAAAAACATCTGGAGCATTTTTTGTTTGTTAAATATGTTTTATTTTTATTTTTTTTAAAGTAATGACCAAGAGGCCATGGTAAATATATCTATAGACAGAACAAAACAAAACAAAATCTCTTTCATTATAATCATAATCCGTAAATATGCATTTCTCTCTAAAGGCGCATCTAATGAGATGGTGAGTCAGGATCAGCAACTTCATTCTTGTGACACAGACTCAGAAAACACTTGTTTATTAGTAAATGATTCAAATATCTCCTTACTATTTCTCCCATCACATTTATGGTAATTACTTTTGCCAGTGCTTTGCAGCAAGCCTATTGAGCCTATTGCGTGTATTTGAATGCAGAACTGTTCAGCTGCGCTGCGGGACACTAAACACCGTCGAGTTTCTCTTGACAGTCGTGGTAGCACGCTCTTGTGTTGTTTCCACCAGCACGGCAATTTTTTTTTTCATCACTAATTGATGGATGTCTAAAATATAAAAGTAAGGAGAAGTCTAAAAAAAGTCGGGGTTAAATGCAGGGCTCTAGTGTCTGTTGTTGAACCACAGGGAGACTTTCAGAGTCGCAGAGACTTTTTTTTTTCTTCCTCGAACGGTTGGTTGCACTGATTTTTTTTCACCGTTGAGAAATTAGGTCGCATGCATATTAACAACACCAGAGCCTGTGAGTGAATGTGTATTATATATATATATATATATATATGGTAAAAAATTTACAAAATATCTTAATGGAACATGATCTTTACTTAATATCCTAATGATTTTTGGCATGAAAGAAAAATCTTAAATTTTTACCCATACAATGTATTTTTGGCTATTGTTACAAATATGTCCAGGGTCACATATGTCATGTTTTACAGATGTAGCAGACACCTTATAATGTCCCTACATGATAGTAAAAGGGTGTTTATTATTTTCAGTTAAAGATATTCTGTGTCCTGTCATTGCGTTTTTTAAATTCTCAGTGTCCTTCCTTCTCAGTGGCTTTGTTTTAATATTTGTTGTAATAGTCTGTTTTATTCTGTCTAATTCAGCCCGTGTTAAGCTGAAAGAAGCAGAGGCCAGTAAAGCAGAAGCAAAGTTCTTAAAAATGAAAGCATGGTCCAAATCTAGGATCAGGCAGCTCGAGGAGGAACTCAAAAAAGTTAAGGTAAAAAAGTATATATATTTTTGCATTAGATTTACTCAGATAAATATCTAGCTAAATTAAACTAACTGCATTCTGTTTTTGACTTCAGCCTGGAGTATGTCTCGACATGTCTCCTGATGTTACGTCCCTACATAGTCGCATTACTGAATTGCAAGAGGAGAGAGAAGAAATGCTCAGCAAACTGGAGCTGTATGAAGATATGAAGGCAAAAAATGGTATGAAGAATTGGAGCCAGTTTTTTGTAAATGTAACTTATGTACATTAGGGATGGAAATGTTATTTATTTTTTGCAGTAATAGCCCAAATTGATGTCTGGACATGATATTTTCTCAATATTTGCTTTTAATGAACCTACACAATTAAAATGCATTGGTAAGAAGTAGGGATGCGAGATATTTGATTTTTGCCGATATCTGATATGCCGATATTTTTCAACTAATTTTGCCCGATAGCCAATACCGATATATTTCCTTTTGTTTGGAAACAACACCAAGTCTCACCTGTGTGGAAATTATAAGCAAGTTTGGTTAGTTTTTAACAAGAACTTATTTGTTAGAAGAATTAAATAAACAATAATGAAGTTATTTTATAATGACAGTACATTGAAGCTTTGAAAAGAACTATAAATAAACTGTATATCAATCGCTGCATTTTTCTTTTTCTAAGAAAGATTCAGTAGTAACCTTAAATTTTTATTTTAAGATTTAACATTTGTAGATGGTCTAAATCAAAAGATTCTGAAAATCTTTTAGAGCTCATAATTTGGTTAAAAAATATGACATATTAAACATTAATGAATAAATCAGTATACATAAAATTAATTAATTTACAAGTGTCATGTTTGTGATTTTTTTTTTTTCCTCATGTAAGCTATAGCTTCTGACCTTTAAATCAAAACATACTCATGATTTTATGACATCAATTACTGCTTTATTTAATCAGAATCACATTCTAAATGTTATTTATGTATTTTACTTTACTTTATTACAAGTAGGCCAACAGCGCCCCCTGCGGAATTAAAACTTCTTACCTAACGAGCATTAAACCCGGGGGAGGCTGCTGCTGCTGCCACTGCACGTGCGACTGTTTACTCTATCATACACTGAATTCTCATTCTGTGCCTGCATTCTCAGTTTAAATCTAATCTCTACATGAGTCTAATCCACCAGTCAAGCAAAACTTTGCTTCAAGAATGAGCTAAACTGTTGACGATCTAATTGCTAGCACACCATGAGCACATATGAGTAAGCGTATTCCTCTTATCAGCAAGACATATCAGCATAATTTTCGGGGCGATGCCGATATTTACAGTTAAATTCCGATATCGGTCCGATAATATCGTGCATCCCTAGTAAGAAGAAAACACTAACTTGGTTATTTAAACTTTTATTTAAACTTATTTAACTTTATTATTATTTTTTATTTATTATTTAATAATTTGGGAAAAAGTCATTTTTTTGTCATGTTTTATTGCATTACTACAAATTAAACAAATGAGCACATGCATTAATTTTACACTCCCTTGGCCAGATTTTTGGCCACTACTGTATTTGATCAGGGGTATTATAATTGACCAACAATAAAAAATGTTCATCCCTTTTTTAAAACTGTTGGCCAGATGGACATCCCATATTCATTCATTATAGATCCTGTTACAAAAAGTGCAAAAATCTTAATGACCAACTGAAAGAAATTCTCAGAAAAATTGTCTCTCTGACCTTCCGGCAAATAATTTTCAAAATGTGGCTGGCTTGACCACAGTTGTGTATCAGGGTAGCATGGTATATCAGTTCTACAGTAGTAGAAAAATTAGTTTAAAAATGATTTGTTCTTCAGGCATTCCTCTTTAAAAGACAAAAAGGTTCAGCTGTATGCATTGACACGTTTTGGCCCCTGAAAATTTGTACAATTTAACATTTTATTCATGGAGCCATTCAGATCCCCAAACCTCTGCTTCTACTATGCAGAGCCTTTAAATTGAAGATACCAAAACAGGCCCAGAGATGAGATTTCTTTAAGAGTGTTGCAAACTTGCAGTTGCTATAGTTATGACATCTTCCACAATAAAAATAAATAATGAACCACTGACCTTTATATAATTTTATTATTTAATAAACAATACAGCTATAATAAAGCTCTATTTGAATTCTTAAATTTGGTTGATTTGACATGGAATGTGCCAAAATTGAAAGTGATGTTTTGTGTATAGAAATTTCAATTCACTGAGAAGTCATGTCATGCGTGGATCAAGGATTTGATGATTGATCATTACTTTCACTTCCAAACACCAGAGTATGTGGGTACTTGAGCCCATCCCTTAATTGCATGTTGTCTTATGTTAGATTTTCTTGAGACATTAATAGATGAACTGCAGAAGCAGCTTATGGAATATAAGGAGCAGCAGAGGAAGATGCAGGCCGACCTGGAGCAGGTGACCAAGAGAGCAGCATCACAGGCAATTATATATTTATTTGTTTTGCTTTTTTGTCGTAATTATAAAAGTAACATACTACACAAGTTTGTGCATTTAAGTGACAACCACAGGGAAGGGGTGTTTATTAGAATTTAAACTTTGGTTTTAACAAAACAGACTTTTTTGTCTTGTAGCTTTTATTTATATAGAAGTACATTATTCCCTTTTTTATTTAATGTTCATGTCACTACCGTGGTCAAATGGCATTTTAAAAGTTTTTTTTTAATTATTTAACTAGCCCTGCTGATAGGATATGTTGTTGTATTGTGAGTACAGTATATGTTTCTGATAACAGGTGAGTGAGACAGGCAGCATGGATGATGTTCAGGTGATGGAGTGGCAAGAAATGATTACCATGGTGACTGAGGCAGAAAGGGTTCGAGATCAGAGTCATGAGAAGAATGTCATGGCCTTCAGAATGAGCCACATCGAGGAGGAGAGAGAGGGTGAGGATGCTTATGATATACACCTATTCACAAATGTTTGAAATTCATAGATTCTACCGAAAAGTATCAACAGCTGTTTGGTAGACAAACCATGACTATCAATTGTGACTTAAATAGAAGTGCATGTCTTTACGGTTGAGTGTTGCGGGGTATACTGGTGCTAGCTATGTTAATACTGTGGTACTTAAACCTTAAAATATCGCCTTAAAGTGTTATTTGAGCTGAGCACTGCATTAAAGGTTGTGTGAGTCTTCACTGGCTTCATGATTAGATTTGATTACAATTCATGGATTATTTATTCCATTGCAATGTGATTAATCATGATGCTGCTTGTCCTTTTTTTTATTTTTTTTATTTTTACTAAATACATTCTAGGGGTTAAGTATAGGGGTGCACGATAAATATCGGCCGATAATTAATGCGCATCTCATCAGTAAAGTTGGTTCTCTAATCAGCGGTAAATTCCATCAGGTGCGTCTGATAATGAACATGGATTTGCGCAGCTTGTCAGTTAACAAAGGCTTTGTGTAGTAACAGCTTCTCTACGTGAAATCACGCACCTGATGGAATTTACCGCTGATTAGAGAACCAACTTTACTGATGAGATGCGCATTAATTATCGGCCGATATTTATCGTGCACCCCAGTAAAGTACTTTAAATATCTATTTATACAGTGCAATTAAATTTGAAATTTAAGATTAATTCAATTTAAGATTTGAATCAAACAAGTATTTTAATGCAAGTTCATTCAACCACTCACATGCAGCCATGCACAGCTGTATACCCCTGAGTGCTCTTTAAAGTGTACACATACAAAGCATACATAAGCATTTAAAAGCAGCCATCTGTTTGCAAGGTTCACAATTAATGCTTGTCCACTCGGTCAGGTTTTAAATGGATGTGTATATAGCAGTGGTGGACAGTAACAAAGTAATTTCACTTTGTTACTGTACTTACGTAAATTTTTCAAGTATTTTTATTTTGAGAAACTTTAACTTTTACTTCACTGCATTCTGAAGCATAATATAAAAACATGTAATTCCTCGTTATTTTAAACTGGAGAAATCGCCACCCGCTCTGAGACTAGATAGCGGTGTCTGAATGAGCTGATTCTTTTCGGTGAAACTTTTAAATCAGTTCAGAAATCACACTTAATGATTGATTCTCAAATTGGACTGATTGGATTGCAACTGTTCTTAAGTCAACAAGTCAGTGATTCAAATGATCTGGTCAGAGGGAATCTCCAGTTAACAATTCTGTGAATTCATAAGTCTGACTCAAAAGGAGCCAAGCCCGGGAGATCTTCAGAGCTTGAGTGCACTTGTGATTGATGGCGTGAAAAGTAAGTCACTAATGCTGAATTTTAGGATTTATTATTCTAAATAAAAATCATATTTAGGTCACAACTGTCAGGTGCTTGTGAACTATATCTACTGTAAAAGGGTGAGCTGTTTAAGCCCACTGTTTGAAATGCTTGAATGTGGACATGTCCACATTTGTGTATCACCCTCTCAACGGTGTATATTTTTATCTTTTTTTGTTTTTAAGTAAAAACAAGACTATTAAAATAATTAATGCCCATGCTGAAGCAGTTTCAAATGAGTTTTAAACTAGTATTTTTGCATGCTTGAAAATTTTATATATTTGCCCCATATGTTTTTACAGTAGAGTATATACAAAATTAACATTCATCGATCAGTACTTTTTACTTTTAAGTATACAACAAATTAAATACTTTTGTACTTTTACTCGAGTAAAATTGAAAAGGTGTACTTGATTTGTGTACCTCGTCCACCACTGGTACATAGATCAACATTTAAAAACAGTGAACATAAAATACAAGAATACATTCTACCTGGACAGCCCCTTATTCTGTGTTATAAGCGAGCCACACTTTGAGCACCTCAGTGACGATGATTTCATATACATATTACACATACCCATGTTCATATACATTTTAATGTGTTTTCTCTAGTTATCTGTTTTTTGGCACTCTTTATTAGTTTGGATATGTGAAATGTTTATTTATTCTTTATTTATTGTCAGGTTCTGTTGTCCTTGCTCTGAATTGTAAACAAGGTTAATCACTTTTGAAAAAAGAAATGACTGAGATATTTGGGATTCGTATGCCCGTTTCACACTGGATGTCTAAGCAGAGTCGAAGCAGCACAGAAGATGCATATATGCAGAGCGGAAGGGGCGCGCAGTGCGCAATGCCATGCCCTTTTAGTGCACAATGTGGATGCTCTAATCTATTAATAACATGAGTGCTGAAAAAAATACGCACCACATATGCGTCTAGTGTGAAACGAGCCTTACTTTCAAAATGTTTGGTTTGTTTTTTGATTACATTTGTTTTGTAACACTTCTCTCCCACCTATTGGCCCTGAGACCCTCCTCCTCCCCATCTCTGCCTCTGCTGCTGCTCTGCATGATGGGTGCAGCCACTGAGAACAGTTTCCCATCAGTTTTGTGCATGCAGGTTTCATCGCCTCCATTGTTTGCTTCCGTCTGTGCTGCCAGTAGTTTTCTGGAACTCTTCATCCTCTCCTAAGGAAATTCTGGCAGCACAGACGAGGCTGGCTCATGGGGTCCTGTGCTTCATCTGTTGCTTTATCCTCCTTTTTCTGCCTTTTCCCCCTCTTCTACAAAATCACTGGCCAAGTCTCTGCTATAAAACAGACCTTAGTCAGCTGTCTACATGGTGGTTTAGTTTTTTTTTTATTATGTCCAACATGATCACATATCCGAATTATAAAGTTCACATTTTCACACGGTAAAATTCTGTAATCATTTACTCATTAATCTACTCATTTTGTAAAATTTCTGAGCCCTTACTGAACAACAAGGGTAAACAACAAGTAAGTAAATGATGTATTTTTTGTCTGTACAGTGAAAGTCAGACTCAGTGAAGACCAGTGTTTTTTTCTTTATATCTATTTTTTGTGTCCTCTTGTTGTCTGTTGGTTTAAAAACCTAGCGCTCACTGATCTTTTTACTCCCAAACTCCCCAAAATGAAGTCTTTATAATTTTTCCCAATTTTTAAGAGAAATATTTAAGGGAAAAAACTCCTCAAAATGAAGTCTTTTATAATTAAATTCTTTTTCTCCCAAACTCCTCAAAATGAAGTCTTTTATAATTAAATTTTTTAAGGGAAAATTGCAAATAAATATTATATATATATATATATATATATATATATATATATATATATATATATATTTATATATATATATATATATATATATATATATATATATATGGTTTAATTTTTGGATGATCTTACAATTTTATAAAAACTTTTTTAAAGGTAAATGTACAGTAGGTGTCTTTCCAAAAAGGATGCTGGGGCGACTACAAATGTACATATAAAAACCAATGATATAAGTCCATATATTTCAGAAATACAGTGCACATAGATCAAAGTGTGCACATCCAACTGGTCAAAAGCTTAATGTGGGTGCTCAACCATAAAAACAGTTACAAACAGGAATAGCAAAGTTGGCACACCACGGCTCCAAAAGTAGAAAAATATGTATTTATGTTCTCACCAGAGGTGACGTTTTGAGCCTAAAAGCTCTTCATGGTAAGAACATAAATAAATATTTTTCTGTTTTTGGAGCTGTGGTGTGCCAGCTTTGCTCTTCCTGTTAGAAATACAGTGCACACCAAAGCACAAATGGAAAACTTTATTGCATTATTTTATTATTCACAGTGTTTGTATACAGTGCAACAGCAAAAACAGGCGAGGAAAAATACAATTTACATTTGTCTAGAGCTTTTTTATACAGTTAAGCTCAAGTCAAGGTACGATGCCGAACAGGCCGATGTGGTGATGCCAAAATACCACTTAACCAGCCACCCTCACTTATTGTAATATAACTATTGTAGGGATACATTCAGAATTACTAAACATAGCAAAATGTGCATGTAAAACAGAAACATTTCAAATATCAAAATTTGATTATTCAGTCTGATTCTCGTATGTACATAACATCATTAAACACTGTAGACTCCCCCAAAACAATTCTTTGGACAGTATCGATTAAAAAAAAAACACTCACCAGCCATGAAATTTGGCAACTTCACAAATAAGCCTAATTGTAATAATTTTAAAATCTAAATTAAACTACGATGTTAGTAATCATTGTGCCAAGAAAGCACATATGTGGTTTATTTGTTTGCATCATTAATATCAGACTCACATATACTGTACGACCCTTCTGTGTCACTTCATATTGTCTTAATCTTGACCACAATTCATCCATCAAAACTTTTTTTCTCTCTGCCATCCCTGATGTAATTGGCTGGGTTTCTCTGCATTAGCACTGTTTTGAATTGACAGTTTGAATGCATTTGTCTACTGGATTCTGGGACTGAAAACTTTTAGCAGCCTGAAATTACCTAATTGCAAACCGGAATGCTGAAACATAATGTCTCTTTTTCAAATATCACTTTTTAAAGTATTATTTCCACAATAATGTACTGATCGAAAAACTTCAGGAGATGAATCTGAAGCTTTTAAGGTCTCAAATGGTTTATAATTTATTGATTTATTGAATAATTAATGATAAAAAAGCCATTTCCTACCAGTAGTACACTGCAGCTTAAGTGGCTATAAATAGACACCTGACTGTCTCTACCAAAAAGCTTAAACTAGGCAGTGGTGGTTGTTGGATTTGCAAGCAGGACAATCATCCAAAGCACAATAAACACAAAACAGAATGTTCACAGAATGAACATTTTGTGATGCTCATTCCAGTCCCCTGATTTTTTTTTCGATTGCACATTCTTGAAGTCTATAGAACAACATGTCTGTAGTCCAGTCTGAAGTAGTCTTGTGTTGGCAGAGGGAGGGGGGTTGAGCTGGAGTTAGTATTCTCTTAGCCTTGCTGAGATGTCTGCCCAGCAGGAAAGATCTGTGCTGCTACTGTTGGATTGTCTGGCTGAAATGAGAAGTAAAGCTGTATGCCATCCATTTAACATATTTTGTTACACAAACCATGTGCCAACTGCCTTGCAGTGTTTTGTATATGGAGAAAAGCAGGGGCCTGATCAACAAACCTTTAGGTACCTAGGTGACAAGGTCAGCTAACCTCCAAGAAACTGATAAGTCTACCTGTGAGAAAAGTTTCCATTTGGCACAAACAACATTAAAGCATGGATCCATCCTTCCCTGTATCAGAATGCCTTAAAGGGATAGTTCACCCAAAAATAAAAAAAAATGTGTCATTAATTACTCTCATGTCGTTTCAGACCTGTAAGACCTTTGTTCATCTTTGGAACACAAATTTAGAACAAATTAAGAAAGCCAGTACCACGACGCATGCATGTACATTTTTCTGCTTGCAAACAAGCTGCTTCGCAACCAGGATCTCTGTCTGAACGCCGGTTCCTGTGTCAGCAACTCCACACCACACGGATGCATCGTGGTAATCTCGTGAATGTGCATCGAATTCTGACATGGAAGAGAAGAAATTGTGGGATTTTAGTCTTTTTTTTTTGTTTGTTTGTTTGTTTATTTTGTTTTCTTAGCGCACAGAAAGTATTCTCGTAGCTTCATAAAATTAAGGTGGAACCACTGGTGTAACATGGACTACTTTAACAATGTCCTTACTACATTTCTGGGCCTTGAATGTGGTAGTTCCGTTGCTGTCCATCCAGGGTCAGATTTCATCAAAAATATCTTAATTTGTGTTCTGAAGATGAACAAAGGTCTTTTGGGGGTGAGGGTGAGTAATTAATGACAGAATTAAATTTTTTTGGGTGAGCTATCCCTTTAACACTGTCAGTGGGTTTTTTCATTTTCTGTTTCATGGTAAAGCCCCAAGTATACTTTGTTTTTATATACTTCGAACTTCAAACTATACTCCATTTGATGTGTGCAAATGCGGCCACTCTATAAAGCTTCATCCATATCCAGTGTCTGCTCTTTTTTTTTTTACCCGTCATGACCGCTAACAAACCTAAAGACTCTTTTCCAAACCAAAGCCGAGTTGTCTCATACCGTCTTGCTCACAAGCACTTGTCAGTGTGAGCGTCTGTTGTACAGTAGTTGCAGTCTCTGCTATTTTGTTGTTGTTGTTTTGTCTCTTTAGTTTCATTTTCTACTGTGAAATAATGGCCCGGGACGGTGTTGCCACCTTGTGGAAAAACTGATTACTGCCAAAAAAAAAACTTCAGTGCGCTTGTGTGACCTGCATGTACACAGTACAAAGTCCCTTGCTTACAAGTGCAGTATACTTTGGGCTTGAGTAAAACAGAATGGGTTAGATTGTGCTAGTGAAGATGTTGAAATTAAATGCATTGTTGCAGTAACTATAATGAAGAGCCCATAATGAAATCTCAATCTAAATTAAGGATAATGATCAAAATGATCACTTACAGTAGCTTTTCCACCTTATTGATGTTACGGATGTGCTCACCCAATTATGATGCAATTGTCTAGACTGATTTCTTACTGAATCATAATTGTAGTCTTGTACTACTTTGTTCAGGGTGTCCTACTTTCGCTTCCATGCTATAGTTGATTGAAAGACACTTCAGGTGGTATTATCCACTTATTGCTGAGACCAAGGTCAATTGTTATAATTTCTAAAAATAATGTTTATTGATGTAGTTTGCACTGTAACTATCATTATGGTTTATATAGGTCTTGCATATTTTAGTCTTCTGGTCCACAGTCCACAGAAGCCAAATTTGCAATGTGTGCTGCTACCTGCTGCTTTCCGGCCCTTTTCCACTCTCTAATCTGCACTAGAATGCTGTCTCTCCTCAATCCTGATTTTGTATTCTGCCCTCCATTGCCCTAAGCATATTTGATCCATTCCCTTTGTCTTGTGGCACAAAACTGATTGAGGATGACTGGTTGTTTCCTGGCTGCTCCGATCCAGCATTAGCCAATCGGCGACAGGAAGTGGAGGAGGAGTTGGCCCAGGCCCGTGAAGTCTGCCCACAGAAAAGCAGGAAGCCCAAATATTTCACACCACGCAGCCTGCAGGTATGAACTAAGGTCTCTAGGTAAATTGCATACAGATGAGTGACAAATTAAAGGAACAATTTCTTAGTAAGGTGTTAGGTCACCGTGTGCTACCAGATCGGCTTCAGTGCACCTTGGTATTTATTCTAAAAATTGGATTACTTCTTCCTGGAGCAGTGGAACACCACTCTTCCAAAAGATGTGTCCTCAACTGGTGTCTGGAGTCCCCTTGGATTTTTGCTTTAATTTGTCACCAAACTGTATTTAGTACCTTTACCTTTTTTAATTTATTTTACTTTATTTTATTTTGTATTATTATTTGCTGTGTTGCAAACTTGAATAAAAATAATAGTTTAGTCAGAAATGACACTCAAAATCATTTACTTGCCCTCATATCATTTCAGACTATTACTTTTTTACTTCAAACATAAAGTAGACCCTTAGCCCTCAGTTGCCAGTCTCCAATTTCATTAACACATGCATTACATTCAAACATGGTGTGTAAAGAAGATGCCAGTCTAGTCAAAGGCTATTACTTATCACATGTTTTGTAACTGATCTTAAATTTGGTTTGAAGATGTTGAAAAATGCAAGAAGGCAATGCAGGTTTGGAAGGACATGAGGGTGAGTAATTTATTATTATTTATTTATTTATTTGTCCTGATTTGTGGGGTATTTTTATTTTCTTTTTCTTTTCTTTTTTTGAGAAGTGATGTCTTGTAGTAGTAGTAATAATAGTAATAATACTGCATGTTCTTTCTATTTCTTTCTACAGGAGGACTTGGAATTTCATAGTAGGCAAGACCCAATAGGCCCCACTGATTGCGATGTTCTTGTGAATGGAGAGAACATGGGTGGATGGTGGCCACAGCACAGTGCTGCAGATACAGGTGTGAAACCAATTAGACACTTTCCAAGTTCTAAATGTTTGCTGTGTGCAGTTTTTGGTCTTGCTATTTTGGTCACACTTCACTTGAGTGTGATTATTTTTATTTATTTATTTTTTTTATCTCTGTGCACCAAATAAGAATGTTTGTCCAAGTTGGTCATATTAAGAAATATGTAAATTGGAAGTGATTTATCATCTGATAATCTGAAGGTTTTTGAGATTCCAGCCAACTTGTAAACCCTTCTGTATCAACACCAAGAAGGCATAACTGTTATAATAAAATAACTGTAATAACAGAACAGCTGATAACAACAACTACTAAATAGTAATAAAATACTAGGGTAAATCCAAGTGTAAAGTGGATAATAAAATAAAATGCTTAGGATGAAAAGTGCAAGTAACATTATCTTATTACATGCTGGGCTTGACATTAACACCCACCAACCCACGAATGCGGGTGGATTTCAGCAGTGGTGGGTAATCTAGTCAATCCCAGTAGCCACTTTGGCGGGTTGAATTTTATATAGCCTACAGTAACAGAACTTGTTAGGACAAGTGGATTTTTGAAGGGGCAAGTGAAGGAGAATTTTTTCTTGCCCAACTGGTCAACTAATCGAGAATGATTCTGATTTTATTATATTCAGTTTAAATGGCAATTGGTAACATTATCAACGTTGCGCCAGTTGAGGCTTATTTAGCCTTTTAAGTTTTTATATTTATAACATACCATAGATAAGCAACATGACACGACCAAGAGAGTGAAGTGTTCACTGAAAACTGCGATACAAGAGTTCAGATGAGTAGTGAATATACATTTTAGTACAACATTGTTAATGTTGACTGTTTTTGCTCGATTTGGTTAACAAAATTTAGTTCCAAACAAAGATCACAGCAGAACAGCTGTGCATCTCTCTGCAACACTGGTGTTTTGTTACTGGATGATTCACCGTTTTTGAATTAATCATTTGAGTCAATGATTCAGTGATCTATTCAACGATATTTGATATTTCAACAAATGGTTTGAATGAATGCCTGTGACTCAGTGACTTGATGCCATCTACTGGTGGTTTACTTTCATATTTAAAAGTAGCTTATCTTTGCATTTTTCCAACATTTTATATTTGGATATCTAAAAAAAAAACTGATTTAAAACACCAGTATCATATTTATGCTCTTGTAATTTTGCAGTGTAAATGTATTCATGCTATATTTTAGCTTCATTAAACTGTCTGTGTAAATGCATCTAATGCCACTTCAGCTGCTTCTGTTTCTTCTGCAGTGAAAAGATAGATTTTTGATTGGTAACAACTAGGGGTGCACGATAAATATTGGCCAATAATTATTGCGCATCTCATCAGTAAAGCCGGTTCTCTAATCAGCGGTAAATTCCATCACCTGCGTGATTTCACATAGAGCAGCTGTTACTACACAGAGCTGTTGTTAACTGACAAGCTGCGCAAATTCATTTTCAACGAGATGCGCATTAATTATCGGCCAATATTTATCGTGCACCCCTAGTAACAACAATATTGTCTTGTTATATTAAGTGAAATTATTAATAAAATTTAAGAATTTGATATGAAAGATGATGCATGCATTTAACGGTTAGGGGAAAAATGGCCTTTCGATAGGCAAAATATGACCTGAAAATCAATTTAAATAAATTTTAGTATGAAGTTCTATGTAATTTCCCAACAACAAAATTGTGGGCAGTGAAAATTATTTTGGAAAACCACTTGCCACAGTGGCTGTTGTGCAAAAAAGTTAATGCCAAGCCCTGATTACATGGCTCTGTGGAATACTCAATTCTGATTGGTCAGACAACACATTCCGAGGTATGTTATTCCTTGATAACAACCCGTAAAAACAACTAAAACAGGCTCATTCGAGTAACAGCAGTTGGTGCTATTTGCTTACTGGGAACTTTTTTTTTTTAGTGGATGCTTTGCATTTGGTTGGCTAATAAAATGTTAAAGCTCAAATTTTGTACAGTAATATGCTATTTACTACATTTAATATTAACATTAAAATTACACTAAATAAAAATTGATTGGAGAGTTCAAGGAAAATTGATAAATTGAATAAATTAAGATATATGCCATTTCTTTTCACTTGTTTAGATGGCTTGAGGTCTGTTGTTGAGGAGCTTGAACTAGAGAGAAACCAACTGCAGGAACAGATTTTAGTCCTTGAGAAACAGTGCCAAGATCTAGAGGATCGTCTGCAACTTCAGGCTCGCATTGAATTACTACAGGTACACAGAAACTGTTTGGACTATGTATAACGGCGTTATCAATATCAGCTTCTGCAGTTACACTGCTTGCTAACTGACCCTTTGCTAAGCCTGCTCCCTCACTTACTGCAGCTGTCAGTCACTAAATTATTGGATTGGATTGCCTCAGGAATCATTATATAAAGTGGAAATTCATCAGGCCTAGTCACGTTCTTTACCTTCATATAATCTTCACAGAAGCAATTCGTCTCATCCATTTTTTTTTCATCAAAAACCATCCAACAATATATAATCCAACAAAGGAGTCAACATAACATTTTTTTTAAGGGGTGGTTGATTGCGATTTCACTTTTTTAACGTTAGTTAGCGTGTAATGTTGCTGTTTGAACATAAACAGTATCTGTAAAGTTAAGACGCTGAAAGTTTAATGCAAACTGAGTTATCGTCTTTTAAAATTATGGCAATTTAATGCTTACAAAAATGGCTCGTAGGGACTACAATGAGCTTCATCCTGGGTTGGTGACATCACAAACCCTGAAATTTACATAAACCCCGCCCCTGGGAACATGCAACAAAGGGGGTGAGGCCATGTTGTGAGGCTTTAGGGAAGAGGAAGAGTTGTTGCCATGCCATCAAAACTAGGGGTGCACAAAAAAATCTATTCATATATGTATCGCAATTCTGTCTTCTAACGATTCTAATGGGATCCACAAGTTTATTCACAAAATCAGTGTTCTAAAGCAGCAGTTCTTAATACTGTTCCACACGTCCCCCTACTCTGCACACACTCTGCATCTCTCTCTTTCTCTCTCATTCAGCTCAGCTTCAGCAATGAACTGTTAAACATGGATGCGCGTGCAGTTGCCATACTGTATTATAGCTTTAATCAGGATAAAACCATATATTAAAATCTAACATAAGCAGTACCATTAAAAGCCGTGCTGGCACAGGTTCTGCACGATCCTCTTCAATTATATCCTATGCTTCTCAATCGGGCTCAAACTGATAAGCGATATTAACGATGCCGTTGTTTACAATACAACCGGAGCACATGCCGCTGAGGTGAGGGGCGGGACAATTAGATACGCACTAGAGGCACTTTATTCAATCACAACACACTGAGCTAACTAACCAATCAGAGCCCATCGCCTATTTCTGAGGGAGGGGTTTCATAAAAGAAGGAAATGATCAGCGTGTTTCTCAGAGAAGGGACAG
Source organism: Cyprinus carpio (assembly GCF_018340385.1). Lineage (NCBI taxonomy): Eukaryota > Metazoa > Chordata > Actinopteri > Cypriniformes > Cyprinidae > Cyprinus > Cyprinus carpio. Next base: position 9,254,004 of record NC_056614.1, read on the forward strand.
AGCGGTGTGGAATAATGGTAAACTATGTGAATTTATTTATTTATTTATTTTTTTTAAATGTAGCATTAACACATGTTAGACTGCACCCCATAAACACAATCAAGCCTAGAAAAAACAGAAAAACAAAACACTGAACCACCTCTTTAAAAACCTAGGTGTGATTACTTTTCTTAAAAAAATACAGCTATGAAGTAGTTCCAAATCTACTGACCACATTAAAGTTCTATATCACTTGGCCAAATCATTTCAGCTACTGTATTACAAAGGCCATTTAAAGATACTGACCAACTAAACAAAATGACAATTTCCATAATTTCCCTGCTATTAATTGCATGTCTATGGCTCAAGCCTCTGTTACTAGATCTATAAGCTTTTTAAAATGGCAACGAAAGATTAGAATGGGATGCATAAGAAAGTAGTTCTACTATCAAGAATGTTTTAAGGACAAAAACTGGACAAATGTATTAAGGGAAAAAATTTAAACTAGACACAAAATACAAACATAAATGTACAAAGTCATATATTGACAGCAAGAGTGGCCTATATGTGTAATTTGTCACTTTTTCTTTAATTGTAGGGAAAACAAGTATATTTTTGACAGTTTGAATCATGTTTAACCTTGCCATGAGTGTTGGATAGCCAGTTAATGACCTGTATATTGAGTGAACTATATGCAACACTCCTCTAACACAGGCAACGTTTGGTATAGATGAAGGAGGTCAAGCATTTTCCCCATCTAAGGTTTGTTTATCTTTGTTTAACCTTCCAAAAGCACACCTGAGCGTGGAAACTTCTCTTTGTACTGTACTTATCACTGTTTCTACTGTTTTAACACTGTCCTCTTCACGTTATAAATAAGTGTGCAGTTCACACACAGGGTGTGTCAACAGTGGTTTTTAAATGTTTGATTTAAGCTAGGGCTGCATAAGTAGTCAAAAAATATAATTGTGATTACGGATATGGCTGCCAGGACTATGTACAAGAAGAAACCATTATTGCCAGGGTGCATATAAGTGATTAGTAATGCACTGGGTAAATAAGTTCAGACTGCTCATTTGCATACCAACATGTTTGACAGCTGTTAATGCACAATCACCATGTTGTGCATTAACTGTATAAGATTTACATTCAAACTGAAAGCATAAATCTAGGCTATGCACTGCCCGTTTCAGAGCAAAAAGCCTTTTTGCTTCACTTGACAATGCTAAAACCAGCAGAGCATGTACTTACTTGCCAGCAACCCATCAAAATAAAAGCTTGCTGAGTTTAGGTTTGAAGATGATAAAAAATCATACAAGTAAATAAAGAAAAGGAACTGAAAATGTGAATATTAACATTGTGTTTTCCAGTGTACTATAAAATAATTGTACTTTTATTTAATACTCACTTTCTATTTTAAAATATAATGATATTATCACACTTTATTATTTTTTTATTTTAAAATAGAAAATAAACAAATAAAGCGCAATAATGCTATTATTAATTAATTATTTTATTTATAGTAGGTCATACTATACTCAGGGTGATCGCCAAACCCAATCTTCAGGTGCTTTGATGATTACCAGACTGAGAAAATGATGTGCATCCCTGATTTATAGCACGATATTGATGTGTGCTCCAGTTGCATCAAAGGATTATTGTTGCAGTGCATGTATCCTATTTTTTGAATATGTATTTTTATTGTGCTAAGAGAGAGGCACCAAACTCAGTTCCTGGAGGGCCGCAGCCATACAGAATTTAGCTTCAACCTTAATTAAACACACCTGATTCAGATAATTAAGTCTTTCAAAATTTTAAAACCACAGGAATGAGTGTTGGAGCAGGGTCAGAGGTAAACAGCAGCTGGAATAATTCAAGTGAGCATTTCATTGATTATTGGTCATGATTTAATTTTGAAATTTCTGCATTGCATTATTTTTGTAGTTTTGAATATTTCTCATGGGCATTTAACAATTTTGACTTTGTAGTGTTAAATCTTCTAAAGGCTCCGTGTCTTACCAGATTTCAGAAAATAGTGTTCGCTCAATTCAGTTATGCGAACTACAGCTACAGTAAACAGTCACTTTTGGACATCAACAAACGGTGTTCAAACATAGTTTTGGATCAACCTTTTAACTTCGGCGAACTCCCACTGGAGCTACAGAGATCACCGCGGACAAGTGGATCACTCGCACTGGCTGGAAGTGTTTGGCGTCGGCGAGATGTGTGTGGGATCGTAAACAAAGATGGGGAAAGTGTGGAGGGCTGCATGCTAAGCTAAGGCTAAACCCACACCGACCAGCTCTTCCCTGCCAATGTACGGTCTCTGATGAACAAGCTGGATGAACTGAAGATCTGGACCCTCACACAGAAATGTCTTATGGACTGCAATGTTATGTTCTTCACTGAAACATGGCTCTGTAACGATGTCCCAAACAGCGTGGTGCATATGGATGGACGGTCTTTCTTCAGGGCTGACAGAGTAGCAGCAGCCTCTGGTAAAAACAAGGGTGGTGGAGTATGAATTTATGTAAACAAATCATATAGTGTACAAACTCTGTCACTGTTGATAACTACTGCTCTACTGATCTGGAGTTCCTGATTATCAAGTGCAGGCCATTCTACCTACCACATGAGTTTAATTGCATTGTTGCTGCTGCAGTTTATGTACCACCAGACGCTAATGCTAACGTGGCTATGAAAGAACTTTGAGCTGCTATTAGCAAATTACAATCCTTGCACCTGGATGAGGCCTTTATTGTTGCTGGGGACTTTAATCACTGCACTTTAAGATCTGTTCTTCCTAAATTTCATCAAAATATCTCATGCACTAAAAAGGGGCATAAAACATTGGACCATGTATATACCAATGTGACTGATGCCTACAAAGTCACGTCCCTCCCCTATCTGGGTCAGTCTGACCACCTCTCTTTGTTCCTGCTCCCCAAGTATACCCCTGTCATCAAACGTGTGAAACCTACAATAAGGACTGTTAAAATCTGGCTGGAAGGTGCTGACTCCACTCTTCAACATCAGTTTCAGCACACAGACTGGAGTGAGTTTGCTGCCCAGGCCACCACAAACTCTCAGATCAACATTGACACTTACACCAACTCTGTCTTGGAGCACATCAACAGGTGTGGGGGCAGAGTGACCACACACACACAAAAAAACTGTCCCCAATCAGAAGCCCTGGATAAACAGAGAGGTTCGCCTCCTGCTAAAAGCAAAAGATGCAGCCTTCAGGTCTGGAGACCGGGAGGATTACAGCTCAGCCAGAGCCAACCTGAGGAAGGGAATCTGCCAGACCAAACACACACACAAACAGAGGATTGAAGAACACTTCAATTCTAGACCTATGGGGTAAGTCGTGGCCTAGTGGTTAGAGCATTTAGCTCCTAACCCTAAGGTTGTGGGTTCGAGTCTTGTGCCGGCAACACCACGACAGAGGTGCCCTTCAGCAAAGCACCGAACCCCCAACTGCTCACCGGGCGCCGCAGCATAAATGGCTGTCCACTGCTCCGGGTGTGTGTTCACTGCTGTGTGTGCACTTTGGATGGGTTAAATGCAGAGCACGAATTCTGAGTATGGGTCACCATACTTGGCTGTATGTCATGTCATTTTTCATTCTATGGACTCCCGGTGTATGTGGCAAGGCATACAAACTATCACAGACTACAAACCACCCAGCACTGTGCCTCCCTCAAGGTCTGTCTCCCTCCCTGATGAGCTCAATCACTTTTATGCTTGTTTTGAACAAAATAATAACGAGGTCTCCCTCAAAGCTGAGCTTCCACCCAATGTACTGCCTCTCACACTCTCCATCTCCGATGTAGACTCCACTCTGTAAGGTGAATGCACTGAAGGCAGCTGGCCCTAACGGAATATCTGGTCATGTGCTTAAAGCCTGTGCAGAACAGCTGGCTGAGGTCTTCACAGACATTTTCAATCTGTCCCTGGCCCAGGCAAATGTCCCCACTAGTTTCAAAACCTCCACCATCATGCCAGTTCCGAAGCACTCCACTTCCTCTGCCCTTAACAGCTTTCATCCTGTCGCACTCACCCCCATCATTTCCAAGTGCTTTAAGAGGCTGGTTCATTGATTTCAGTTCTACATTTAACCCTCTGGAGTCTAAGGGTATTTTTGGGGCCTGGAGAAGTTTTGTCATGCCCTGACAGTTGTGCTTTTTTCAGTTTCTTATAAATATCTAAATGGCTAAAGTCTAATCTCACTGTAATCAGCACAAACTGGGCTATAATAATATGTGAGCAGCATGTATGTACATGATTGTGTTTTTGAGAAAAAAAAAATGGTATGCGTGGTTAGTGAAAAACTAAACATGTTAAATCACTTGAATAAGGGAATAAAACACATACAGAACATTGGTTCCTGGGACTTTTCAGAACTGGACCTTGTAGCCTAGAATTTTTCTTTCTAAATTATGTGAAATCATCTTGTCTATTCACTTACAGAAAACAATATATTGATTTAAATTTTCTAAGACACTTTTTGGTGGTAAAAGTCATATGCGAGTAGGCGTCAACTATAATGAATATCATTGTGATTCACACCTGAGAAGACAAAGCCCTGCATAATGAGCTGTATAATGAGCCTTTCAGTCAGCTCTGTGACTGAGAGAGAAGAGTTACAAGAAAAAATGTGAGGACAAAATAAATGTACATAATTTTATGTTTGTAGTTTATTTAGAATATATTTAATTATCCCACAACATAATTTAATATTCACTTGTGAGTGCAGTTAAACAGTTTATTTGTAACTATCAAAGCTGACTTTCAAACTGAATTTTTTGCATCATTACTCCAGTCACACAATCCTTCAGAAATCCTTTTAACAATCTTATTTTCTACAAAAAACATTTATTGTTATTATTATTATTATTATTATTATTATTAATGTTGAAAAGAGCTGAGAATATTTCCAGGTTTTTTGGGGGGGATAAATTGAAAGAACAGCATTGTTTGTTACATTTGTTACAGTTACATTTATTTGTTACATTTATATTATTTACATCAAGCTTTTGAAAGGTATAGTAGTGTATATTGTTATTGACACTTCATAATATTTCACTTGATTATACATTTAGTCAGGAATTATAGTTTGGAAAAAGTCTAACTAGTGAAATGTTTACACGTTATGTGAAAACTAGTACAAGTATATAAATAAATAAAAAAAGAGACTTACTCATGTTTATGATCTCTGCTGAATAAAGTGCTTCATTCCTTTTTTTCTGAGGAAATCCAAATCTCAAATCCTCAACCACATCACATCTTTTTGGGGTGAGTTATGTCTTATTCCTCTCATCGCGAAGCAAACAGTAAAATAAAAAAAAGTTGAAGAACAATCTCGCTGCGTTGTCTTCTGTTGTGTGGGCGTATTCAAGCTGCACGCTTCAGTGAAACATTAGAATCTGAATAGCTCAGTCAGCTCTGAATCAGCACAACCCTCTGCAACTGGATTCTAGAGTTTCTGACTAACAAACCTCAGTCTGTTAAGTTAGATAACCTCTCCTCCTCCATTATCACCTTGAACACCGGTGTTCCACAGGGCTGCGTACTGAGCCCTCTTCTGTACTTCTTATTCACCCATGACTGTTCCTGTTTATGTCTCCAACACCATAATCAAATTCGCAGATGACACCACGGTGGTAGGTCTGATCAAAGATGATGATGAGTCAGCTTACAGGGATGAGGTGCAGCACCTGGCTGTGTGGTGTGCCACCAACAATCTGGAACTAAACAACCAGAAGACTAAAGAAATCATTGTGGACTCTAGGTGGACTAGAAGTCATGCACACACCCCCATCTACATCAATGGAGCGTGTGTCAAGTTTCAAGTTACTTGGCATCCACATCTCTGATGACCTCACCTGGTCCCTAAACACCTCCACCCTGGTCAAAAAGGCACAGCAGCGCCTTTACTTCTTACAGAGCCTTAAGAAAGTTCACCTGAGTCCCAGGATCCTTGTGGAATTCTACCACTGTACCATTGAGAGCATACTCACAAACTGCATCTCAGTATGGTACAGCAATTGCTCCACATCTGACTGCAAAGCACCCACCAGCGGGTGGTGAAAACTGCTCAATGGATCACCGGCACCCAGTTAACTACCATTTATATGAATACTTACAGAACATTTATCACAAGCGCTGCCTGGGCAGGGCAAGGAACATCATCAAGGAGGCCTCCCACCCTAACCATGGACTTTTCACCCTCCTTCCATCCGGCAGGCGTTACAGGAGCCTATGCTCTCGCACTAATAGGCTCAGGAAGAGCTTCTTCCCCCAGGCCGTGACCCTTCTGAACGCCACACCACCAATCTAACCTGCACCTGTTTTCTTACTGCACTAGTCACAGTCAAGTCATCTTTATTTATATAGCGCTTTAAACAAAAAAGATTGCGTTAAAGCAACTGAACAACATTAATTAGGAAAACAGTGTGTCAATAATGCAAAATGACAGTTAAAGGCAGTTCAGTTTAAATGGTATCTGTGCAATAATTTGCAATCAAGTCAACGATATCGCGGTAAATGAAGTGTCCCCAACTAAGCAAGCCAGAGGCGACAGCGGCAAGGAACCAAAACTCCATCAGTGAGAGAATGGAGAAAAAAACCTTGGGAGAAACCAGGCTCAGTTGGGGGGCCAGTTCTCCTCTGACCAGACGAAACCAGCAGTTCAATTCCAGGCTGCAGCAAAGTCAGGTTGTGCAGAAGAATCATCTGTTTCCTGTGGTCTTGTCCCGGTGGTCGTCTGAGACAAGGTCTTTACAGGGGATCTGTCTCTGGGGCTCTAGTCCTGGTCTCCGCTGTCTTTCAGGGCTGTAGAGGTCCTTTCTAGGTGCTAATCCACCATCTGGGCTGGATACATACTGGATCCGGGTGACTGCAGTGACCATCTGACTTGGATACAGACTGGATCTGGTGGCTACGGTGACCTCGGTATAAGAGATAAACAGACTAATATGAGCGTAGATGCCGTTCTTCTAACGATGTAGCAAGTACATCGGGTGTTATGGGAAGTGTTCCCGGTTCCGGTTTAGCTAATTAATGGAGCCTAAAAATCCTTTAACGGATTTGGATATTAGAAGTGTATTAGTATGTTATGTGTAAGCCAGGTTAAAGAGATGGGTCTTTAATCTAGATTTAAACTGCAAGAGTGTGTCTGCCTCCCGAACAATGTTAGGTAGGTTATTCCAGAGTTTGGGCGCTAAATAGGAGAAGGATCTGCCGCCCGCAGTTGACTTTGATATTCTAGGTATTATCAAATTGCCAGAGTTTTGAGAACGGAGCGGACGTGGAGGACTATAATGTAACAAGAGCTCGTTCAAATACTGAGGTGCTAAACCATTCAGGGCTTTATAAGTAATAAGCAAGATTTTTAAATCTATACAATGTTTGATAGGGAGCCAGTGCAGAGTTGACAGGACCGGGCTAATATGATCATACTTCCTGGTTCTAGTAAGAACTCTAGCTGCTGCATTTTGGACTAACTGGAGTTTGTTTACTAAGCGTGCAGAACAACCACCCAATAGAGCATTACAATAGTCTTACCTTGAGGTCATAAACGCATGGATTAACATTTCTGCATTTGACATTGAGAGCATAGGCCGTAATTTAGATATATTTTTGAGATGGAAAAATGCAGTTTTACAAATGCTAGAAACGTGGCTTTCTAAGGAAAGGTTGCTATCAAATAGCACACCTAGGTTCCTAACTGATGACGAAGAATTGACAGAGCAGCCATCAAGGCTTAGACAGCGTTCTAGGTCATTACATGCAGAGCTTTTAGGCCCTATAATTAACACCTCTGTTTTTTCAGAATTTAGCAGTAAGAAATTACTCGTCATCCAGTTTTTTATATCGACTATGCATTCCGTTAGTTTTTCAAATTGGTATGTTTCGCCTGGCCGCGATGAAATATAGAGCTGAGTATCATCAGCATAATTGTTATGTTTTGTAAGGTTTTTAATGATTATATATTGAATGGGTAACATGTAAAGCGTGAAGAGTAACGGCCCTAGTACTGAGCCTTGCGGTACTCCATACTGCAATTGTGAACGATATGATACCTCTTCATTCACTGCTACGAATTGATGGCGGTCATATAAGTACGATTTAATCCATGCTAATGAACTTCCATTAATGCCAACAAAGTGTTCTAGTCTATGCAAAAGAATAGTGTGGTCAATAGTGTCGAACGCAGCACTAAGATCCAATAGCACTTATAGAGAGATACAACCACGATCAGATGATAAGAGCAGGTCATTTGTAACTCTAAGGAGAGCAGTCTCAGTACTATGATACGGTCTAAATCCTGACTGGAAATCCTCACAGATGCCATTTTTCTCTAAGAAGGAATATAATTGTGAGGATACTACCTTTTCTAGTATCTTTGAAAGAAAAGGGAGATTCGAGATCGGTCTATAATTAACTAGTTTACTAGGGGTCAAGTTGTGGTTTTTTTGATGAGAGGCTTAATAACAGCCAGTTTGAAGGTTTTTGGGACATACCCTAATAACAATGAGGAATTAATAATAGTCAGAAGAAGATCTATGACTTCTGGAAGCACCTCTTTTAGGAGCTTAGATGGAATAGGGTCTAACATACATGTTGTTGGTTTAGATGATTTAACCAACAGCTCAAATCATCTCAGACTGGTTTCTTGAACATGACAATGAGTTTACTTTACTTACACAGTACTTACATGTATTTGCACTACTCACATTTTGCACAGACTGTACATTGTTTAAGCTGTTACACTGTAAACTGTCTAACATTGTTACTTTACACAGCACAGTAAACTATTTCTATAAAAATATTATTGCACTACTGATATTTTGCATAGAATAAATTGTGTAACATTACTATTGTACACTCAACCAACTGTATTTATTACCACTGTTCTTTCGTTGCTGCTATTCATAATGTACATATCATCCTACATTGCATTCCTATTTATATTCTGTACATACTCTGCTTAATACTGTATATAGCAACTCCACTGTACATTCTGTAAATCATAGCTTCACTTACTCTGCACTTATATGTATATAAAACACTATATTCTTGCACTTCTGGTTAGATGCTAACTGCATTTCATTAGCTCTGTACTTTTACTCTGCATAATGACAATAAAGTTGAATCTAATCTAATATAATTTATTTACTGTGAATGTTCTTTTAGGGGTGTGTAAATTTATGGTAACAAGTTGTTAACTGTTTTGCCTTCAGAACTGCCTTAATTCTTTGTGGCATAGATTCAACAAAGGTGCTGGAAACATTCCTCTGAGATTTTGGTCCATATTGACATAATAGCATAGCGCAGTCGGCTGCACATCCATGATGCGGATCTCCTGTTCCCCCACATCCCAAAGCTGCTCTGTTGGATTGAGATCTGGTGACTGTGGAGGCCATTTGAGTAAAGAGAACTCATTGTCATGTTCAAGACCAGTCTGAGATGATTTGAGCTTTGTGACATGGTGCATTATCCTGCTGGAAGTAGGCATCAGAAGATGGGTATTTCAAAAAATGGTCATAAAGGGATGGACATGGTCAACAACAATACTCAAGTAGGCTGTGGCATTTAAACGATGCTCTATTGGAACTAAGAGGCCCAAAGTGTGCCAAGAAAATATCCCATACACCATTACACCACCACCGCCAGCAGCCTGAACCATTGAGACAAGGCAGGATGGATCCATGCATTTCTTTACGCCAAATTCTGACCCTACCATCTGAAAGTCGCAGCAGAAAACGAGACTCGTCAGACCAGGCAACGTTTTTCCAATCTTCTGTTATCCAATTTTGTTGAGCCTGTGCAAATTGTAGCCTCCGTTTACTGTGCTTAGCTTACAGGAGCAGCACCCGGTGTGGTCTTCTGCTGCTGTAGCCCATCTGCCTTAGGGTTCGATGTGTTGTGTGTTCAGAGATGGTATTCTGCATACCTTGTTTGTAACGAGTGGTTATTTGAGTTACTGTTGCCTTTCTATCATTTCTAACCTGTCTGGCCATTGTCCTCTGATGTCTGACATCAAAAAGGCATTTTCATCCACAACTGCCGCTCACTGGATATTTTCTCTTTTTCGGACCATTCTCTATAAACCCTAGAGATGGTTGTGTGTGAAAATCCCAGTAGATCATTAGTTTTTGAAATACTCAGACAAGCCTGTCTGGCACCAACAACCATTCCACGTTCAAAGTCACTTAAATCCCCTTTCTTCCCCATTCTGATGCTCGGTTTGAACTTCAGCAAGTCTTCACCACATCTAGATGCCTAAATGCATTGTGCTGCTGCCATGTGATTGGTTGATTATCAATTTGTGTTACCAAGCAATTGAATAGGTGTACCTAATAAAGTTGCCAGTGAGTGTGTGTATATAGTTACAATCCAACTATCATAACAGTGTAATCTGTTGACATGATGCCAGAGCTTGTGCAAACATATACACATTGCTTTGATCAGATGTTTTATAACTTCTTCTTTCTCACCGCTTTTATTTTTATTGTGTTTGTTTTGTTATTGAGAAGAGAGAATGCATATGCGTGAACACATTATGTGTGCACAAGTTTGAACATGAAGAACAAGTTGCTGGCTGCAATTCATTTAACAACCTTAGGTATCGCTAACTCTACATATAGCCCCTTTAAGTTGACCAAGAAAAGATCTGATTCTTTTTTTCAGGGATAGGGACACTGTGAATGTAAAAACAACTGGGCCCTTTTTCATTTGGTACAACTCTTGGACTATGTCAAATGTTTTGAGTTTGGTTCTTTTAAAGAGGATTTGCGTGTGAAAACACCCTTAATGTACGTATGCATAAAATGACAGTAAACTAGTTTCCAGCTTGTTTTTGGTATGTATTAATTAGTATTCTTATAGTATTTGAGGGAAATAATCAGCAATTCAGATTTTTGTCGTCATCATGCAGCCCTAGGTTAAGCACACATTTATCTATAATGACATGACACGCGGTTGGGCCGTGTGGTGGATTTTTGCTATTTTGCTGGAATTGTTGTTTTGATCTATCATCTTTTCCTATCCATCAGAATGAATCTGAGCGCCTGCAGGCACAGGTCGCCAACCTTCGCAGTCAGCAAATAAAAGACACAGAAAAGCATCAGCTACTCATCGCCAGCCTGAACAAACAACTCAAAGGGTAATTATTTAAAATTAGGTGCTGGGGCCTAATTGCAGAAACATTCCAACTCAGATTCTTGTCTGTTTTGTAGCCATAGTAATATCATTTATACACTGTGCTGTGTTTATAGCAGAAAAAAAATAATATTTAACATCTCTGTTGAATCAGACTGAGCAGCACACAGGAGTGTCTGGAGTCCTCGCTCATGGAAAAGGAGCACACGCTTGCCAGAACCTCACAGAAACTGGAATTTATTGACAGTCTGAGAGAGGCCTTAGAGACAAAAGAAAAACAAAACCAAGAAACAACTGAAAAACTGCTTCAGACTGAACACAATGTGAGTAAATATGAACTGTATTGTAATATTGAGTGCATATTTAACAAGATGACACATCTAGATGATTAGGCATATATTGAACTTTATTTCAGCTGTCTGCCACATATATTTCAAGTTGACAATAAATATGTCCAGTAATTGTAATTAAAAAAAGACAAGAATTGCGATATAGCTTAATGTGACGAATACACTTAAAAAGGCTTTGATTTCATTGATTAAATATAATTGCTGCACGTTTTAAAGTCAGGTGTAATGCTGCTTTTTGTACTGCGGGTACCGGGCAAACTGCTGCATTTCTGCCGTTCTGAAAGCCCCACCTGCTGTCAGATGAATTTGCATTTTCAATAAGCACGTCTGCTGTTTTTGTTCAGACTAATGTGAAAATTAAGCCATTTTTTACACTGCAGACAAGCAGAGTTGTAAATGGGAACTGATGGATCAACAAGAAAATAATGCATTACAAAAATCTAAACAATTAAAAGAGTAAAATATATTAGTTTTTAATATAACAATTGATTGGTAATTTTTTAAAATTAATGTAATAGTTCATACTTTTGTCATCCATTTTCTTAAAAAATGGTTTAAAGGCTGAAATGTGAAGTTTATCATTCTATAATAATAATAATATATATATATGAGCATGTATACGCCGTATGCTTACTTTTTGCATATTACGACTTGTCCACAATCTACTGTTATGTTAGCTTCCCCTCTAACTGTGGTTAATGCTGTTGTGTGAAGTTTGTGATTCACCGGTGGTTGTAATGATCCCTTTCAGGCCCGGTACTACGGCCTTGAAAGAAAGCAATAGCACCCTCAGGTGAAGCAGTAATAATAGCATATTGGCAAAACTAATCTGGTAAGCTATCCAGTCTGTATTTGTGTACTGTGGAGCGTCAAAGGTTCCTATTTACAACGTATTTTTGAGTTGAGCAATGTCTCAGTTGTCTCATATGACTTAACTGACCACGACTTTGCATGCACATAGTTTATTTCATGCTTTGATATGAAAGGATACAGGTTACAGCGCGTGCCGGCACCTTTGTGCGTGGAATTGAAGAGCACAATTTGCGAGCACAATACCGAGTACATACTCATTTGACGTGGGCCTGGCGCTGAAGTCAAGTGGAAGGAGCGTCTGAAACGTATGCAGAAATGCACTTCTTGTCAAGAGAAAAAGTGACAGAAGCAGCAGTTGTGAGTGGGGTGGCCAACCCTAGCCCCACCCCTACGTTAATTGCATTAAATATTTTTTACACGAACTGAAAAAAATAATCATTAATACGCACTAATTTTGACACCACTAATATATATATATTAGTGCTGTCAAACGATTAATCATGATTAATCGCATCCAAAATAAAAGTTTTTGTTTACATAATATGTGTGTGTACTGTGTATATTTATTATCGATATATAAATACACACACATGCATGTACGTATTTAAGAAAAATTTTATATTTCTATATTAAATACAAACCCGATTCCAAAAAAGTTGGGACACTGTACAAATTGTGAATAAAAACAGAATGCAATGATGTGGAAGTTTCAAATTTCAATATTTTATTCAGAATACAACATAGATGACATATCAAATGTTTAAACTGAGAAAATGTATCATTTTAAGGGATAAATAAGTTGATTTTAATTTTCATGGCATCAACCACATCTCAAAAAAGTTGGGACAAGGCCATGTTTACCACTGTGTGGCATCCCCTCTTCTTTTTATAACAGTCAAATGTCTGGGGACTGAGGAGACAAGTTGCTTAAGTTTAGGAATAGGAATGTTGTCCCATGCTCAACTGTCTTAGGTCTTCTTTGTCGCATCTTCCTCTTTATGATGTGCCAGATGTTTTCTATGGGTGAAAGATCTGGACTGCAGGCTGGCCATTTCAGTACCCGGATACTTCTTCTACGAAGCCATGATGTTGTAATTGATGCAGTATGTGGTCTGGCATTGTCATGTTGGAAAATGCAAGGTCTCCCCTGAAAGAGACGATGTCTGGATGGGAGCATATGTTGTTCTAGAACTTGGATCTACCTTTCAGCATTGATGGTGCCTTTCCAGATGTGTAAGCTGCCCATGCCACATATACTCATGCAACCCCATACCATCGGAGATGCAGGCTTCTGAACTAAGTGCTGATAACAACTTGGGTTGTCCTTGTCCTCTTTAGTCCGGATGATATGGCATCCCAGTTTTCCAAAAAGAACTTCAAATTTTGATTCGTCTGACCAAAGAACAGTTTTCCACTTTCCCACAGTCCATTTTAAATGAGCCTTGGCCCAGAGAAAACGCCTGCACTTCTGGATCATGTGTAGATATGGCTTCTTGTTTGACCTATAGAGTTTTAGCCGGCAACGGCGAATGGCACGGTGGATTGTGTTCACCGACAATGATTTCTGGAAGTATTCCTGAGCCCATTTTGTGATTTCCATTACAGTAGCATTCCTGTATGCGATGCAGTGTAGTCTAGGGGCCCAAAGATCACGGGCATCCAGTATGGTTTTCCGGCCTTGACCCTTATGCACAGGGATTGTTCTAGATTCTCTGAATCTTTGGATGATATCATGCACTGTAGATGATGATAACTTCAAACTCTTTGCAATTTTTCTCTGAGAAACTCCTTTCTGATATTGCTCCACTATTTTTTTTGCCGTAGCATTGGGGGGTTTGTTTTTTGTCTGTATTTGTTGGATTCTGAGAGACACTGCCACTCTGAGAGGCTCTTTTTATACTCAATCATGTTGCCAATTGATCTAATACGTTGCAAACTGGTCCTCCAGCTGTTCCTTATATGTACATTTAACTTTTCTGGCCTCTTATTGCTACCTGTCTTAACTTTTTTGGAATGTGTAGCTCTCATGAAATCCAAAATGAGCCAATATTTGGCATGACATTTCAAAATGTCTCACTTTCAACATTTGATATGTTATCTATATTCTATTGTTTATGTTTATATCTAAGTTTATGAGATTTGTAAATTATTCCATTCCTTTTTTTACTCACAATTTGTACAGTGTCCCAACTTTTTTGAAATCAGGTTTGTATATTTGTATAAAAAAATATATGAATATATACATGTAAATACTTAAAATATATATATATTGTGTGTGTGTTTATTACAGCTGTCAATCGATTAAAATTTTTAATCTAATTAATCACATCTTTTTTCTGTGATCACGATAAATCGCACACTTCATGAAATTAAGCATAGACCATTTATCTCAAATGTTTATTTTGTCATCATTTGCTATATCCAGCAAAGTAAACCAAAAGATTGAAGGGTGATTCTCAAAAACCTATATTTTCTGCAAGCTTTTTTCCAGATAAATTTAGATGTCTTTCCAAAAAAAAGATACTTTAAAACTCCAAAAGGACACCAAAGGAACCAAATGATATAAGGACATGAAAGAAAAAAAAAATCTGAATTTTATAGTATGTGGACAGTGCAATACAAAGAGCGTCAGTGCGTCAAAATCACTCATACACACATTATTATAATGGACTCACGCATGCGACTCCTGTACGCCACCACAATCGTCTTTATCTTAATTGCAGTCTTCATCCATCAAAACTTTACTAGCGAGACTGGTTATCCAGTTGAGAAAACATAGTTTGCGTCTCATCTGGCCATACAGTGGTGGGATGTGTTGACAATCCGTTCAGTCTGTACTTCACGCAGCGTGACGTGTGAGGGCTCGCGCTCTTCAGAGACAATCACAGAATATGACAGAGCTCATGTTTTAAAGCAAAACACACTGGAATTAATAATTCACTTAAAACGCAATGCGAGTCTCTGAAATCTCTGATGTAATCAGCCTGGTTTCCTTTATATTGGCGCTGTTTTGGACGGATTGTTTGAATGCATTTGCTTACTGGATCATTGACGTGAAAACTTTCCCAGAGTTTAGGGGTTTAAAATGATCTACTTGCAAGCAGACAAGCAAAATTGGGTTAAAGGGTTAGAATAGAAATTATGCGTTAATTGCGTTAAATTATTTTAACGCGTTAAGGATTGTAAAATGAGTCGCATGCGTTAACGACGACAGCCCTAGTATTTATATATACATAATAAATATACACTGTACACATACAGTTTTGGCCAAAAATATCAGCACCCTTGGTAAATATGATCAAAGAAGGCTGTGAAAATTCATCTGCATTGTTAATCCTTTTGATCTTTTATTTAAAAAATTCACAAAAAAATCTATCCTTTCATTGGATAATAAGAATTTAAAATGATGGGAAATATCATTATGAAATAAATGATTTTCTCAAATACATTTATTGGCACCCCTAGAAATTCTTATGAGTAAAATATCTCTGAAGTATATTCCCATTCATATTCACAATTTTGAGCACTCCAGCGTGATTATGAACATGAAATTATACAGCCATGGCTTCCTGTTTCACAGAAATATAAAGAGGAGAGATAACAAAGCCCAAATTCCCTTAATCATCCATTAAAATCAGATCAAAAAACAAAGAATATATTTCTGATGTGCGGCAAAAGATAATTGAGCTTCACAAATTAGTGAAGTGGCTTTAAGAAAAGAGCTAGAGCAGTGAAAAATTCTATTTCCACCATCAGGGCAATAATTAAGAATTTCCAATCAACATAAAATGTTATGAAACTGCCTGGAAGAGGACGCGTGTCTATATCGTCCTAATGCACGGTGAGAAGGAAAGTTTGAGTGGCTAAAGACTCTCCAAGGATCACAGCTGGATAATTGCAGAAAATAATTGAGTCTTGGGGTCAGAAAACCTTAAAAAAAAAAATGTCAAACAGCTCCTACATCACCACATGTTGTTTGGGAGGGTTTTAAGAAAAATTCTCCTAGCTCATCCAAAAACAATCTTCAGCGTATTCAGTTATCAGCCACGACTGGAACTTCAAATGGGACTGGCTTCTATGGTCAGATGAAACTAAAAAATGAGCTTTTTAGCAGCAAACACTCACGATGGGTTTGGTGAACATACTGTAGGGATAAAAAGTACCCCATGTGTACAATGAAATATACTGCTGTATTTTTGTTGTGAGCCTATATTTCTGCTGGAGGTCCTGGACATCTTGTTTAGACACATGGCATCATGGATTCTATCAAATACCAACAGAAAAAAAAAAATAATTGACTGACTCTGTTAGAAATCTTATAATGCGCCATGTTTGGATCTTTCAACTGTACAATAACCCAAACACAAACCTCAAAAACAACACAAAAATGGGTCACTGAGCATAAAAGCAAGCTTCTGCTATAGCCATTCCAGTCATTTGACCTGCACCCTATATAAAATTAGTGGAGTGAACTCAAGAGAAGAAGCACCAACATGAAGCTGTGAATCTAAAGGGTCTGGAGTGATTCTGGATGAAGTCACTGCACCCAAGCAACCTCCATACCACCTCAGCAGTGCCACTAACTGAGGCAGTAATTAAAGCAAAAGGAGCCCCTTCAAGTATTGAGTACATGTATAGTAAATGAACATACTTTCCAGAAGGCCAACAATTCACTAAAAATTTTATTTATTTATTTTTTTTTTTTTATTGGTCTTATGAAGTATTCTAATTTGTTGAGATAGTGAATCGGTGGGTTTTTGTTAAATGTGAGCCAAAATCATCACAATTAAAAGAAACAAAGACTTAAACTACTTCAGTCTGTGTGCATTGAATTTAATGCACGAGTTTCACAATTTGAGTTGAATAACTGAAATAAATGAACTTTTCCAAGACATTCTAATTTATTGAGATGCACCTGTATATGAATAATGAAAATGAAACAAGACGAAATTAAAGTGCAGTCTTCAAGGGTTTGAACAAAAATATAAGTGAAAAAAAAAAGAGACGTGACATACAACCAAGTATGGTGACCCATACTCAGAATTTGTGCTCTGCATTTAACCTATCCATAGTGCACACACACACACACACACACACACCGTGAACACACACACGGAGCAGTGGGCAGCCATTTATGCTCCGGCACCCGGGGAGCTGTTCGGAGTCCAGTGCCTTGCTCAAGGGCACCTCAGTCGTGGTGTTGCCGGCCTGACCCACAACCTTAGGGTTAGGAGTCAAACTCTCTAACCATTAGGCCACGACTTCCCCAAACAAATAACAAATGCTTAGGAATTACAACCATTTTTATACACAGTCCCCCCATTTTCAGGGGGTCAAATGTAATTAGACAAATAAATATAATCATAAGTAAATTGTTAATTTTTTTATATTTTGTTTAGTATCCTTTGCAGGCAATGACTGCCTTAAATCTGGAACTCATGGAAATAACCATGATGCAGAAATAACGAAGGAATAGCACACGCCTGTCCATGAAACCAATTACTTATGGTCCCTTGAAAAAGGGGGGTGGTACATATTTAAGGGCTGTAATTCCTTAACCTTTCCTCCAGTTGTGACCTGAATACCATCAAATTAAAGATCAGAATGTGCACTTTAAGCCCACTTTCATTAAATAACGGTAAATGTAATGTTTTGGTCAGCGGCTTAAATAATAAAAATTGTGCCTGTGTCCAAATGTAACACCTCTCACACCACTAAAGCACATGTAATAAATATTGTGGGTATGTGATTTTTACAAGCATTTTAGAGCTTTTTGCAGTATCTATTTTAGTTTTTTAAACAGTTTAGTCCAGGCCCAAGAATCAAGAACAGTGTCGCACATTTAAGAAAATGGCATACAGTATGTGATTTACTGAATTACATCTGAGTAATTGAGACTACCTTCCCATGCAGCTGGCTGAAGTTACAAAGAAATGCCGCACCTTTGAGAAGGAAAACTCAGAGATGAAAGCAACTGTTGCAGAACTGACACTCAAACACAGTGTGCTGAAAGACAAGGTAACGTCTTATAGATATGATTGTTCACTGGCTCCCATGTCACATTTTTTTCCACAATTACATTTTCGACAAAATATATTTATTTATTTATTTGATTAAGTTGATTAACATATCTTTACATTCCATTTTCTTGTTTCAGATCCAGAAGCAAGAGACAACTATAGAATCATTGCAGAATGATCTGGTTCAAACTAACGATGATCTTGACAGACTGAATGCTGCTCATCTGGAAGAAAGAGCACAACTGGTTCATGACTTGCAGAGCTGTGAACGTGAAATTGATAGACTTCAAGATGTCATCACTGATAAGGACAAAGATATATTGGCACTAACATCCAGTGCTGCAGAATATTCAGAGCAAATTCATGAACTAAAACAGGAAATGAAGTTCAAAGAGAATGTGCTGACTAAAATTGAACAGGATGTTCAAATCTTTAGAGACCCACAGCTTTCTGACCAACAGTTCTTTAATGCCCTAATACCTCAGCTGATTGAACAGTTGAAGAGAACTGAAACTGATCTAAAAGTTTCAAAAAAAGATAGTGAGTTAAAGACTAATGACATTAAAGACTTAACCAAGCAAACAGAAGAGGACAAGAAAACAATTCAGGATCTCCGCATGGAAATACAGAAGCTGAATATGAATCTCAAAGACCAGCTATTGGATAGAGGACAAGTGCATGAAAAAGACACTTTCCTGGATGAACGTAATAAGTTGCTTGCTGAAGTCAGCAAATATAAAAGTGAGCTTTTAATGTTCTCTAGAAAACTTGAGGAGCAGGTTGAATGTCAAGAGCAGCTTAAGAAAGATGTCCAAGATAAGTCAAAGATGATATCTGTATTGGAGGATAAGCTGAAGATTGTACAAGAGGAGACCGTAGCTGAGAGAGATAGATTTAACAAAGAACTTAAGATTCAAAATGAAGCCAAAGAAAACCTTGAGAAAGACTTGTCTGATAAAATTGAGAGTATTCATTCTGTGAATGATAAAAATCAGAAACTTCAGGAATCGCTCGAGCAGACTTTGGGAGAGCTTGCGAGACAAAAGCAGCACCTGGATAATGCTAAGGAGCAAATGCAAGCTGTGCAAGATCAGAATTGCAACTTGATTTTACAAGTCAAAAGTCTCACTAATGACAATTGTCAATTGAAGAGGGAAATTGAGGCTAGCGTCCAGTCCCTCTCTGGTGTTTCAGAAGAAAAGAAAAGACTGGCAAGCAAAATAACTGAAGTTGAACAGCAGCTTTCAGAAAGTGTTAAAACTATAGAACACTTGCAAATAGATAAGGAAGGGCTAACACTCAAAGGAAATGAATTGAACAAAGAACTTGAGCAAAACAAACAGTCAATGGCTAATATTTTTTTAGAAAAAGATGCCATTGTTAGACTCCATGAGACATTGAGCAGGCAACATCAACAATTACAAGAAATGTTTGAAGAGAAACAAAAAGAAGTGCTAACACTAGCCCAAGTTGTGTCTGAAATTAATAACAAGGTTGCAAAAACACTTGAAGAAAATGAAACACATGCTTCTAAAATTGCTAGTCTTGATGAACAGAATACGTACCTTCAGAAACAAACAATTGAACAGATGAAGTCACTCACAGAAACAACCAAGGAGAGGGAGAATCTACAAAACAAAATCTTGACTTTTGAAACACAAGTTGTGGAAAACCGTAAAATCATAGAAGGCTTGCTTAAACAAAAGGAAGATTTGCTTTTGCAAGTAGAGAAGCACAAAAATATAGAAAAGAAACTGCAGTCTGGAGCTGAGACCTTGCAGGAAAAGTCTTTAGAATGTACAGCCCTCTCAAAATGCCTCAGGGAGACCAAAGAGGAAGTATATCATCTTAGGAGAGAACTTGAATCCACCACTTCTCAAGTCCTTCAAAAAGAAAAGACCTTAACAGACCAAAGTACACAAATGGAAGCTTATCAGCACCAACTCAAGCAATTACAAGATAGTATTTCTATTCTTCAAGAACAAGCTAATAATTATAAATCAGGTCTGACAGAGAAAGACGCACTGCTGCAGAAAGAATCAAATTCATGTCATTTGCTACAAAAAGAACTGGGTCATGAAAAAGAACTTGTTTTTATCCTTCAACAAGAGATGGGTTCTCTGAAAATGGAGTGTTCCAGACTGAACCAGACTTTGGAAGTGAAAGAAAGCGCTTTAAGAGAGAAAAATCTTGAATGCCACAACCACTCAGATGAATTGTACAGAAGAAATGAGTCTCTGCTTTCACTAACTAGTCAGCTTGGTATTATGAATGAAAATATTGTGAAGCTTGAATCTGACAATGCACATTTAAAAGGCACTTTAGAGGAGCATTTAGCAGAAAACGTTAGATTAAAAGAGGAGCTCAGACAAAAACAAATAGAGGTTGTGGAATATCAAGATAATGGCCAGGCAATGAATGACCAAAACATTATAATTAAATCTGAACTGAAGAATTCAATGGCAGAAATATTTAGACAACAAGAGATGACCACATCCCTACGAAAGGAATTGGAAAGTAAAAGAGTCCAACTGGCATCTTTGGAAGAACAGTTAGAATCCAAACACTCTCAACTTGAAGCTTTACAACTTACTCTGCAAGGGAAGGAGGAAGATTTCAGGACACATGAGATGTCTGTAAATAAGATGCAAGTCAAACTGTTGGAAAGTGAAAGCCAAATCACCCAGAAAATAACAGTGATCTCTGAGCTACATGAAGAAGTTCAGAATTTGCAGACTGCTTTGCAGGAAAAAGATAGGTTGCTGTTAAATAAAGATAAAGAGTTTTCTCTGGTTAAAAATACGTTAATGGCACAATCAGAATCATGTGAAGCAAGAATAAAATTAGAAGTGAATGAAATAGCTAAATTTCAAGGAGAGTTCAAGAGGTTACAAGAAAAGAATAACCATCTCATCAGCATCATTAATGAAAAGGATTATTTATTGATGCAGGAGAAGGAAAAGTGTCTGCACTTGCAAGGTAGTGCATCAGAACTGGAAAACACAGTTTCACAATTAACCTGTCAAATAGAGCAATTAACCTCAGAGATCACACAACTCTGTGAAACACAAACTGAGAAGGAACAAGTCATGCTTGCTGCTCAGTCACAAGTGCAGAAACTGGACAAGCTATACAAGAAACGTCAAGAGGAATATGATTTGACCAAACAAGAGTTGCTTAAAGTTATCAATGAAAAATCATTAAAGGAAGAAGAGATCTGTAAATTGGTCCTGGAAAAAGAAGAGATCTGCAGAAATTCCAATTATCAGATTCAGAGAATTCAGGACCAGCTACAACATCACAAGGTGCAATCCAGCAAAGTGGTAGAAGACAAGACAATGGTGAGAGAGAAATACCATATCCTGGTTTGTGCTAAATACCTAGATAGATACACTTAACTGTGTGATAAAGTGATCCATTGAAGATGCAGTTATGATGTGGATTTTATGTCCCAAAACTTGCCTACTATTCTGCTACACACTCAAAAGTATGTACTTTTTTCTTCACAAAGAGAGTACATATTTTTAGGGCATAGTTTAAGTAGGTGAATGATGATGCAGAAACATTTTGGCTAATTTGGTCTCAGCCTTCAAAAAACTTTTCCTGATTTACAAAAAATTAGTTACATTTGTCTGTGTATCTTCAGGAGTCCATGGCTTTGCAGGGTAAAGATGTGTCTCCAGAACACCTTGTCCAGTTGCATAGTCATCTGCAGCACTGCCAGCAAGAGATCCAGCAAAGGGATTTTAGCCTCCAACAACTCAACATCAAGGTATGCATCCAAATGTTTGATCTGGAAAGCAAAAGAAAGTGTTATATTTACTGCCATGAATTGTTTTCCTTTATATTTGTTCATGTATTATTATCCTTGAATATCTACTAGTTGCAACAGGCAATTGAGGAAAAGGAAGGGGTGTCCTCCCAGTTAAGCACCGTTTCCAAGATGCTCAGAGACACACAGCAGACTGTTAGTGAGCTCCAGAATCGCTGCTATTGGCAGGAGAGCCAATTTCAAAACCAGTATTCACACACACAGGTGAGTTTGTCTTTCTGTAAAGGTGGAGTCTAACCATTCCAGTTTGTCCAGTAACGTTTTGGTGCTTTTATTTGAACTTACATTACATTTTTTGTCACTGGGTTTTTGGCTAAAAGATAACATGAATGATAGATCCTTATAGTGTTACTGGATGTGAGGTTGTTGGCAATTGTGGCATTAGCTGAATATTGATATGTATGATTTTTGATTCTTTAAATTCTATAATGAACATTAATATGGCAAGTGTCTAGTTGAAGGCAATTTATATCAGCTGATCAATAAATGTAACCTGTGTCATATAGGTAAAAATATCAGTTTTCAGATAACTCACTAAACTGCATTGTTTCAGTCCTGTTGATAAGTTTTAAAATTAAAAATGTCATAATGTGCCAAATTGGAAGGTTCCTTACTTGTATTTGATTTTATGAGTATCATATCATTTTCTAATTGATGTATTTTTTTCTTTTTTTTATGTTCATTTAAAGGCAGTGTGCACACAGAGGTGCTGCAGTGCAGTGGTTCAGTAATCACATGACTTTTTCGTGCTTTAATCGAAATGGTGGCACTGTCACCAAACTTGACAATGTATACTCGGGTCATGCTGCCTATGAAGCCTACCAATTTTCGTATATACACACACAAGTGTTGTCTCATTTCCTGTTTTGGCTCAACATTGTTAACTTTTCATCATTTCAACTTTTAACAGTCCAGCAATACATTTTAATGAACAAAATATGTAAAAGTTTTAATGCCAAATCTCATCATTTTTAGAATATATTTCCATACACTCCCAGCCAGATGAAGAATAATAAGAGGAAATCTAACAGAAAAAAACTGGTGTGACAACACCTCTAGTTCTTGGCCCTGAAAAAGGAACTGATATGATAGGCCCTTGAAATGAAATTACAATCAAGTCTTGTATATGTTTAAGTCTGTTCATTTCTCAGCAGGGTTCAGTCTACACAGAAGTTCCACCAGGAGCCCCTCAGGAACCAATCAGTGCGGATTTTAACCCAAGTGGATCAGACAGTAGAGATCTCAGAATGAGGTTTGACAGACAGACAATGTTTGTAGATGACTCGTGTTGTAAGCTTTTTGTGCGATACTCTCTTAAATGTTTTGTCCAGGCTGGCAGAGGCAGAGTTTCATCTGTCTCAGTTAAACTCCAGATTAGAGGAGGAGAAATCAAGGAGAGAGGCTGCAGAGGAAGCCATGCAGTTGACTGAACAGAAAGTTAAGAGGTACAAGAGAAAAGTTGATTTATTAAATCACTTTTTTAAAAGCTCACAATATAAATCACAGAGCAAGTGGTGTGACTAAAGTCCACTGAAGCTGGAGAATGAGCATATAATATTTGTAAAATGTTAGCGCAATATGCTTATGATCTTAGGGAGCAGGGCCTTGGAGCATCCAACCCAGTCTTGCATGAATCTGCATGAGTGGCTTAACATTCTGGAACAGCTCAATAGGGAAGCCTACCTTCTCTGTAAACTGGAAATGAAATAGAAGGTAGTGATGTGTCGTTCCTGAACGATTCGTTAATTTTGAACGAATCTTTAATGTGACACGGGAAGAATGAGTCTTTTCGGGGAGTGATTCGTTCAGTCGCACATGCGCAATATTCTATGGGTTCTGTATTGGTAGTAGTAGTTCACCTGTTCCAGTCAATGCAGTCTGAGCCGGAAAGAGAATTGATTAGTTCATCTCTCGAGTCTTCGGGTTTATCGAGTCATTCATTCATCACGTGACAGCCCTGTAAGCTTTAACCAGTGCAGTCTTGAGCCGGAAAGAGAATTGATTAGTTCATCTCTTGGGTCTTCGGGTTTATCGAGTCATTTGTTCATCACGTGACAGGCCCATAAGCTTTAACCAATGCAGTCTTGAACCGGAAAGAGAATTGATTAGTTCATCTCTCGGGTCTTCGGGTTTATCGAGTCATTCATTCATCACGTGAACTCGAGAGATGAACTAATCAATTATCTTTCTGGCTCAAACTGCATTGGTTAAGTTTATGGGTCTGTCACGTGATGAACAAATGACTCAAACCGGAGGACTTGTCAGATAAGAGGTGAGGTGAGCTAATCATAGACTATTTGACTGACAATGAATTAATCTTTTCTGTTTCTTATAGCATTATAGTTTTGTATTGTTTGTAGTGTGATCAACGTTTGCGTACTAGTAGACGTTAGGGAAATTACACGTAACATTTTAATTATACTTTGATAAAATGAACAAAATGACTCGAAAAAAAATTTGTTCATTTTGCTGAACGAGACTCAAAAGTCAGAGTCGGTAAAATGATCCGAACTTCCCATCACTAATAGAAGGGATTTTACCAGACGTTATCAAATAATAAGCTATTTAATCACAATGCTTCTCCTCTCGGCTTCTGAAAGGATCATAGTATTTCAAGAGCATCCCTTGGCATAGGTCACAGAGACTCTTTAAGATCACACTGTGCTGCTTGGTAGTACTGTCACACCTCAGGCATTTCTTATTCACCCTTTCTGTCACTTTTTTGTAGTCCTGTAGACCTTGGTGTCAAATTAGAAATCATAACCTTGGCACCAGTACCCTTTCTGGTTGTAGTCTGCCAAGTAAGGTAAAGTATGGGCGTAGATCAAGGCAACCTCTGACAATCAGTTCACCCATCAGTTCATGCATGGGAACTGCATCTTAGCTGAACTTCATCATCAGGGTCAAGACTCTTCAGTATGTTCATGAACACTTAATGGCTGCTGTATCTTTGCACTTAATTACTGGGAAGTCTGGTCTTGTTTAATGCAATGTGATTGGGCTGCCCTAGTCTCGTGTAGCCAGACCTTCAGACTGACGGCAGAAGGTCTGGGAACCTTGGCCACTTTGAACGGCCAAGGACCGCCCAAGAGGCCATATGACTGACAGGTAAAACAACCAATCACATTTCGTTTTGTGCTGTCTCATTTTTAGGGGCGTCACAATAACAGTCCGGTTTAAAACACCTGGACATATTATAGTCTCTGCCACAAACTTTACATATTTTGCATACTTTTGAAAATCCACCAGTTAGTTGATTCTGATAAATACTCATTGTAACATGATGGCTTTATTATTTCATGAGGGGGTTTGGCATCACAGCATCTTTGTTTCCAGGTGGAAAAAGCACAATGTGTGTCTCTCGGAAATCCTGTATAATTAAAACAATAAGATGATGACTTCAAAACACCTGAAGTGTTTCCAATTTTGTGTGCCATGTGCATCAGATGTTCAGCCAACGGGCCTTGTGCATGACGTCTGATGCTGAGACTAGGGCTGCCCAAACTTTTCATGTAGTGTGGGCATTTTGTCTGAGAAAGGTATAGGTGACTTCCATGTGTTCTCTTCAGATCTGAATAACAGCATAGCAGTCAAAGATGGTTCTTGGCCCAGAAAAGATTGAGAACCATGATGTCATGCATTACTCTTAAAGGAGACCTGTTATGCCCCTTTTTACAATATATAATATAAGTATCAGGTGTCCCCAGAATGTGTCTGTGAAGTTTCAGCTCAAAATCATTTTGATTGGAAGCAGAAACATGCTGGTTTTGTGCATGTCTCTTTAAATGCAAATGAGCTGCTGCTTCCCACCCCCTTTTCCAGAATAGGGCTGTGCCTTTACAGCTCATACCTCAGATACTCAGCAAAAAAAAACTGTTTGAGTTTTGATTATCATGTCTATGGTGCTGAAATCATGCGTTTTAAACCATATTAGTTCATATTAAACTTCTGATATACATCTGAAGCACGCACACAGAAAGTGGCCAATCACAGCACGTTTCGTATTTCAGAAGGGGGGCCTTCATTTGATATAGGAACTATTCGAGCCGTTCATGCCATGCCAAACTGTGGAGAGAGATGTTGATATAATGTAAAATATGTGAAAAATAATGTTTTTCGAACAACCTAGTGTGAGAGCCTGTTCTAGTACACCCCCAAAACAAAATCAAGACTTTGTAAAAGAGCATAATAGGACCCCTTTAAAACACACGAGTTCTACTTCCTTTCTACTTCACAGTGGGGGTGAAATCTGATGAGCTCGTGTTTTCACAAGTTTGTAGAGTAAGGCTTACCAAAAAAATTACTGGGTTAATCTTTTTCAAGTTTCCTGGGTTGGTATAGTCGGGGACCTGATTATAGCACTTAAACACAGAAGACAGATTTTCATGATATGTCACCATTAAAAGAAAAATATTA
This sequence comes from Cyprinus carpio, assembly GCF_018340385.1. Lineage (NCBI taxonomy): Eukaryota > Metazoa > Chordata > Actinopteri > Cypriniformes > Cyprinidae > Cyprinus > Cyprinus carpio. Next base: position 9,280,583 of record NC_056614.1, read on the forward strand.
CAACACCAATGCATTTTTTTTCATGTGTTAATAACTGATACACTTTGCTAGTGTTTTGTGCACCATTTGATATTCACTGTAGTGTGTGTGTGTGTGTGTGTGTGTTTCAGCATGGAGTCAAACCAATTACGGCATTCTCAAAGGGACTTTAGTATTCAGCTAGAAAGAGACGAGGAACAGTATGAAGATCTTGTTCCTCGCCCAAGCCGGCACCTGTTCATGCACAAGGTACTTTAAAATACATGTACATGTAGAAATTTATGTATAAATGAAGCTTCCAGTCACTGCCCCCAGCTATTGAAACCATTAAAACCCATTAAAAGTACTAAAAACTTTCGAACCTGATCTGTCAATGATCATTCTTTATATCTTCATTGAAAAGTTCAACTGTTTATATGTCCATTAGTCAGAAAGTATTTGTTTTTAATATTGATTTTTGATGAAGATGAGACTTCATAATGAGTAGGGCTGTTAAGCAATTAAAATATTTTATCTAATTAATTACATAATGTGATGAGTGATCAAATTATTTGCAGTTGAATCTCTCACTGAATCTCTTATCAGAAAATAGCTTTAGAATGAAATATTTTATTTAATTTAACACAAAAATTCTTATGCATAAACATTTAGGCTACAATGGCCAATTGGTATTTAAATATATATTTACAGTACAGGCTGTGTACTGCAGCTCAGAGGTAGCATGAAATGCATTTACAGTGCAATTATAATCACACAGATAATGCCATGAGATTAATGGTTTTTAAATGGGTATTAAAGGGATAGTTCACCCTAAAATTTACAATTATGCCATCACTGAAAGAAAGAAAGTCATACAGTTTTGAGATGACATGAGGTTGAGTAAATGCAGCGCTGCAGAGTTTAGTTCCAACACACATACCATGTTGTATAAAATCTGTAAACAGCACTCTTATAATATTGTACTCATTACTTGTATGATATTACTGCTATAATATGAGACAAAAATCATACAGGGTCTGTTTTGCCCCTGTTTCTTGGATTTTAGGGGCATACAGTGTGGAAAATATTTATTTAATCCCCTGCTGATTTTGTAAGTTTGCCCACTTACAAAGAAATTAAAGGTCTGTAATTTTTATGGTAGGTTTATTTTAACGTATAGAGACAGAATACCAACCAAAAAATCCAGAAAAATGACCCATCTTTCGTGTTCTGGCTAAGGGAACGAGGTTCTCGTCCAAGATTTTACAGTACATGGCCCCATCCATTTGCCCCTCAATGCGGTGAAGTCGTTCTGTACCCTTAGCAGAAAAACAGCCCCCAAGCATGATGTTTCCACCTCTAGGCTTGACTGTAGGGATGGTGTTTTTGGGGTCATAGTCAGCATTTCTTTCCCTACAAACATGGTGAGACGAGTTAATGCCATAGAGCTCAATTTCGATCTCATCTGACCACAGCACTTTCTCCCAAGCCTTCTCTGAATCATTTAGATGTTCTTTGGCAAACTTTAAACGGGCCTGTGCATGTGCCTTCTTGAGCTGGGGGACCTGCAGGATTTCAGTCCATTGCGGTGTACTGTGTTACAAATGTTTTACTTGGTGTCTGTGGTCCCAACTGCCTTAAGATCATTAACAAGCTCCTCCCATGCAGTTCGGGGCTGATCTCCTCCCTTGTAGTTTGGGGCTGATCCCTCACCTTTCTCATGATCATCCTTACCCCATGTGGCAAGATCCTGCAAGGAGCTCCAGACCAAGGCTGGTTGATGGTTGTTTTGTATTTCCTCCATTTCTGAATAATCACACCAACAGTTGTCTCCTTCTCACCAAGCTTCTTTCTGATGGTCTTGTAGCCCATTCAAGCCTTGTGCAGATCTACAGTCTTGTCTCTGACATCCTTGTGGGAGCCATTTCTTTGTAAGTGGGCAAACTTACAAAATCAGCAGGGGATCAAAAAAAAATTTCCCCACTGTATAACTGCATTCTAATAGACTACATAATGCAATGAGTTGTTTTTCTGCATATTTGTTATCAGTCATGGTATGAAATGTAAGATGACATAGGTAGGTCTGATGATGCATGTTAAATGTGTCAATAATTTGCCTTTTTCCATAACGAATTAATTAAATGCATTAAATCTACAGCCCTTATTATGAGTAATCATTGAAGGTTATTCCAAAGGGTTCACAAACTTTTTCTTGCAACTGAAATTCCTGAATCTAAAGATACAGTTTTTTTTTGCTTACAAGTGAAATGGTAATGCTATAGGAATGCTCACTATCAGTATTAAAGGTGCCTTAATTTTGATATGGTATTATTTTTATTTATTTATTTTAGATGAAGAGTGGGGTTCACTTGTGCCAGCGTTGGCTCAAAGGAAGGAGCATATACTGCTGTTCCAAACTACTGCCATCCAGGGGGAAGTCACGCTACATATTCATGGGCTACCTTCTTATGCTTCATGTGCTGGTTTTCGTGTGCCTCAGTTGGTCCCTTTAGAAAACAGTTGTCACCGAAATCACATTTGCACAAATAGAAGATCTGCAAAAACTGGTGTGGGCAGTGTAACAGAAAGGCCCACAGTCCAGGCGCTTCTACTTACTGTGATGCATCAAAAAATCAGTGTAGGAGCTTCTCTTTAGCTGCTCACTCAAATAGTGTAAATAAGAATGGTTAACTTAGATTTTCTGAGACACCCACCTTGATCTGAAACTTACTATGTTTCCATATAAACTTCAACACGAGCATTTATGATGCAGAGACCTCATGTGTATTGGCAGGTACACAGATGGCAATTAGAGTTTGGGTTATCTTATGTAATTGCTATGCACTGAAATCTTAAATTTAGTTAAGCAATTGTTTTTTACATTCTACCATCAAATAAACCGAAGATGAATGTCTTGTTTGTCTGCACTGGAAATGAACATGAGATCAGAAAATAATTTAATTGTTCTGTGTGTACAGAGAGAATATTGAGTTAATGTGCAAGCTTTTAGAAGTTGTTACACTGTAAGCTAGCAAACTAAAACTGTTAGAAGCTTTACTATGAATCTGATTACAATGTAGAAACACTGGAATAAAAATTGTGGTTTTGAAATTGAAACTAAATTATGGTTTCTTTTGAGGGTTGATTGTTTTATCTAATTTATTTGTAGTATGAAACTCTCAGATGTTTGCTTGCAGAGCCATAAAGTTATATTGTGTAAAGCACTACATGTTTTGCAACACTGTATATCTGTGGAGTATGGAGTATGATATGAGAAAAAGAGTAAATCTTTGTTGAATTAAACTACTGAGAACTTCCATGTGTCTGCGCAATATTTTTTAATAAAAATAAGCACAAAGATTTTTGCTATTAAATAATAAAATTTGAGTTAGACATTTAGTGGCCTTCAATTAAATCATGTGTACTGCATTTGATTTCTAAGTCCTATCATTAATAGCATTTTATATTTTTTCACATACTGAAAATGCTCTTCATCATTACAGTATGTTAATGCATGTCTGGTATAAAGCATTCATCAATATTGAAGACTTGGAACAATTCAACCTCAGATATTTGAATCGGCCCTATTTATTGACTAACCACAAAAGTGTAAATGTAACTCCTGTCCAGTCTCTTGAGATCAGTATACCACATAGAGTAATGTGTATCTTTAATCTGTTGTAACTTGAATCATACAGAAAAATGTGCAGCATGTTCAACCACCGTCATCAAACCATAGGCATAGTTTAAATCAGGAAAGTACACCATTATATTGACAAATACATCTTGTTTGTGAACAGTGACACAAGGACTTGCAATTTAGATGGCACTGATATGTTCAATGGCATACATATTTACTTTTTGATTAAATTCCGTATTGCATTGTGTTGTGTTTTAGGATTAAATGTATACAGTTTACTGGGGGGGAAATGTCTATTTGCGTAAACTTAGCCTCTATGTTTAAAAAAATAAATAAACAGATGACTGATTTTATACAACCAGCCACCATATTTATTTATTATTTTCTCTCAGATCACCAGTGTTGCACTGTTTGCTTATACACTTATAGCCAATCACATTTTCAGTTAATCTGTATTTTATTTTTTTTTAACATTTCTTTCTTGACTTTTTCAAACTTTAACATGTAAACAAGGAACACTTATAATCAAACCTTCTCACCCATCCCAACAACCACAAAACCTTGGCATGCAAAAATCTTAATAAAAATTTAAAAACAACAACAACATATAAATACAAAAATAAATAACTACTGTATAACCATGAAATATACAATCCGGATTGTTGTTATACTTATATTGCATATCTTCACACATCTAGTGCCTCGTCAATATCTCCATCTTTAACAAAATCCAAAAATGTTTTTCAGATATCATTGAATTCCGAGGATTTTTTTCCTTATTATATATTTAAGTTTTTCAAGAGCCAAGCTTGAAATTAAATTTTTTTAACCGTAGTCCAAGGTAATGGCAACTAGCATTCTTCCATCATAGGGGCAATAGAACATCTGGCTTGCAGCAGACAGAAGTCCACTAATTTTCTTTCTTTACTAGATAAAACAACTGTCTTCATAAATACTCAATACACATAATACACGGCATAAAGGAATTGGAGAAGTAAATTGAGAAACATACTGAACCACCCCACCCCAAAACTTTTGCACATCTTCACATTCCCACACAGTATGAAAAAAATTTACCTTGTAGTTTATTACATTTAAAACATAGGTCAGGGATATTTGGGTTAGATTTATTTAATCTTACAGGGGTAATATAAGTTCTCATTATCCAACTGTATTGTAAGAGTCTCAACCGAGTATTCATCGTTTGTGCTTTTAAGCACATCTTTATTCAAGTCATATATCCATGCTTGTCTTTTATTTTCAGCACTTTCTTTATGATTTCCTAGAATATTATATAACTGGGTAATCTGCCCTTTAGACAGACAATCTTGTGTGGAGAATGTTTCCAATAAGGACACTGGGGGAAGTTGAGCAGAATTCTTTAAGCATGAAAATATAAAACTTCTACCTTGCAGATATTTTAAAGAATGTTTCCGAGGTAAATGGAACTTCATTGCAAGCTTGTCAAATGATATTAGAATACTGACTTCATATAAATTAATCACCCTAGTTCATCTGTATTTAGTTATGAAGACCAAAATGAAATTTTTAGTTTCCAAACAAGCATCTCAGTGTAACAGACAGTTCTGAAGATGCAGAATGCAAATAATTTAAGGGCAAGCTTCAGTTATATCTGTGACATTGCAGTTATAATAGCATGAAAGGTTTTTGTTCCACTGAGAGAAACCAAAAGAAACCTTACAATTATCTAAAATTGCTAGTATTTTAACAATACAATTAGAAGACAGAGCCCCATTAGTCCAAGTAACTGATTATGTAGGTTTTGTAAGTGACTTTCAATAAGTTATAAGTAAGAGTTTATGGAACTTCAAATGACTTCACTTTAGCATTTTATACTATAACAGCATTTTATTAGCAAACAGAGAATTGAGGTGTGTGCATTTCCCTCTTCAACACTACACAGTGGGTAAAGCTGAGGAACAATGAGGTGTTACAGAGTGAATTTTCATACCTCAAAATGTATTTAATTCTTGTTATAATTCAGTTATGCTACATTAGACCTTCACCATATAAATAAAGATGCAGGATGTCTGTACATGCAAGCAGAAGACATACAGTATTACTTTTCCAAAGAAAAACAACAATTAACAACATGACACACTGATACAATTGCACAACAGAAACAGTAAAGACAGATATTGCATAGGTTAAAACAAACACATAATGTAATTTGTAAAACAACAGTACATGTAGTTTTTTCCCACAAAGATCAAACTATTTTAAACAATAAATAATTACATTCCAACAGAACCTAAAATAGCAAGCCTTTTCTTTCAACTTGCCTTTAAACTGTCCCAAACCCCTAGTTTAAAAGAGAAAATGACTATAGAAGAAACCCAGTGATGAAGAAAACATTTTTTTTTTTTTAAATGGCATATAAGAGGTATAGCTTGTCGATGTTCATTTGTGCAGGAGTCATTCAGAAAGTATTCAGACTCTTTTCTCCCCCTTAAGCTAAAATGCTTTCAGTATTTTTTCACATCTATACTCAATGCTCCAAACCATAAAACACATTTGCAAGTTTATTAAAAAGGACAAAAACTGAAATATCACATTGAAATATGTTACGTATTCAGACTCTTTGCTGTGACGCCTGAAATATAGTTTAGGTGCATTCCATTTCTCTGGATCATCTTTTAGATGATTCATTTTAGCATAAGGATGCAACATAACAAAATGTGACAACAAAATATAGAATTATAAATATATACCTATAATTATATTATTAAATAAATAATGAAATGTATAAGGTATCTAAATTCTTTTTGAATGCTGTATAACTTTACAAATGGTAGATGCTCTTTGTGAAAGGTTCAGTTTTACAATCATTTGTCATTCAGTAATAAACTACTCAAAGTGCAGCTAAAGACCAAAACAGTCTTAAATAAAAGTGCTGAACAATTTTTGACTGATGTTGAAATGTTTATAGGGCACTAATGACACAGTGGCAGTAACTCGCTATAGACCTTATGTAGCCCCGCCCCTTTTCAACACTGTGCTCATTGTCTATGTCTTCCAGCATATATTTCTACAACCTGAAGGTAAGATCTTACAGAATTATGAATTGCCCAAACATTTTAAAATCTTCCCAGCTGACATTTGTTATGACATCTGCATCAAACATTACAATGCTTATGACAACTTTCGACAACTTTCTAAAGATAAGGTGAATACTTAACAATGGAGAAGGCTTGCACATAATTCTTTCAGTGTGCTTTTGTCACTGAAATTGATTGAGATGTCCAATCTTCAAATCTAAGGTATTTCAGGTATGGCTTGAAATACTTCACTGACCTACACCCATGTTAGGTTATTAAAAATAACATTTATAAAACAACACCAATTGCCAAGATTTAATAACTTACGCAATGTGAGGTATATTAAACCCTGACTTGTCAAGTTCTGTTGTTATTTTTTTAGCATGAAAGCCAAAAACCTTACTTCAGTGTAACAGCTTGTTTTATTAAGGTCTGGGCATTTGAAATATTAATCATCCCTGAAAATACTCATTTGGTTTTGTTAAAAAAATCTATTAAAAAAATAAATAAATATGTAATCATCTGATTAAAAAGAGAATAAACCTGGAATTGTTGGAAGAGTGTGAGATTCTTCACAGTGGATATATTTTTGATGTTAGATTAGTATATAGTCATTACATCATTGTAAAATAACCCCCTACAGTTTAAACAGGTCCAGACGTTCCAGAGCAGGACCCCTTGAAGGGGTTTATTTTGTGACAATGCCTGACTGGCTGTATATGATTCTACTTATTAAACGGTTACCAAATAAATAAATTGGTATAAATTATATATATTTAGTGATAAAATTATTTAAGATGTCTAAAATACCACAGTGATAAACAGTAGACACAAAACTATGTAGCAGCTGTGTAGGAAACTGTATTCCAGGAAAAAAAAAGAAGAAAAAAAATCAAACAAACAAACAAACAAACAAACAAAAAAAAAACACTGGCTATATATATATACATATAAAAACCCATAGAAACGTAAAAATCTTTGAGTTGTATGTCAATTATTAAATGACAAAACTTTACTTTGTATTTTTTTCCACAAAGGTATTTTTAACATGGGGAAAATTATACAGAGCCACTTTGGTGCAAATATCTGTCATTTTATAATGACTTTTTCAAAAAATTGTTAAGGGGGTGGGGGGCAGACATACAGTGCATGCATAGCCTAATCGATATTTTGATCATATATTTTTTCCAAACACACTTTAGCGATTCAATTCCAGATCAATTTTATTTTTTTATTTTATGTTTATTTTTAGGTGATATGTGATATGTCATTGCTGATGGGGGAAGGTATGAAAAAAGTGATTTAAATGAAAAGTCAAAAATTATGAAATGGACATGAGAAAGATGCAACACATTGCAAAACACTTGCAGTGTAAGCCACACCTTCCTTCTTCAACAATTACCTATCACCTATAAATTAAAATTAAATTAAATTAAAAAAAAAATTATCACCTATAAACTGTTATATACAAGCTTAATAGTAATTATAAGACTGATGTGGTTTAGATGTTAACAGAACTTTATTTAATCATGGCCTTAAATACAAAAGCATTTTCTGAAACAGAAGTTGTGACTGACTCTACTAATCATATTGTGACACATTTCAGAGTGAAAATGGGCAAGAAAAAATGTTAGGACTTGATTTTATCAATAAGTTGTTGACTGGATTGTGTAAAGTATGTGTTTCCAACTGGAATGGTCACTGAACTTAACTGCGTTTTAGATGACAAGTAAGCATATTACTAGAAAAGCAAACATGCAAGGATGAATTGTTCACAATAAGACCAGTAACATGCATTAAAGGAATAGTTCACCCAAAAAATGACCCCTTTTGTTAATGTGTTAATGTTTAAAAGATAAAATATTTTTCTAAAAATCGTTGTGTCCAAATAAAGAAAGTCGTGTACATCTGGGATGACATGAGGGTGAGCAAATGGTAAGAAAATTTAAAATTTTGAGTGGACTATACCAACTACTATATATTTTAAAAATATAAACAGGGTAAATTTTTGATGACTTGAAAAGTAAAAGAAAACATGCAGGCTGTTCACTATTTTGTGAGGAAGAGAAATTGTACACAATATTTAATTGCTGCACATGGATGGATTGCTAAACAAAACACCTCAGCAGCTCTGTAAATTGACTTTTGCTCTGTCTCTGTAAGAGCTATGCAGGTAATCCTTATTCCCCTGGCCTAAAGAGGCACTTGTCCAAGGCCTGCTCGCAGCAGGCAGGGTGGAACAGGTTGCAATTTTTACATTGACCCAAGGTATACACTCTTCTAAAGGTTTGATTTATTATTGTATCAAAAAGCTGCCTCATAGGTAGCCTAAACCCTTAGCTGCAGTTTGACGTAAAACAAGCACAGTGATGCTGAAGCACCATGATTTCACTTGAACAGGCTCACTGTTGGATTATGTAATTATTACACAATATCCTATTACAGCATTGAAGCTATGGATTCATTAAAATGCTGCTGCTCATTTTAATGAATGCAACAGGGGTCTTGTCTCCATGGCCTTCCATGTACTGCAGTTAAACAATCAGTGTATTACAACGATGGAAATATGGCTAATGTTACATGTGAGTGGTTACCTTTTTGATGTCAATTTAATTTTCTATGCTCTACCATTATTTAAGCAATGACAATAGCACAGACAGTGCGGTGTTACATTTACGAATATGTGATATGCTACATACGTTTTTCAAGGAAGGTCAATCAGGGTACACTGCTGGAGAGATTACTAATCCTACTATGGTCAAGAATTAGCTCATGATTATTACTTAGCCAATTCCTCGATGGAAGTCACCAAATTAATATTCATGAGCAGGCATCGCCATAGCGGTAAGGCTGAAGCGCGCACTAAATAAAATGGATCCAGCCGTTTTCCCATTCCCTCGGAGGAGAAATTTTAAATCTGTGCCTTCTTACTCTGTAATTATTCCCATTGTTGTTGTCCCAAAATTCACCTCCCACGACACAGTACTTGATGGCAAACTGCAGCGTTCCTCCAAACTCCAGAAAGGTCGGGGTGATTAATTTGAAGCTAAACTTGTCAGTCTGCCCGTCGCTGGAATGGGGGACGTAAGACGCCAGAATATCCATAAATGTCATCCAGTTATTTAAGGTGTACCTCATATAGACTTTTTTTTCGAAAGCCAAGTTAAGAACCCGCACGACACCCGAGAGGCTGAACTCATCAGCCTGAACAGACTCCAATAAAACCTTAACTGCAGAAACTCTGTCAAGGAAGTCTGGCAGGGATCCTGGATTTGTGAAGAGCAGCTCCATAAATACGGACTGGCTTGATGTGTTGGACTTGTCGAAATTGTTCAAGTGGAGCGCTCTGGCTTTTTTAAATTTGTCAATAATGCGGTCTGGTACCTCAGGCATATCCGTGTCATCAAAGTGTTTGATAGAAATCAGGTCCAGGCCCAGAGAGTCAGCGAAACGTACCTTTTTCTGACTGCTTGGGCTCCGGCTTCGTGCGATCTCTAATTTGGCTCTTTCAGCTGATGTGGGGAGAGACTTGCACCTGCGGCGCTGTGTCGGGCTATACGGGGGCTTCAGGGACGACTCCCTTCCTCTCGGTTTTTCGTTCACTACGCTGATTTCTAACGACTCACAGTCCCCATTCTTGCCCTCCTCTCCCTCCATCTCTTCTCCGTCCTCCAGCTTTTGCTCTGCTGCTAAGCTTCCGAACAGCCCAGCGATACAACTGTAGTTTCTGGGGATGCAGTTTTTGGGAGGCAGCATTACCACAGCAGCCTCGGCTTCCATACAAGTATCTGCAAAATCCTTTCAGAATTTTCAGTCGAGATCTGATGTTACTTAAGTGTCCATCCGCATTGTAGGCTACGGGAAGCTATGGTTGATGGTAGTGCGGGTACCTGAACCAATCTTCGCCGAGATGCTGCTGCCGTCTGAATCCTACTATGGCAAAGCTTTAGGTTATGAATATTAATTAGGTCAAGCCGACGTTTCTTGCCAACCTTCCTCAATCGCGAGAAACATAATTAATATTCATAAGCCAATGTAAGCTTATTTGTCAGCTGACTAGCATTCATTTCCAACGTCTTCCTTTCAGCAAATCAACTGAACCTGAAAGGCGCGTTTCAATAATTAATAGGCTATAAGCATAAGCACCTCCCTCACCGTAACGTTACTTGACGTCTTGGAATTCTCTGCCAGTTTAGACACACTCCCCTAGTTACAAGTTCGTGCTCTGGATCACGTCGCAGATAAAACAACACAATAATAATTCAGAGTAAATGTTCTTTACAAAAAAAAAAAAAAAAAAAAAAAAAAAAACACACACCCAACAGGGAAAAGAAAAAAATGATACCTATCAATATTGTGCCTGTATGTTTGCTATTCATTTTGCAAAGCTTACGCAACAAATAGGAGGGATTCATGCGACTAGCTTTATTAAATTGCGTAGGACTTGTCAATTTTTCACAAAATTAAGAAAATGAAGCACGCAATAAGTAAATAAATAATCATTCTGTCGTGAATGTCTTTAATGGAAAGACCATATTAAAATAACAAATTACCCAAACTACCACAAAGTGTAATCTAGACTGCTATTTAATTTTTAAGACTTGAACAATATATTGTTTTATTAACAATATGTAGGCTACCCTACTTACAACAAGTGTACAAAAACACCCATTACGACATTACGGATCATCTTTTTCCACTAGGCTACGTAATCCTATCCCACGGTTGTCAAGACAACAGGACTCTAAACATCCGTTCGCGCATTTTACTTAACAGAATCGCCATAGGGTACCAGTTTGTGCCTCTATACGTACCCTGTTTTTATTGCCCGGCAGTAGGCTACCACGTTTAGGATGTTAGTGTTGTCAAAACTAACGTAAGTTGTTTAGGCTACTTTGCATGTTTGTTATTCATATGATGCATGTATTTACGCATAGGCTAGACATGTGTTTGCTATGTTTCATGCAGTCTTTCAGTAGGGTAGTTAATTAGGGTGTTATTAAACATGTTTTCCTTAACTACAGCTGTGACCTGCCAACTTAGCTAACTTGTAAAACACAAAATTATTTTTACATAAATCTCTTTTGTTGTTGTTGCTGTGGCTGTGATTGAAGCAGTCCGGAATGAATAGCACTGAAGTCCGTGCATCAGACTATACTGATGCTGAGAAACAGCATACGACTACTGACAGCACAAAACGGAACACAGAGTCTTCGGGCAGACAATATGTCAATGTGTTGTTGGATCTCAGCGAAGAGGATTGTTGCAGGGAGCACAGCATAAATTTGCTTCAGAGCCGCACTGGCTGGGAAGATGCGGTGAGTCATGTTTGTTATCAAAAAACACATCGGAAAAGGAAACGCACATATTCGGACAATGCTTTCCCCTGAACTATCTGATCTATCGATGATATCACTGTATCATTTATGTTTATCAGTCGTTGTCCATCTTTGGATCACTATTTTGTCGTTAATTGTAGCTAAACCATACATTCGTTTGGGAATTATACATTATTATTACTATTATCATCCACTGATCTATCATTATTATTTAAATTGTGTTATGAACCATATAATCTATAAGGGATTGAATGAGGTACACACACATAAACAAATGGGTTTTAATTTAAACAAAAGATCATCCATTTGTAATTGTTTGCTTGTGTTCCTCCCTAGGTTCCTCCCTCATAACTCTCACTGTATTAACAGTACAACTGTAGTCTGGCTGCATTAGTATATCAGTGCATTATTTAATGTTCCAATTATTTTTAAGGTTTTAATTATTTTCATTCATTATTTTGTTGTTTGTATATCCATAATTTCATAAAACATTAACTTCATAAGTTGTAATGTCTGTGAAAATGCAGTGTAAAGGCCGCATAAACTTTGTGATGCATATGCATGTCAGATGAAACTTCTGTAGTGTTCTCACGGTGTAAAGCTGACATTCGATAATAATTTCAAAGTAAGAAACTCACAGACTGCATTTTTTAACAGGTTGAAGGTTGGGGGAGATTTCCTTCTTTTGGTGTATTTCTTCAACCTCCAAGGAAGGGGAAAAAAATCAAGCAAGACTTCATAGACTCTCACTGTCTCCTCTGTGCAGACCTTAATCTTTCTGATTTGCCAATCTACTGCTCTGCTGGAAATGCTTTGAAAAGTTTCAGAAAGACTGATCCAACCATTCTAGATCTTGCAGAAGAAACTGACAATTCCTCTTCAGATGAACTTTACTCTCTCAGTTTATCTCTGCAAAATATGTCAGCACCATTAATGAACAAATTGCTGTCTGGAGATGAACAGTGTACACAAAAATCACCATCAGTCTGCTATTACCATACAGAACCGTGTCAAATCCTGAAGGAAAATACAGTTGCTCTTAGCATCAGAAGCTTTCGTGTGTTGCCACCTGTCAAAGAGTCCAGAAACCAGAGGAAGAGTCTTTTTAAAAGAGTGGAGCCAACAGATTTCCATCCAGCAGAAGTTGTCACCAAAGCCATAATGCCAGATGCCACCAGAGCGGTCACTGCTGATGAAAGATTGAGTGTCAGTGGTGACCCAGGAAATGTCTTCAAGGTCCTCACAGACTTTATTCCAAAAGAGAACGGCTACAGGTTAAAGGAAGCTCCCTGCACAAAGCATTGGCTGTCCCAGGAAAGCAATCACCTGCCATCTATTTTTAACATAACTTTTCAAAATAAGTATAATTTACCCTCCAGCACTGTGTCAAATACATTACCACAGGCTTTCTATGCCCTGGGAAGAAACCTCAGGCAGGAAGAATTGACAAGGCCTTCTACCAGGAGCAACATCAGTTATAGACTGTATTCTAGCCACAAAGCAAGAGATCTGAAAAGACCTGAAGCTCATCGACTAATGCTGATTGGAACGAGATTTCACATGCCTATGTGAATATAATTGATCTTTGAACTCTCTGTACATTGTTGCACCATATTGTTTGGAGAAAAATAAGTGTTTAGAGACTAAGAACAAAAGCTTCACACTTCAGTTTTCTTCAAAATGTGTGCTACATGAAGATGACTATGCAACATAAGATAAAGAGAAGTCTGATGGTTTTTCTGGGAATGCACCATCTAATTACTCAGAACCATACTATTTTACTATGCATGTTCAGTGTTCAAACTAGCTAAACACTGTCCAACATTCACAAAAAAAAAAAAAAAAAAAAACAGATTAACAGCTGAATTCAGGTGTGTAGGCTAGTTAATCCTTTACAAATATACAACTGAATAGTACTTTATATCCTTTGCTATTTGTATATGGTTTTACTAAAATCATAAGAGATAATCAAAAAAAAAAAAAAAAAAAAAAGTAACCTTCAATGGTTTTTGATTTTTTTTTCTTCAAAGTATTATTTTGCTTCAAAGTATTATGATTCTATGAAATGTATCACAACTAGGGAATGTAGTAATGTACTGTTCTACTGTGTCCAGCTGAATGTACCAAAAATATTCTGATTTAGAACACAGTAATTTGCAGACACTTATATTTGCTCAGGACAATAGAAGGAAATAAAACACATTATTGTATTTATATAAATAGCAGTATTATGCTTGATTCAATTAATGGCCAAATATTTCTTTTCTGCAGTTTATTTTCCAGTTTCATGTGCATCAGCATAGCCTCTAAACAACAGAACATAGCTAGATTATACACATGACCAGCCTCTAAAGAACAAAAATAATCATAATTTTATAATTATAAATTATGTCCTATACTAAATTAAATAAGACATGGTGAAAAACAAAATGCAACATAAAAGTTATTCTTGGCACAAAAATATGCATGCACTCTTTACAGAGAAACACTTTCAAGTTTTCTATAGCAATAGTTTTCACTATGACATCATCATTGCCTACACAAAATTAGCATGTATTTACTTGCAGTATTTTTTCCAATATCTAAATAGCATTTCAATTAACAGAGGCTGAATACGAGAGTTCCTAGTGTTTGGAATAAAAATACTAAAGCTCTTTTACGGTTAGAATGTTGAGAAGCAGCCAATGTAACGTCATAAAGGGAACAGACACTGTGTCACTTACATTCTACTTGTGGAAATTCCACTATATACATAAAGTACAGGAGTAAAAATAAATTCATAATTCATTCAATAATTCATAGCATATCCCATTTATATATATATATATATATATATACACACACACACACACACAGAGAGAGAGACATGCTAAATGAAAATAAAGCTATGGTTGCCTTTCATATTTAGTGTCTAAGGCAAATGAGTAGTGAATTTTGACACACAGAGATGAAACATTCATAAGAACCAAAACAATAAATATACGCACAAAAAAAAACTCCAATAAAGAAAATGAAAACAAAAAGGACATCAATTCTAAATCTCATCCATTAAGCAGCACTGTGATTTCATTATCTCAGCCAAAAGCATACGAACACTTAAATTAAGGCATCAACAAAAGGTTTATACAGTATGTGTAAACAGTTACTTAAAATCATAAGGAGGGATAAACATATTCCATCAAAATCAATACTTGCTTTCAAAGAAATATTTAAGGTTTTGTTTTACAGTAAACATTTGTGATTTGCGTATTTGAATCTACTCACAGTACAGAATGCAAATCACAGTAAACATGAACAAATCCTCAGCACTGCTTTTGAAGGAAATGTGATGTCTGGAACATGCATAAGATGCAAATTCAACTGATTTAGGATGTAACTATTAAATTATGACATAACAGTCATAAGAAATATTTGCATGAATTTTGTAATGATTCAAGACCTAAATATACTCACAGTGGCTATTAGATGGGTCTAGAGCATTGCACTATTAAATATAAAAAAAAATTCTATACCACAAGGCAAACAAACAGCCCAAGTAAAAAAAAAAAAAAAAAAAAACATGTACAAAGGCATTAAGACTCAAGACATCTAAACAATATCAGACTAGAAAGTACACCTATGAGATAATACATTTTATTTGTGGAATGACTGTTTATCATTTCTGTCTGATTTCTGAGTAACATCAGTACGAACATACTACACATTGCCACAAGAGGCTCTGACTTGACCTACTACAACAAACAAAATACTTTAAGGACTACCAATGTATGTTGATCATTAATAGGGAGGCGATAAAGTGCTGCAAAGGTGTACTTATACATCCTTAGACTTGGGCAGATATGCAATACCTTATTGTGGACTTGTGTCTAAAATAAAAAATTCTATGATTACATACACAATTATTACCCGACAGAGTGCGCTCTAGATGGTTGTGAGGAGCTGTTTTGAAGTTCTGCCAGCCTTGCTGAGGGAGATACTAGGATTGACTCCTTCATTATGTGACCTAAACCAACAAAATCACCTTTGATGGAGCATTTAGCTTTTGGCTTTCTCATTGTGTTGAAATAGTGAGATGAGCTCCTCACACGTTTGGGTTTCCACCGAGCTAAAGTGAGACTCCATGTTCCAGGCCAAGTCTGCTGAAAGGAAGTCATCCACTGCTGTTTGGGTCTCGTTGCTAGTGTGGAAGAGGTGGCCAAGGCTCTGAAAGGAACTGGAGATGGTCTGGGTTTCAGCAGTGCTGAGCCTCACCTGCCCATCATGGGAGCAAGGCAGAGAAAGTGGAGCAGGCCTGACATCGGTCTGTGTTTCTGTGTCTGAGGAATCTGTGCTCATGCTGAAACTAGACTGTCTGAGGATACTGCCAAGGGGCATGTGCCCACCCGTATCTAGCAAGAAGTTAAGGTCTGTCTGGGTCTGAGTGTCAAACATCTCAAGCTCCAGATCACTTGGTTGTACCCTTGTTCCAACGTCACTGTTGTGCCCATTACCAATGTTGTCGAAGAGCAGGAAGTCAGTCTGTGTCTCAATGTCTAGGAGTTCCAAAGTTGTCTCTGTGTTCAGACTGTTTGAACCACATTCTTCTGTCTGAGTCTGAATGTGTGTCGCATTAAGGAACTCTTCAAAGTCAAAGTCAATACCAGTGTGATGCTGTTCATGCGTAGCAACTAAACCCGAAGAACAGCTTGAACCTGCCCCAGTCATGCTGTCAGAAAGTATATTCTCAAGGTCGCGGAAAAGTATCATGGTCTGAGTCTGGTTGTCTGCTACTGTGTTTTGGTGCAAAATGTCAGTCTGGGCCCCAAAACACATGGATGCAGCAGTCTTGTCCTCAAAAAGCCCAGCTCCAGTGCTGGTCAGAGGATCTTCTAAACCACTGGTTCTGAAATGTGCGTCAGCCTCTGCAGTCTGAGTGGAGACACTGAGAGTATCAGTATCGAAAAGATTTGTGCACATTGCTTGGTCCATTTGGCTTTCATCCACTGGGGCTGCAGAACAGCTCGTTTGTGTTTCTCGGGTCACATTAAAGGAAGAGAAACTGAAAACATCTGTCTGCGCTCCGATGGAAAATGTGGCTTTGATTTGTGAGGGTAGTGTCTGGGTTTGCACATTAACAGGCAGCTGAATCTGAGCGCTTACGCTGATGTCTGTCTGAGAGCAAGAGGACACAGCAGGCTCACAGCAGGGGGAAACAGTCAATGATCCAGCATCCATCCCTTTGTTGAGGTATGATATGTCAGTTTGAATGTTTGTTGAAGTGGTTTTGTTTCTGGATCCAAGATCCACTGGATCTCCCACAGAGGCTTGACTCTCAAGATTGACCTGTACTCCTGTGCTAATTGTTTCCTGGCCTGATGTATGTACAGGAAAGGCCTCTTTGTAAGTCTTATTGTTCAGATCAGACACCACTGTGCTGACCGACGGTGACAAAATATGCACAGTGCTTACAGACCCTTGTGCATCCACAGACAAGACCAATGACCTCAAGGCACTACTTTCCGTGGAGGGTAGAAGAACAGGCAGGTGGGTGAACTGCATAATAGGAACGTTGACCAGGGCCACTTTAGGCTTTGGGAGAAGGAGCTTCTGGGTGTGTTTGGGGTGGTTAGTGTTGTGTTGTGCTGTGGCCGAGGTTCCAGAGATGAATATGGTAGGGACTGCTCCTTCGCTGAACTTTTTCTTACACTCTGGAATTTCATTTATTAGTTCATCAGGCATAAAATTTGTTGTACTGCTTGACAATATTTCCATTTTCCTCTTCTTCACTGGTGGATACCTAAGACAAACACTGCATTTTAATAAGACGTACAGTATGATTAACAACCTTACACTGGGATATAAGTTAGCAATGAAAGACTCAGTGACTTTCCTCAGCCACACATTATCCTTGGTCAGACATGCTATTTATTTGAAAGAAGATATTAGTATTATGATTTAAGCAAGCCAAGGTGGCAAATATACTATGCCCTTTTTATGTTTTCCTATTGCAAAATTTACCACCACACTCTTAGCTAGATAAAATGAGTACCTGTGCTCTTTGGGAACCTCGTGGCCTGTTCTGTAGATATGAGACAGCAGTGCTGCTCGACTGGCATAAGGACAACCACATGTACAGCTGTATGTCCTCCCACAATCCTCAACATGTCTCCGCAGGTCCCACTCAGTACTGTAGCCATTACTGCACTTTGAACACTTGTGCTTCTTTTCTGCATGCATCTTCATAAAGTGCTACACCATTAGTAAGATTAGGAAACATGTTAGTCAGCTGTTTTCCTAGCAGGACATAAATTATTTATCAAGTTCTAGAAAATAATAAAAATTGAATTAGTGTCAGTTTACTGAAGGAACAGTAAAATAACATCACAGATTTTTTTTTTTTTTTAATTCAACCTCAAGGCAAATAGCAATGGCAAATACCTGTTTAACAAGTGAAAACTGAGAAAAGGGTCTGTTTGGTCCTCTTGGGCAGCCTTCTATTGGGCAACAGTAGAGCTTTTGTGATTCCTTAATGTCCTTTCTAATTGTAGGGTTGACCAGCCCCTCCTGAAATCAAAAGAAATATAGTGAGAAATAGGTTTCAAAGATGACAAAAAAAGCAATAAGAATATGTTTTTTTTTTTTTTTTGTGCAAGTAGCAAGAAAACATCTTGGTTCTGTCTGTAATCTTTATTCCCTGTATACAGAATGAGATGCTGCTATGCTGCTAGATGTAGCTATGAGAATCACAACTCAGATTTTTCTATCAAGTAGACTTGAGACTGAGTAAACTGAGAAGAATAGCAAGCAATGCAGCATCTTGTTCCCTACTCAGGGAACCAAGGTTACATACTAATCTGAGACATGGGAATAGGAGATACACACTTATGAAAAGCCATCGCATTGACCCTGAGGAGAATAATCCACTCAGTGTGAGTCACCGAACACGATGAAATCCAAAGCATGGACAAACAAACAGAGAAATAACCACAAGCAGATAAATTGTGTTCCTGAGGAAGAAAAATCTAAGTTGTGATGGTATTAGCGCAACATTTTGAGGCATTATTGATGTGATGCCTCAGTGTTAGCACCATCATTCATTTTCATCAAATGATGGTCCGTTTTAATCATAACAAGCGATCATATTCAGAAGAATTTTCCCACAGAAGACAGAAAAACATAAATAAAACAGCATGAGATTCAGTAAATGATGAAATAATTATCATTTTTGGATGAACTATTCCTTTAATACTTTTCAGTCTGAATGGTCAGGTCGGACTTAGTATTTTTTCATCAACAGGTTGCAAGAAGAACAACAGTACACTGCTTTCCCATGCTGCACAGCAAATAGACAGAAAGCAGATTTCTTTGTAGCTTTTGTTTATACACAGAGGGATGCAACAATCAGAAAATAACATTTTTATGTCAAAAAAAGCATGAAATTAGCAAGACTTCCAACCCAGAGTTTTAACCATGTTAACAATAGATATTCCTCCTCAGTGCAACAAAGACTTCAGAAATCTGAATCCATGCTTGGCAAACAGCCCTGGCTCATTCTGTGTTGCAAACTGGGTTATGTCACTCAGGCTGTCAGCCTGTCAAGCAGCTCTTATTCAATACACTGCCAATTCCAGCTATGAGCTGGCAAAAAAGCTGATAAGGAGATGTTTAACATCCTCAGAATAGCTCTGACAGTGAGGTTTCTCTTTATATTATAGCACATCTTTGAAGTCAAGCACCATCATTTAAGAAATATTTCCTATCTGGGGTTTATAAAAATTAATCAATTGTATTTAACTAGCTAAAAGTACAAAGTCGTTTGTTATTCAAGTGCCGCTCTTCTGACGATTTGTGCTACCCTGTCAGATTTTACTACCTCCCATTAAAACAGTTGGTAGAATAATTCAACAATGAAAAATGCTAACGTTACCTATCAGATTTTGCTTCTAGCTTGATATTAGTGTTTTGTGAGGCTTTATTAACCCTTCTCCAACTCTAAACCTACCCTTACAGTATTAAAAAATACAGTGTTGGTAGCATTATCTGATAAGTAGCATTATTTGTTGGAACACTGGTTATATGGCAAATCTGGTGCATGTTATAAAGCTATGTGTTTAGAGTACGATAAAATGTCAGAAAAAAAAGATATTATTAAGACATACATAACGGACTGTAAAAGAGTCAAGATATAAGTGTAATAAGACTCACCCTGTAAAATGAAGCAGAACTGAAGCAAAAAAATCACAAATTTTGCATGGTTATGATGTAGTGCTGTACCTTGATTCGGTGGGACTTGACCAGATGCATGTTAAGTGCTGGAGTGTTAGGCAGAATCTTCCCACATCCTTCCACCGTACAGAGGATGTTGGTCCGCACTTCTTTGGTGAGCTCTGTTATGGAGGGTTTAATAATCTCTCTGTCTTGTAAAGGCAGCTTCTCGATGCATTTTTGCCTTTTGTGACGGCTATTACTGTTGACTGTTGAAGCAGCCATAATTCAACACACCACGACGCAGACATTTACTTCCGGGACACGTCGCATAGCAACCAACTAACCACATACAGTCTGCACATTTACTTCCGGAATACACACAGAAATGCATTACATTAATTTGTGTTTGAGACGAGTTTGCACCAGAGGTTTATGATCTGAAACTTACTGATATCCTTCCATTGTCCTCATTTGTAAGTCGCTTTGGATAAAAGCGTCTGGTAAATGACTAAATGTAAATCTAATGAAACTACTTGCAGAAGTCTGCAACATTTTAACATTGTGTCTATACCATTACTTGGATCATCAAAGCAAACGTTCCAAATGGCCAGTTGTCGGTAGCTCAGGCGCGTGGAGTCTGTCAGAAACAGGACGGGACACCCATTTACTGTCGGTGGCTTGGCACGCGTCCAGTGTAGACAGAACAACTTATATTGTCTAGCAGTCAGACACGATATATAACACGATGCTTTTATCGGGGTTTTTGATTAACAGAAAGATTTATATAAAAATATAAATGGTGAATAAAAAAGTTAATTATTTGAAATTATTTAAATATAAATCATTATTCACACTATAAATGCATTATTTACAAGTAAGACAGGAATTAAACATTGTTGGGCACGTAGTAGCCCAACACACAAGAAGCACAGTAGAAAAGTTATAAAGTCAAAAGTGTCGGATATAAACTCGCAAGTGTATGAAATCAGGTCAGAACTGTGAGACAGTAGGCTGTGCGTGGCTTCCCATGCAATTATGTGGTTTGCGTGGTGCCTAAGCACGCTACTGACTGATCCCAAGCATTTGAAGGATAGAGTAAATATAATAATATGCAAAGAATATGATAAACACAGAATAATAATTAACGCTGATATTCAGGGAATTCTTTTTGTACCCTAGAACTGAAAAGTAGAATTTTGCTGACATAAAGCTGTTGTACAATAAGTGATCTTTTTCTCTATATATATTCAATATCAAACAATGTTTACAACCAGTGTTACACTTTTATGTTCATCTGACCTTAACCTTTGGAAAATCAGTGAGACAATGAGGATGATACTAGGTTTTTTTGTGATAGGCTAATAATATTAAATGTAGTTTTGTTGTACCAAACGCTCGTTGAACTGAGCTTTAATGACTTTTAAAATAGAGTTAAAAAATATTTGTCATAGCCCGAGAGAGAGAGAGAGAGAGAGAGAGAGAGAGAGAGAGAGAGAGAGAGAGAGAGAGAGACAGAAACATTCAGAAATACACGGGTACAGAAACTTGTCAACACTGCCCCCATGACTTTTATTATTAAAATTGCTTTGACAGATTGTTGCCTCCTGCAATACGTTTCCTATCAGATGTCAAATAGATGTTTAGAGAATGTTTTTAAGATGTTTGATTTAGAATGTATGTAAAACTGACATCTCTTAAAGATGTCTCTAAGATGTTTGCACACAGGAGCGATCTTTAACAGACATTTTGCTGACATATGTGTGCTATCTGGGGCCACACTACTTAATCTCTGTGTCTGATTTGAAACGGGCAAAGTGCTAGCGTTAACGAGCCATAGCTGATGAAAATAACTAGTCCTCCATAAAGTATTTCACTCCATTTTTTGGTGCTGGCTCATAAAAGGCCCCAGAAAATTCTGTTGATATACAGGTTCAGTGTATTTTCAACACGTTCTCTTTTATAGAACAAAAGTAAATCTTCAATGTCAGAGGCCTTCAGATTTGCTTTTCTTTGATGTTACCAGTTTTATTTTAGTAAAAATATGGTATTTGTTTCGACGTATACAAAATTTTTTCTATCAAAACCTTTATTTAAACCATGCTCAAATGACGCTAAAAATAATACATGCTGTATTACCAAGGTTAACTGTTAAAATATTTTGTCTCTCCTTGCTGGATCAGCGATCCTTACAGCTGTCTCAGACATGTCCTCTTATGACACTGATAGACTCTACACATGACTACTCTAATGTTTTTTATATTTTGCAGGATGCAAAATATATATTCTCTTGTATGCACATCCTGGTTGAATTGATCTTTCTCTACAATGTCTGTTGTGATCAGGGTCTCTGTGCTGATGCTTGGCTGGAAACACCAGGGCCTTTGTCTGTGATCACAAAATAATTCCTTCCTCTCTGAGTGATGGCTGACAATAGCGGAGTAACTGGACCTTCAGCCATGCCTGCCAAAAGAAAACAAAATACTTTATTAACTGCAGTGAGGCAAAAAACAAAAGCTGACGGCCTGAGTGGGAAGTATAGGCAATTTCAGACAATTTTGACTTCTGTCAATTGAAAGTTTCTGTCCCCTCTCACCTGAAGCAACGCAGTGGCGCAAGGAATCTAGCAGACTGCTGCTTGAGAACCTGACCACCCCTCTGAAGAACTCCTCTCTGTCACTGAGGGTCTGGTTGCCATTTCCCCTGTACCTTGTCTCAAGCTAGGAGAAAACAGAGGATCCGTGTAGTAAAGCCCATTTTTGAATTTCAAGAGGCTTGTTTATTGTGGTTAGTTGAAATGAAATATATGTAATTTTGTATAACAAATAAACTACTGATATTCAATCTAAAGGTGGTTATGTGAGATTAGCGGTTTACACACTTACTCTATACACTGCCGTTTCTAGCTTTGGTGAAGGACTGTGTCCAAATGCCTCACAGGACATCTGATGTCTCATCTCTTCATGGTCACCGTGTTCCTTTCCAATACAGGGATCTTTAAAAAAGACAAGAAAAGACCAACAAAACTACATAGATTAATTATAGTTAAGTTATATCACATCTATTCCCTCACTGTTTTCACAACAGCAAGCATAGCAGTTATGAATTTAAATAAGAATGTCTGCTAACACAACACAAGTTCCATAAAGTGTAATGTGGGGAGTCTGCTATGAACACATTTTATTGCCGATTTGGAATAGTATTTAAATCTGACATCTGACTGGAATTTTCTATTTAGATATAAACTTATATCTAGTGTGCTTTTAATTTATGCGTTGGTTCTCATTGCAATTGATACACAATTTCTATCTCATTTATCATTATCATTTTCTATCTCTATAGCATCTCATTTCTTTGTGGAGATTATACACATTTATCACCTCACATGAACAGCTTTGATTCTTATGTAAGATACACAAAAATAAAAACGTACTTACGGGATGAAAGGGTGTTTCTTTCCTGTGGGATCCTTGAGTGTGCATTTGGAAAAACCTATCAATAAAAAATACCCAAAAAATAAATAATAATTAAATTAAAAATACATAAAATAAGTTTAATGTTTATTATCCAAGTGAAATTTTCAAGCATTTACAGAATCAGAATCAGAATGAGCTTTATTGCCAGGTATGCTCACACATACAAGGAATTTGTTTTCGTGACAGAAGCTCTGCAGTGCAACAGAATGACAGCGACAACAAAAAACACATAATAAAGAATAAAAAATACAAAAAAATACAAATAAGTAGGTAAGAAATGACAATATACAAATTGACAATTGTATGGCAGGTATATTACAATGAGCTATTGTGTATGTACAGGTATATTATGTGCAAAAAAATTTAAGGTACACTAAGGCTGTGTGTTAGATAAATAAGTGTGTGTATGTAAATATAAATAGTGTAGTGTGTTCCACAGTTATTATCAAGTGATCATTAGATGGATTGCCTGAGGGAAGAAACTGTTCCTGTGTCTGGTCATTCTGGTGCTCAGTACTCTGTAGCGTTGACCAGATGGCAACAGTTCAAAGAGGAAGTGTGCTGGATGTGAGGGGTCCAGAGTGATTTTGCCAGCCTTTTTGCTCATTCTGGATAAGTACAGTTCTTGAATAGAAGGGAGGGTTGTAACGATGATTCTCTCAGCAGTCCGGACTACCCTCTGTAGTCTTCTGAGGTCAGATTTAGAAGCTGAGCTGAACCAGACAGTTACTGAAGTGCAGAGGATGGATTCAATGATGGTGGAGTAGAACTGTTTCTGCAGCTCTTGTGGTAGGTTGAACTTCCTCAGCTGGCGAAGGAAGTACAACCTCTGCTGGGCCTTTTTCACAATGGAGTCAATGTGAATGTCCCACTTCAGGTCCTGAGAGATGGTGGTTCCCAGGAACCTGAATGATTCCACTGCAGTCACAGTGCTGTTCATGATGGTGAGTGGGGGGAGAGCAGGGGGGTTTCTCCTGAAATCCACGATCATCTCCACTGTTTTGAGCGTGTTAAGCTCCAGGTTGTTGAGAGTGCACCATACAGCCAGTTCTTTAACCTCCTGTCTGTAAGCAGACTCGTCACTGTCCTAAATGGGGCCGATGAGTGTGGTGTGATCTGCAAACTTCAGGAGCTTGACAGAGGGGTTCTTAGACGTGCAATCATTATTGTACAGGGAGAAGAGCATTGGGGAGAGAAAGCAGCCATGGGGAGCTCCAGTGCTGATTGTACGGGTGCTGGATGTGTATTTTCCCAGCCTCACTAGCTGCTGCCTGTCTGTCAGGAAGCTGTTGATCCACTGACAGATGGAGGTGGGCACGGAGAGCTGAGTTAGTTTGGGCAGGAGGAGGTTTGGGATGATCGTGTTAAAGGCCGAGCTGAAGTCCACAAACAGGATCCTCACATAAGTCCCCGGTTTGGCTAGGTGTTGCAGAACATAATGCAGTCCAATGTTTACTGCATCATCCACAGACCTGTTTGCTCGGTAAGCAAACTGCAGGGGGTCCAGTAAGGGTCCAGTGATGTCCTTCAGGTAAGCCAGAACCAGTTTTTCAAATGACTTCATGATGACAGATGTTAGAGCCACAGGCCTGTAGTCATTAAGTCCTGTTATCTTGGGTTTCTTTGGAACGGGGATGATGGTGGAGCGTTTGAAGCAGGAAGGCACTTCACCCAACTCCAGAGATCTGTTGAAGATCTGTGAAAAGATGGGGGCCAATTGGTGGTTTTCTTCTTTTGTTTTTCCTGAAGACCTGGCACACATTTACTTTGTTACTTTGAAAAAAATCACAACTAATTCATTAGAAAATTCAAAATTGATCAATGTTTTCATTCTCCAATATTGCCTTCAATGCATTCTTGACATTGACATCTTTGGAACTAGACAACTCAAATCACATTAGGATCATTAGGAAGTGGTCAGGGTATGCCAACATTCTAGTAGGCAGAACAACATAAATGGAAATTATGTCATTGTCATAAATTGTTCATTTAAAATAAATAAATAAATAAATAAATTCTAATGATATTGTTAGTTTTTGTTAGTTTTATGCTAACATGCAATCAAGGTCTTCGGATACTATAAGATACAAGTTAATTTAGGCTATTTAACATTGTTACGTCCCTCGTTATTTAGATGTTATTTGTCTAGGAATATTATTAGACGTAACAAAAGTTTTGCATGTGTGTCAATATAGTGACGAGAATCTGTTATTGGAAAGGGAACAGACAACCATCCATAACTGAGTTGAAAGATTTTAATTCTCCAACTACAATAAAGTGAAGTAGTAACAAAGGGAAAAATAATAATGAAGAATAATAAAGCAATGAATATTTATAATTAGTACAACGTAGCAAGAGTAACCAGAGCAACAGACAATCTGGGGAAGAGGAAGGAGCAAAAGAGTGGTGCTTAAATCAAAAAAAACTGAATATAACAAAAAGCCCCTTTAACTAAAGTTAAAAGAACTAAACTAACTATCAACAACAACGGTAGAAAGAAACATCTTCAGCGTACAAGACGCTCTAACTAAACTATACTAACTAAAACAAAAAACATACATAATTAGCACCACTCCTAACACTAGTGCATCTAATACATCTCCGTAACTACGTGTGCAAATGTAAGTCGCGACCTGCTTACCTGGCTCACAACCTCTCCCATCAGTCTACACAATGTTAAACGATGAACTGAGATGAAGATTTCATGACAGCAACAAACATTTAGCAGGCACTGCAAACACGTAAGCTACCAAGGGCAACACAGTGCGCCTTCAAGCGCAAACAAAGAGAACTGATCTAACTGCAAGATCACAAAAGCAGCGAGCCCCGAACAATAATCAGTCGCTCAGACTGGTCTCTCAAACAAGAGAACCGTCTTCACAGCGTGTGCCAACTCTTTTCCCAAACCAGAGTCTGTCTTCATCCCCCCGCCATTGAAGTTAGAGCCATTCATAAACTACCCGGCGACAGGCGATTGGTGGCGCGATCCCAGACGTCAGCATCCTACGTCAGCTGATTGGGACAGGCGGACGCTCCCATCGAGCTTCACACCTGAAACAAATAAAGTACACAAACATACACGCCAAGCATATGCAACAACATACGCACAAACAAAAATTACGAAGCGCGGCGTACGTAACACTCACCCCCCTTAAAACTCAACCTGAAGCAGTATTTAAGCTCTAGATAAGGTGTCAGCAATTTTATTTTATGTATATTTTTTGTGTTTTATTTTGGGGTTGTAATTTTGCACAATCAACGACCAACGCATAAGACGTTGATTGTGATTGTACATTCTGGACAAGAACCACTAACGGATTGTGATCCGTGTACACAGTAACAGGCAGAACAGATGACCCCACATAAACCTCAAAGAATTGCAAAGCCAGAATTAGACCCAAAGCTTCCTTCTCAATGGTAGAATAATTTAGCTGATGTCGGTTGAATTTTCGAGAAAAGTAACAAATTGGATGCTCAAAACCGACATCATCCTCTTGAATAAGAACAGCTCCCATGCCTAAAGCACTAGCATCAACTTCCAATTTAAAACAACGTGTACAATCCGGAGTAGCAAGAACAGGTGCACTAGTCAACATACAACTTTGCACCTTCAAAAGCTTGTTGACACGCATCAGTCCCAAATAAAAGCATTCGCTGGACTTAAACTGGTTAGAGGATGTACTACAGTGGAGAAATTTCGGCAGAAACTTCTGTAGTAACCAGCCATGCCTAAAAAACGACGTAACTCTCGTCTTGTCGTTGGAATAGGAAAGTCAGCAATAGCAGATATTTTGGCACTAACAGGGCGAACTTGACCTTGACCTACTTCTTTGCCCAAATAGGTGATCGTTGCTTTACCGAATTCGCACTTAGCCAGATTAATTGTCAGGGAAGCATCAGCCAATCTTTCAAAAACTGTCCGAAGAACAGTCAAATGCTCGGACCAATCAAAAGAATAGATTACTAAATCATCAAGGTAGGCATTACAATTTCTCACTCCTGACAACACAATGTTTACAAGGGCGCTGAAAAGTTGCTGGGGCGTTTTTCGCAGCCCAAATGCCATAACCCGGTACTGCAGGAAGTTATCCGGAGTAACGAAAGCTGAAATATCCGCAGCTCGAGCGGTCAATGGCACTTGCCAATACCCTTTCAGCAAATCTAATTTCGTCACAAACCTAGCAGAACCCAAGTTATCGATGCAGTCTTCCATCCTGGGAAGAGGATAGCTATCCGGTACAGTCACAGAATTTACTTTTCGATAATCTGTGCAAAACCTGAATGTACCGTCAGATTTTGGAACAAGAAGACAAGGAGAACTCCACGGACTATAGCTAGGTTCAGCTAGGTCATTCCTCAACAAATAATCAACCTCAGTCCTCATCACAGAACGTTTCAAACTATTCACACGATAAGCATGTTGCTTGATAGGAGAATTACACGTCACTTGAATATCATGCTGCAATACATGCGTTTGAGTCGGCACATCACTAAACAGCATGGGAAATTCTTGAAATAGCCTCATAACGTCCCATTTCTGTGACTCAAGCAAATTCTCAAGGTTTTCAGACAATTTTTTTAAAATCTCAGAATTCGAAAGTCTACCACACATTGATAAATCATTACGAAGTGTAACACCATCATCAGGATCACACTCACCAAGAGAAAACCGCAACACCTCGTCCTTCACTATCGTAGGATCAGACACCGCAACAACAGCAGCAGCTAGAACATCAGTAGGAACAGCAACAAGCTTTTTTTTTCTCTTCCACAGATTTCTCAGACACCTTTCGAAAACAATATAATTTCAACATGTTAATATGGCATGTACGAAACTTCCGTTTGCAGTCAGGCGTGTGGATTACAAAATCAGTCTCACTCAATCTCTTTGATACCTTGTACGGACCAAAGAAACGAGCAGTCAAAACTGAACCTGGTACTGGTAACAGTACCAAAACTTCGTCACAAGGTTTGAATTTCACGCACAACAGCTTTCCTGTCATACCATTTCTTCATGCCCTCCTGAGCAGTGGACAACGATTTTCGTGCAAATGAGCACGCATTATGTAGTCGTTCTCGGAACCGACTGACGTAATCTAGGACATTTTGTTGAGATGACTTAGTGTCATTCAACATTCCGTCTTTCAACACCTTCATCTGCCCTCGTACGGTGTGACCAAAGACTAAATCTGCAGGACTAAACCCCAGAGATTCTTGGGTTGCTTCACGAACTGCAAACAACACTAATGGTACTCCATCGTCCGATTCTTTACGAGAGCTTAGACAGTACTTTTTCAACATTGACTTCAGCGTCTGGTGAAATCGTTCGATAGCACCCTGGCTTTCAGGATGATACGGGCTCGAGATCCGATGTGAGATACCCAAAGTTTTCAACACTTGTCTAAAAAACATTAGAAAGAAAATTCGTACCCTGGTCTGTCTGCACGATTTTTGGCAATCCGAACGTGGAAAAAAACTTTATCAAAGCTTTAATGATGACAGGCGCAGTTATTCTTCTCAAGGGAACAGCCTCCGGAAATCGTGTCGCAGAACACATAATAGTTAACAAAAATTGATTACCTGCTTTTGATTTCGGCAAGGGACCAACGCAATCCAAAATTATATGCTCAAACGGTTCGCAAATGACAGGGATCGGAATTAATGGAGCTGGTGGAATCTTTTGGTTGGGCTTGCCCATCACTTGACACTCATGACATGTGCGGCAATACTTAGACACATCGCTCTTCAAGCCAGGCCAAAAAAAAATGTTTGAGAATGCGGTTGTAAGTTTTTGTCACCCCCAAATGACCTGCTAAATCATGATCATGTGCCAAGCTCAACACTTGTTTTCGATAGACAGTAGGTAAAACAATTTGACATACAACATCGCACTCATTCTCCCCATCTCTGTGAGGATGCCATTTCCTTAACATCAACCCATTTTCGATCACGTATTCAGCCGCGTTGACTTTATTAGTTTGAGGACTTTCCGCAGCAGAAAAACATTTAGTTAACGACACATCTTCTCTTTGTGCAGTCTTAATTCCTTCATGAGAAATAGGTTCAGCTAACAATTCAGACTCAGCTATTGCCGTATCAGACTGTCTGTCATGTCTAACATTTTCAGATTCTTTTGGACCTGACCCAAAATGTTCCTCGGTGAACACAGGTGACAAAAAAGTGTCGGCCAAAACAATGTCATCTCCAATTCTGCGTTTTTGAGCACGCGTAACTACATTAGCAACAAATACCTCCGGAAAATTATCAGATATATCACCAACAGGAATAAAACAGTCAGGTTTTTATCAACGACTTCGAGCACAGGTGACACTTTACCTCCCGCCAAATCGTTCCCGAGAATGAATGCAACACCTTTCACAGGAAAGGAAGAACGTATCCCCACCTTAACAAAACCTGAGACCAGGTCACATTGCAAGTGTATCCGGTGCAGCGGTACCTTTACAACACCCATCTCAATCCCTTGAACTAACACACTTGACCCACAAAACGTCTGCTCCGACAAAGGAAGTGCATCAGAGACTACAAAAGATTGAATCGATCCCGTATCCCTCAAGATTTGTACCTCTTTCTGCTCTCCAGGTTTACCATTTACGGAGATTAACCCCTTCAACAAAAATGGTTTAAACCCTGAGTCAATCGCATCTTTCTCTAAAAACCGCTTTAGGACGCACAGTCTTCACAAAAGTAACAGGCTTTAACTGTCCTTGCTGAGCCTGAGTCTTACGTCTCAGCATTAAACAATCAGAAATAAGGTGTCCCGTCTTGTGGCAATAAAAACATTCTCGTGTTTCTTTATTCTGTGGTGAACTGATTTTAGCACGGGTACTTGAATTTTGAGTTGAAAACGAACTCACCATTTTCTCTGGGTCGGGGGTAAAGCGAACACACTCTTATGCGTTAACGCATACTCATCTGCAAGAATCGCAGCTTGTGATAACATGGTGACCTTTTGCTCATTCAGGTACGTGACTACTCGTTCCGATAGACAATTCTTAAAATCTTCTAAAAGCATTAACTCTCTCAACGAACTCAAATCTTGCACGTTGTTAGAAGACAACCATTTATCAAAAAGAATTCCCTTCTCACGGGCAAACTCCACAAATGTCTGAGCTGACTTCTTATGGTTCCTGAAACGTTGCCGATATGCCTCAGGCACCAATTCATATGCACGAAGAACAGCGTTCTTTACGGTATCGTATTGCATGCTTTCTTCTAAGGTTAGTGCAGAACAGACTTCCTGTGCTTTTCCAACTAATCGACATTGTAGTAACAGACACCAAACCTCTTTTGGCCAACGAAGTGCAGCAGCCACACGCTCAAAAGCAGCGAAATACGCATCCACTTCGGATTCTCTAAAGTGAGGCACTAAAGCGATCTGTTTACTAACATCAAATGTAGTGGTCGAAACATCACTCACAGAATTTTCTGAATTTACTGAAACAACAGGATTAGGCTGCACAGTTCGGCCCGAGACAACCGTCGCTGAATCCAACTCGAGCTGTCGCAGTTTCACCTGTGTCTCAGCTTCAATTTCCAGTTTACGGATTTCTAGTCGTAGCTTAATTTCAGCTTGGCGCGTCTCAGCCCGTTCCTGCGCTTCCATCTGGATTTTGGCTAGGCGGACCCTCAGTCGCGCATCACCCCCAGAGCCAACGGAAAGCGGAGAAAGTGGGTAGAAGGGGGGTAAGCCAGCCTTGGGCTCGGCCTCAACCTCCACCTCAGCATTCTCATCTTCTGCTTCCGCCACATTTCCCACACTAGTCAAACGTTTTTCCACAGCCGACATGCCAGCCCTCTCACTATCCGCATCTGGAAATAAAAATACTTTTAATTCGACCAAGTGTTTCCAAATTTCATTCTTAATAATGTGCTTTAGAGATTGCCTCACCACAGGAATGCGATAGTATTCAGCTATCTGCAACAAATCGTCTTTTCTACATCGATCAAAGATTTCTAAAGTTGGATCAGCAATAAATGATTGCAAATCAAAAGTACTCATTGCCAATATTCCACCATACTCACTTCAACATGCACTAATTCCTTTCCAGCGCAGTTCCCCGCACCACACACACACAAAACATAAGCAATATAAAAGTTAGGACGAGCCCCCAAATATGTTTTGTGCTTAGTTATTTTGATTTTATTTGTCTAGGAATATTATTAGACGTAACAAAAGTTTTGCATGTGTGTCAATATAGTGACGAGAATCTGTTATTGGAAAGGAACAGACAACCATCCATAACTGAGTTGAAAGATTTTAATTCTCCAACTACAATAAAGTGAAGTAGTAACAAAGGGAAAAATAATAATGAAGAATAATAAAGTAATGAATATTTATAATTAGTACAACGTAACAAGAGTAACCAGAGCAACAGACAATCTGGGGAAGAGGAAGGAGCAAAAGAGTGGTGCTTAAATCAAAAAACTGAATATAACAAAAAGCCCCTTTAACTAAAGTTAAAGAACTAAACTAACTATCAACAAAAAAAGGTAGAAAGAAACATCTTCAGCGTACAAGACGCTCTAACTAAACTATACTAACTAAAACAAAAACATACATAATTAGCACCACTCCTAACACTAGTGCATCTAATACATCTCCGTAACTACGTGTGCAAATGTAAGTCGCGACCTGCTTACCTGGCTCACAACCTCTCCCGTCAGTCTACACAATGTTGAACGATGAACTGAGATGAAGATTTCATGACAGCAACAAACATTTTGCAGGCACTGCAAACACGTAAGCTACCAAGGGCAACACAGTGCGCCTTCAAGCGCAAACAAAGAGAACTGATCTAACTGCAAGATCACAAAAGCAGCGAGCCCCGAACAATAATCAGTCGCTCAGACTGGTCTCTCAAACAAGAGAACCGTCTTCGCAGCGTGTGCCAACTCTTTTCCCAACCCAGAGTCTGTTTTCATCCCCCCGCCATTGAAGTTAGAGCCATTCATAAACTACCCGGCGACAGGCGATTGGTGGCGCGATCCCAGACGTCAGCATCCTACGTCAGCTGATTGACAGGCGGACGCTCCAATCGAGCTTCACACCTGAAACAAATAAAGTACACAAACATACACGCCAAGCATATGCAACAACATACGCACAAACAAAAATTACGAAGCGCGGCGTACGTAACAAACATGCACTGTGACATTTTACAGTTTCAACTTATAAACTCCTTGAGATTTTAAAGTCAGTTTAATAGTATTGAAATTCAAGTTGAATCTAGTATAAAAAAAGGTTTGAATTGCTTAAATTATTTCTTTTTCATCATATCATTTTTTACGAGCTGTATTCATTTTACAAAACCAAGCATCCACTTTTTTCTTTTTTAAATCTATTATTCGCTCGCATATCTCCTACAACTGAGGATTTTGTTTTTGTTTTTTGAGCAAGGTGCCACTGTCAGGGGAGTCAAAATATAATAACATCATCATTAGAGTTGCCAGTTAACTTCAGAAATGGAAAATAAGGGCTGATTGAGATTCTTTCTTTTATTCTTTATTCTTGTAGAAAATAAGTGTTCATTCTTCAAGAAAATAAGGAACAGAATAAGGGACGATCCAAATATTTGTAATGATAATATATTTTTAATAATATAGGCCTATATCTGCCTGCAGTTAAAAAGTTATATTTGTTTTGCTTCACCCATTTATGTAGGCTACAATTCTAAAAAAATACAAAAAAATTTAATTAAAAAAATGCCACCGGCCTGAGTAAATTTTACCATTATAGAACTGGGGTAGTAATTTAGGAGGTGAAAATACTATGAAATTACAAATGGCATGGAATTTTAAAGCATAACCACTGAAAGTCTATGAAACATTAGACAAAAAAAAGCTTTTTTTTTTTTAAACAATGGCACTTAAAGTTTTCAACTAAAATATTATTTCAACAATATAGCCTGTGAATAAACAAAATGCATACTTTTCAATGAAAGAACACTAAGAGAGTGTAGGTTGCTTCTGGTGTTTGGATTTGTACTTCAATATAATGAGATCCAAGTTTAAGAATAGCCTACACTAGGTTTTTTTTTTTTTTTTACTCTCTATTTAACAGCATTAATTTACAATGAAATACGTCTTCCTTCAGGTAGGCTGAATGTTTTCTGCATTGCTAAATGTTGGGTTCATGATGAGTAAGTTGTAGTCGCCTCAAACTAATTTTGTAAAATCAAACCGCTGACGGTGAAGCTGGGTGCAGTTAGTGCGAGTCACGCTCGCTGTGAAGCGGGAGCAGCAGACGGAGGATTCCGCTTGGTCTTAAAGCCTTCATCAAATGCCTATGTTCACAAATAACAATGATTTTCGCAAAAATAATAATTATCAATTGATAATTTGTTATTATTATGGTATTGTGAAAATAATAATATGGGCTGCGAGAAAATAATGAATAAAAAGAGTAGGGCTGCTGTGAGTGCAGGCATGTTTCAACCCCTCCCGCTCTCTCTTGTGAAGCCAACAAGGAAGTGACTAAAACTGCAATTCATCGACTGGCCGCTTGAGGCTGGCTGCAAAAGGTAGTCAATCCCATAGACTCCCCATGTTAAAATGCCCAACTTTACAGCAGAAAAAAACATGTTTACAGCCTGATTCAAAACATTTTTTTGGTCTATATAGCTAATTTTGCCCTTCATGACAACTGTGAGGGGAGTGAATTTTTTTTTTATAACTCATCCGTTTAAATTATATCAAGTTATTATATATTATATTAAATGAAATTATATAAAGTTCTGCATAATTAAGGGCGTGGCCACTTGAGTGACAGGTGGATTGCCGCTGCTGACAATGCCGTCGAGCTAGGTGGGCGTGGCTTCAACAACCAGCTCCTACCTTTTTGCCCATTTTCGATTATCCGGGAGAGTCGCACGGTAACTCGCTGCCAAGATGGCGACAGCCCGCTCTGCACACTTTGAGCTTCAAAACCGCTCTTCAGGAGTCTATGGGTGACGTCACGGACACTACGTCCATTTTTTTATACAGTCTATGGTTTCAACCCAGTAACATGAAAACACACCATTCCTCGCGGCCAAAAAACAGACCGGCTGGAGGGGGTTGGGGGTTTTTGGGGGTAGCTCTGTATAGCTTGTGGGGGTACAAATAAAGATGTGAATTTCATATGGACAGTGTCTTATGAGGGTTTCAAACTTGCAAAGCAGATTTAGATAGGACAAATGCCATTTTGGTTTTAGAACAACTCTGAAGAAAGGTTTTGATCCACTTCAAATGTTGACTACTAGCGCAATATAGTTTATTAGTTATTATAACTTAATTTCAGAGGAAGTTGCCTCAACTAAAAAAAAAAGACAAAAAAAAAGATGCAAACTGTTGCATTAATTTTATTTTGTTGAGTCCATACAATATTTTTTAGAATGTGAAATATAAATTCTCACAGATTGCAGCCTACTCATTAGCAATATACTGAACCATCTCTTTGTTTTTCTAAATCCCAAACAGAGTCCAGACATCATCAAAGTATCTGTCTATGAACATATTTTATAGGCTATTTTAGATTTGGGAAATACACATGCGTTACAGACGAGACAAAAAACACCAGAGTTTTTGGGAGACAATATATTTTTTAGACTTTCTGTGATTTACAATGTACAAACCAGAAGCAACAATTTCTGCAGAGAAGGGTTGGCTATTCTCAAAAAATAAAATATCAATTTTATTTCAATTTTCATTTTAAGTGTTTGATAGGAAAAATCAGTGTTTAGGCATCTCTCCATTTTGGACCGTTCTGAAAGCAAAATTAATGCAAACGTGTATAAAATACTTTAAAAACATTAACAGAGATGTAATAGGTCTGCCCCCCACGTAAGATTTTTCTAGTTACTAGTTGTTCATTTGTCATTATTCAGCTAATCGCAGGTTTATATTAGATTTACATCTATAATCCATAATGAGCCTTAATATATTCCGTGCTCAAGCACATGCATTAAGTGTGCCACAAAGCACAGGCAGAAGTAGCCTAATAATTGAGAAAAAGGAGACATTTTAATTATTTATTAATAAACAAATGTTTTCTTGTCGGCTGCAAGATGAAATTCACAGTGCTGACTCTCTCCACATGGACGCACCTTTAACGAGAAATGCAACTTCAAAGATTACATAATGATTTCATTTTGAATTGGTTCATTTAAAAGTAGACATTTCAAGCTTTCTGTAGATATATTTCTCATATATGTGAGACACCCCAATTTTAAGTTATTTCATTATCAGGAAAAAAATTTAGTGATCAAGAGGGCGCCTCCCTGTCATGCATGCGCATTAATAATTTTCGCACAAACACTTGAATATGAATAATTCACATTTTGCATATTCATTACAAAGTAAATAATTTTTTACATGCAATTATCCAAAATAAAACCAAACAAGATTTGTAATGAAGATAAAATATGTAGACAAACAAGAATAAATGCTGTGCGTGCACTCAGCATCATGCGCACCGCGCAAATCTTGCGCTCTGATATTTTACACACCTGCATTTAAATGCGGCTGCAATTTATTTATTTATTTATTTTTACTTAAATTATATGAAAGCAAGTAAAGAAGGCTCCCTTTAAAATCACTCAAGTTGTCAATTAATGAAGCTCTTTTTTACATGTGCATTTTGTTGATTATAATGAGAGAACCTAAGTTTAAACGTGAGGACATTTTATTAATCAGTCCATTCTTTAGAGTTTCAATTATTTAGCTAAACCGTGCAGGTTTAATTTATTCGTTTCTTGTTTTAATTAGGCCTAAATAATGGGAGTGAAATTATATAGTGCCTCACGTTTTGCTAAAATAAAGAAAATAATTTATAAAACACGCAACAATGTCTTAATCAGTGTACAGAAAGATATCTTTTTCCCAAGAAGTTATCTGTCAAAATAAAGGACAGGTAATGAATAACAAAGTAGTGCGTGACAAAAATGCATGCTGTTTTATTAAAGGAATTTTAAAATATAAATTAAAATATAGGCCTAATATGTGAGAATGTTGACATTTTGCATATTAATCCATGTTGCCTAGCTCACTAAAATAGGCTACCACTTTTAATGCTCCGATGCAAAGTAAACCACCATTTAGAATAATATAACACATAATTCATATTATATAAATAATACTGCACACCTATTAAATGTGTCAAATCTAAAATATGGTGTAATACTGTGCAGCTTAGAGAAAATATAAGCACATGCTCATAGGCTTGACATTTATCCTGCTTGAATTTGTTCTAAGAAATGCACATAACTTCATAAGTACTAAACTTTCATCAGTGAATATTAAATATTTTAACTACAGTGTTTTTCTTTCATTTTCCCAGACTGCAGCTGTCAAATGTAACACATTTGTGAGGCAAAGCTGACGGCTATTTGCGAAAATGCGCTTTGATGCGCTTGTTTAATAACTTGTGGTTAAAGCGCCACACATCGGTCAAAAGCTGCAAATGCACTTTGCAGACGCAGCGGCAGAACGATCATTTTGGTTGGCCACCTACTGTGTGTGTGTGTATATATATATATATAAATAAATGTTAAAAGTAAAATAAATTACAATATTTACGTTATATTATAATATGCATGACCCCGTCATTGTCTTTATTTGATGACATTCCAGGGCATTCCAAATGAGAGATTATTGCCAGCGAAGTCAATTTCAATGGATATCCCGTGCTTAGGGAGCAGTAAGTACTGCATAGGGACCCTGTTAATCAGACTGCAACATTTGTCCTTTGTGGTGTATTCTATAGTGTAAAAATATGTTTGAATTATTTTTATTTGTTTTTTGTTTAAGTGCATCACCACAACTAACAAGTTAATTTTGATAAACTTTAATATGTAAATGCAAACATACAAACAAACACATGCAGTTAATTAGGCTGAATATTTTAAAAATCAAAGTAAATTTTATTTATAATGTAAAACACACATTTGGATTTTTTGCCACTCGGAGAGCCCTGATGGTTTACCTGCTGATAACGTCTCAGAAGTAAGTCCCTCATTGCAGTGAGACTCCTGGTGCTCAGGTGGCCATCCTTTATAGAGCCATGTTTAGTGGCTATTACTAATGCCTATGGGCGTGAGTGAACAAAACAAACACAAAAATGAGATTTTACTTTTTTTGTGTGGAGAGAAAAAATATATTCCACTGATCAAATCTGTGGAGCATCAAGTTGCCTCGACATCTGGTTATACACTACAAATTAATGCAAAGTCGAACAAACAAACATATTACACCAAAAAGATGGATATACACATCAAATGTCACCTGACAAAGAAATATCTTGTGTTTGGCCATGAGGTTGGATATAAACACATAGGAAGTGTGCAGGTGGTGCACAACATAAGTTGGCTTAAGGTGGTTGGGTTTGCTGAAGTTGTCTCCCCATGCAATCCGAATCCATATAGCCTCATCCTCATGTTTCTTCATCTTAATGGAAATCTTCAAAAGAAAAATCAAAAGATTTGAATTAATAGACTACTAAGTGACGTTACTTTTAATTCTTAAACTGAAAAAAGTTTAGTTGGATTTGAAAGCTTAAATGCAAAATGAAGTTATTACATGCCGAATGACCCCATGCAAGTGTGCCTTAAACTGCTCTTTAAACTGTGTCAACTCTACACAAACTGCATCATCTGTGGAGAAAACAAAAAGAAAATGCTTTAGACAATGATTCATTTCTCTAAACAAGACAAAAGAACCATACACTTAACATGTACCAAGCTATGCTCATTGTACATTCCTTCAAATCAATTTAACAATGAAATGCGTAAATAAAACACTCTTACCCTGTGCCTCAGCAAGCTGGCATGCATGCCAGGTGCCTTGATCGGGGTTTTCTATATGATCTAATGGGAAAATGTCAAGCTCAGTGGGTTAATTCAGATATTTACTTTTAAAATATAATTCATGCTTGTTTTTTAAAAAAAAAGTTAATTTCACTCACAGATCATTTCCAAAGTAGTTATGTGCTTCAGGTTAAGTCTGTTTTCCTACAATAGAGAAAGAGAGAGATTTTACACAATCATTTTAGTTAACGTTTACTCCTATATATAAAACTCGCTGCCTGTTCTGATAGGAGCCTTAGTATCAAATGAATAATAATAATAATAATAATAATAATAATAATAATAATAACTCCAAAGTGTCGTGTTGCTTAATAACCTATTATTACATTTTATTTTATTTTTATTATCAGAAATTCATGACGTTTCAAAACACCGCTATGCAAAAGAAGTCTGCTGGATGACAATTTACTATTACCATATCCTGGATAACGATCATATTTCTGGCCTTTTTTTTGTTGTTGTTGTTGTTAAAACATAAGCTAAAGCTTTCATGAAATCGGTCTACTGGGTTTGGATTAAGTTAACGTTAGGTCATATGCATTCGCCGTACACATACATTAATTTGAAATGATAACGTTAGTTTTAAATAAAAAATCAGATGAAAAAAGATGGCAAATTGACGGTAGTATTCACTGATCTGTGGTAGTATGCCATTTAATGGATTTTACTCCACACATAACGTCAACTGTTGAGGAAAAATAAAAATAAAAATAATAATGAATGTACCTCACCTCACAGAAACTGATGACATGTTCCACTATCATCCACTTGGGTCGTGTGTAATCCAGGGCACGCAGCTGATCTGCTGATAAACAGTTCCATTTCTTCAAAAGATTTTCTATATTTTTGTTCGGTATTCTCCGGATTATCCGATTTGGAACAGATGTGGCTTGTGTGTCCATCGTACGGACGTAATGGTTCTACGTTAAAAAATATTAAAAATGGTCATATCTTTCGCCTTAGACGTTCAAAACAAACCGCCAGAACTCAAACAGAGATCTGAACCGGAAGTTCCAGTCTACAGCGGGCGGGCAATCACATAAAAGTCTTTCATATGCAGCAGAATTATTATTATGCATTCAAGTCGAATGTAATTGGGAATGTTAATGAAGCTATTTAGTCTGTTCACATTTAGTGCTCTATTAAGAAAGAACAGCGATGAAGCCTGTCAGAAATCACTATTTATTTCATCTGGTTTGTGCGTTCAAACTACAAAATGATAATAAAACAGTAAATGCATTAAATGTGCATTATGTTGCTATCCATTATGAAGTGAAAGAAACATAACATTGTATACAGAGTTCATATAGCTCGGATTAAATGACCATGCATGCTCTCAATCCCAGTTTTTATTAATATTACATTTTTTTTTATTTTTTTTGTAATAATGGTAATTGTTTTTTTATAGATATATTTGTTTTAGTATAATTATATTGTAGTTACATTATACAAGGATTGTTTTTCTTAAAAACAAAATATATATATTTTGATTATTTAAATTAATACATTTATCCCATTAAAAGTGGTGAGCTGTAAGAGGTAGCGAGATTATTTTCCGTCTGCAAGGACATAAAAGTATTTTATTTACTATTAATTTGACTTGTCTGCCAGGATGAGGCAGTTTTTTTTTCTAGAGTAGGGAACGCTATAATCAACCGTGCAATAGGTGGCGGTATTGTCCCAAAAGAACGATTCGCGAATAAACAAGAAAAAGAAGAAGAAGAGAAAGGAACGCAACGCACCATAGGAAGGCACCACATATAAGACGTAATAATTAGTTGGAAATTTAGGTTTTAACTAAATAACTGAGTAAATAAATAAAAGTAAATAACTGACATATGTCAGACTGTCAAATGTAGACGAGGAGCTGAGCAAAATACTTTTCTGATTCACTGTAAACACGTGAATGTCACTCTGTAAACACGTGAACTGTGCTGCCCCTCACGAGCAACAAACCGCTGGATTTGCAGAGCTGTCAAAGCAGCCTCTGTTCTCAGAAGAAACGTCTGGTGAGCTGATAATCTTTAATAACTTAAATGTGTAATTGACAGCTTCTGCTAACGTCGTGGCAAAACTTTTTTTTTACCTCCCGAGACCCATTATCCGCATAAGAGGACATTATATTTCAGTCAGTGCATTTCTCTGAGACTATACATGCCACAGTTTTAAGTCTGGATGTCATGTACAGACCACATGCAGGGCTTTTCAGAGAAATAAATGTAATGTCTAAATGTTTGGATGTTTCTTTATGAATGATCACTCTCTTTGGTTTTTATTAATGTATGTTTTTTATTTATTTAGTCTCTTATGGAAATATGATAATATTTTGTAATTATCATTTAATCTGACTTATTTTTAAACTGTGTGTCATTAATCAACATATAAGGAAAATGTTATGGGGTTTCAAATCAAAATATGACTTTCTGTTACGAAACAGGATGTTGATTTCATACACATACATCCTCATATGGGGACACTGGGACTAAAATCATGTTTATTACGCAATTCGGGAGACACAACAAATGAATAGGGAAATAAATTATATTTCAACATTCCTATGAAATATTATATATCATTATAAAAAAACGTATATTATTACACTTCTTTTTCATTACGTGTTTCCCCCCAAAAAACTTTAATATGCAAATTAGATTTAGTTTATTTTTACATAATGAGAAAACCTGTTTATGGCCATTTTACACAAATTTTGCATAAAGAAATTATCTTTATACAAAGTTTGGTTAAAAAAAATCCTGAAAACTTGAAATGTATTGGTGATTAAGAAATAAATAAATAAAATCAGTTGTTTTTGCCGATGCATGTTCATTCATGTCTTTTTATTTATTTATTTAAAAAAATTAGTCCCGATGTCCTCTACCAAGGACGTAGCATAACTTATGAATGAAATATCTTTTTTTTTAATGCTCTAATTGTAATTCCCCTAAAATGTTTTGCTGGGTCTGGAGATT
Organism: Cyprinus carpio; assembly: GCF_018340385.1. NCBI lineage: Eukaryota > Metazoa > Chordata > Actinopteri > Cypriniformes > Cyprinidae > Cyprinus > Cyprinus carpio. Next base: position 9,322,069 of record NC_056614.1, read on the forward strand.
AAAATAATAAACAAACATACACAAAAGGTACATTTGTACTGTTAACACCACTGAAAAATAACTATGGATAAAGGTATAAAGTGTGTGACATCAACACAAAACTAATTGATCTAAAAATGTAATGATTACTTACTTTATTAGTTATTACACATTTAAAAGAAAATGTCCACACTTTTTTCCAGTCATTATTACTAAGTTCTCTCAGCACAGCACCATAGATGAAACTGTTACAAGTTCTTTTTGAAAAAGAATTCACAAGGTGTTCAGATCAATTTCCACTATTTGTTATGTTGCAGCCTTATGCTGTATTGCGTTCAGTTTTAAAATATTATCAATCACAATACACCATTCAGATTTGTGCTTTTAAAAGTATATTAATAAAGCAATTTAGCGTAACTGGGAGAAATTTGGATTAGTGCTTAAAACCCTTTGCCAATTATTTTAGATTAGTGGTTCCCAAACCTATCATGGAGGACCCCCTGCCCGGCACATTTTGTATGTCTCCCTAATCAGAGACACCCAATTTAGTTCTTGCAGTCTCTACTAACGAGCTGATGAGTGGAATCAGGTATGTTAGATAAGGGAGACATACGAAAGGTGTAGGGAAGGGGGCTTCCAGGACAGGTTTGGGAAGCACTGTTTTAGATCATTTGTAAAGGGTTTGTGGTATATGTGGCCATCTGCTGGACAAAATGATTAATAGCACGTAGCAAACTTTTGCGTCCTATTCATGGTCCCATTACAGCAACTTGTTTCACATCACATTGTCATGACCATCAGAAAGATGGATTGATAGATAAATGTTATTCTCTAAATAATTCACTTTTTTGAACATATTGGCACTAAAATAAGCAGAAATTGAAATTATTTTACACTGTGCAACTATGAAAAATATGCAAGTGTTTCATAAGTTTTCATAAGCAAGTACACAAGTCAATCAACATTTTTTTTGTTTTACGAGATACTCCGTGACATTACACTGTGTTGCCACTAGGACTAAATACTCTTTCAGGTGGGGAACTAGTTGCTGGAACACAAAAGCACTTCTTGGCTAGTTTGCAGGAGGAGTCAAATTGCCTTTCGGTGCCATATTTGGCACAATGATCTTGATTTTCAAAAGTATTCTATAGTCTCAATATTATGTAATTATATATTTACTGTAATATTGAATACATTGTTCAGCACTAGTATGTGTATGAGGATAATATATTTTATGGTGACACAGTGCAAGTAACTTTGGGACAAGGCAGTCAAGATTTCCAGACACAAAAATGGCTTTTTACACTTAAAATATTTAACAAAATAGGTGTTAACTAATAACCCTTGGTATTCATAAACAGACTTTTCATGTTGTACAGTCATAAACCCAGGGTTAATATTCTTTTTTGCGTATTTGTGATGTCATTAATGAGGATAAAAGCAGCACCCTACTTGAATAAAAGCTCTAGTGCTCATATTATAGATTGGCAACCGTACTATCAAGTTTTCCTGACATCTCTGACTGTAAATCTATGAATTAAATGCTCTCTTATTAATATGTTTGGTCCACCACTGTGTGAAAAGTCCTCAAGAGTATATACATTTAGAAATAGAGTTGAAGCTCTTTTTTTTTTTTGTACACAAGTGTCAGAGCTTCTGTGTCCACCATAACATTTCTAGTGAAAAGTGACTTTGCTGTCTTTTGTCATGAAGAGAATTGTAAAGTCATAGTAACCAACAGTTCTGTGAATGCCACTTTCATGTCTTATTTATATATGTATGTATTGTAATTTTAATAAATGTTTTCTTCTGTTGCAGGTAAGTGTCTCAGATTTCAGAGGATATTAGAATGAGTGATGGGATGGGATGGGGAGGCTGTAGTATCCTTTATGTCATGTCAAATTTTCTCATTTGTTTTCTGCAGTGATAAACTATAACCATTGGCCTGATAATCAATCAATTTTTTTTTAATCCCAATCCGCTTAATCCATTTAGTTTAGGCTTTTATATTTAATTTAACATTGATCTACACACATACATAATGCTCCTCAAATATGGTAAATGGACAACTGTGCTTGAGGTGCAAGAAGTAGTGAGGTTGCATCTCTTCAGAAGATGTCTGATTCATATAGATTATTTGTATTTTTGTACAATGTAACTACATTGTATTTTTGTATTTTTTGGAAGAGTGAAGGGATGGACACAAATTACAAGAGAATATTAAAAATCTTTTAAATTGTCTTCCAAAGATGAATTGAAGTCTTATGGAGTAAACTGACAGATTTTTCATTTTTGTCAATTAAACTTTTTTATAGCACTGAAAAGTCTTAAGGATATTAGATGATTCACAGAAACATTTTTTTTGAAGATGATTATTTATATCTTTGTCCCACACACTATCATAGAATCAGGGATTACATGAATGAACAAAGAGACAGCATAAATACATAGAAGAACTAAGATAACTTCTCCAAATCGGAGAATGATTTACCTGTAAAGTACAGTACTGTGAAAATTTTTATGCACTCCCCCCTCTTCTTCACGTTGGCCTTACTTTAATAATAATAATCACCAGCAGGGCAAGTGCTGTCACAGCTTGCAAGACATACAGCCTTAACTCAGGATGCACCCTGATCTGTCGCCCCATCTACATACTGATGAGTGCAATCAACTTATAACACTTCTCAAACAGTGCCACAAGGAGGTATGGAAACATACTCATGCAAACATACTTTTAATCTCCTTAATTGTACAATCCACAAACAATGCAGTAATGTAAAAATGCACAATCACCTGAAAATTTAATTTTGTGAATGAAGCAAACCAAGAAATGAAATGTCATTATTTACCTCATTATATTTAGCTTCATGTAATTTCATTTTTTTCTGATAATCTGTTATAAAACCTGTGCACAAATAAGAGACAGTGCAAAATGTTTATCTTATGTTTGGTTTGAAAACAGGAATGTAAGTAATTATTGTCTGGCTCTATCTATAGCATAACGTCCTCAAGTTCTTTGGCACATGTAATGATGTGGACCGTGCAATGCGGGACTGTCTCAAGAAAGAGGTGAGGACATGAGACTTTGGACTTTGTGATTTCCTGCACTTAGTATACCTCATATAGTCATTTTGTAATAAATCCAAAAGCAAGACATGTAATCTAGAAAGTAGAAATGGCAACTGAGCTGATGAGTGATCCTCTGCTGCCATCTACTGGTTATTCACAGGTAATTGCATGTTATTTTCATAACATGGGGGGTCGTTACATAATTTTTCACCCATGAAGAGTTTGCGTCCTGGAATAATACGTGTAAACTGTAATGTGTCTTGGCTTATCAATTCAAATGATGGGTATTAATACAAGATGGAAACAAGGCCAAAGCATCTTCCATATAAATACATATGTTTATTATCAACTCAAATGCTTGTTTTCAGTCTAGAAATCATTTTACCTGAGGGACTAAATCAAAAGATTTTTAAAATCAGTCTCTAAGTAAACCTCTGACTTGTCTAGCTGTCTTGAGCTAAATCATTTGCCTCTCTATTTGTCCACACAGTATCAGGCAAAGAGGGAGCGCAGCAAGGCCCACGCAGAAGAAATGAGACAGCGTTTAAAGGAACAACCAAAAGAGCATCCCTAGTAGCAAACATCGCCCCCTTGAAGAGCAAAACTACTCCAGACATGAACTAGTTTCTGGTGTTAAGGTGCTTGGACACTTTAAATCTGGAATGCTTTTCTGTGAGGATTGATTTGTTATGACCCTTGCAGTAAATAAGGTAGTAGAGCAAGTTGAAGATGAAACTTAAGTTTTATTTAATAATGTTTAATTTCAGGCTGTGAGCTGTATCCCAGATGTGACCTTATCTGGAGAGTGGGTCTGAAATTAAACAATGTTAAAATTTTGATTGTTTGAACTCCAATTAAAAAAAGTAAAAAATGAACATTGTCATTAGCACATTTATTGGCAGCTTGTCTACATTAAGATGTATTCATTTATCAATTACTAAAACACTAAAGAGCCTACATGTCCAATCAGATGAATTTAAGATATTGTCAATTAGAGAAAACCAATATGCCAAAGAGGATTCCAATCAAAGTGCATAAACATCTCAAAAAGGGATGTAAACTTAACTATTGCAAATGCAAATATGCTTGCCAATGTGATTTTTCATTTTTCTAAATTAGTGCATAGTTGGTAATGAGTTTTAAAGGAATAGTTCACCCAAAAATGAAAATTTGCTCGTCCTTAGGCCTTCGAAGATGTCATCAAGTAATTGAGTCACTGGCTCACAAATGAATCCTCTGCAGTGAATGGGTCAAAAGGAGAGTGCAAACAGCTGATAAAAACAATAATTCAATAGTAATCCACACAACTCCAGTCCATCAGTTAATGTCTTACATAAAAAGCTGTATGTTTGTAAGAAAGAAATCCATTAATGCATTTTAGCTTTAAAATGTGTTAATAATACATATAATAATATGACCTCATGTGGAAAAAGTCAATCCCATCCTTTCACATTAAAATCCCAGTTTAGAACAGTTTTGGACTGTTTTCACTTATAAACAGTGCTTTATCTGTGCATATCCATCTTGATTCATATGAAACAACTTTTTCAATGGAGAAAGCAATATTGGATATTTTTTGATGGATTTGTTTATTGCAAACATGCAGATTTTCACTTCACAAGATGTTAACCAATGGACTGGTGTCATGTTCGTTGCTTGTGGATTATTGTGAGTTTATTTTTCTGCTGTTTATCAGCTCTTTCTGACAGCACACATTTATTGTAGAGGATACATTCAATAAATGTTGATTTTTGGAAAATGTTGCAACAAAATGCATTTTTTGTTTTTGTGTTTTGGACATTTAAGGTAATAAAAATATATATAAAAAATACCTTAAAGTAACTACAAATGAGCATGTAAAGAAAATATATATCTAAAAGAAATTCCGTGTGGATCATGCCCCCAATCCATGCAATGTGCTCACCTTTTTCCCCCACTTACCTGTTTGCATCTCTGAAAAAAAGATCACTGGAAGCATGAAGATTACATTTATATCTAGTGGAAAAATACAGATACAGAATCACTACACCAAATGTAAACCATTAAAATATATGTTTCTTTTATGTTTACAACTTGATTTACATTTTTACAAATCTTACACTGTGCATGCAAATCTTTTTAGCACCAGTTTACATCAACAAATATTTGATGGTTGTATTCTGATTTTTATATGATAATCTATGACTGTACACTCTAGCTCCAATTTTGTTATCTGCATAATTCCTAAAGACATACGTCATAGATTGATATATTTATTTGTATTAATTTAGTGCCAGAGAATAATTTGATGAACAAGAACAAAAAAAGTACAGTGTGTGTGTGTTTGCATATGATTGTACAAAAGTTTGAATCTGTGTGTCTTTGTCTATCTCTTTGTGTGTGTATGTGTGCGTGAGAGAGAGAGAGTTTGCGTGTGAGTACATGGGCACATCACTGTCAGCTCTCTTCCATCTTTTTTTTTTTTCATGTACCTTGCCAGTAGTGAAATGTCGTCCCTTTTTTTCACCAAGCAATTATTACACTTGTTCATTATTTTCCAGCATTTTTAAAATGGGACAAATAATTTCAAATTTGGGAAAATAAAATGTTTTTGAATTTCATTACAGTAAGGGCAGGTGGTTAAAGGGTTAGTTCAGCCAAAAATGAAAATTATGTCATTAATGACTCACCCTCATGTCGTTCCAAACCCGTAAGACCTCCGTTCATCTTCGGAACACAGTTTAAGATATTTTAGATTTAGTCCGAGAGCTTTCTGTCCCTCCATTGAGAATGTATGTACGGTATACTGTCCACGTCCAGAAAGGTAATAAAAACATCATCAAAGTAGTCCATGTGACATCAGAGGGTCCGTTAGAATTTATTGAAGCGTCGAAAATACACTTTGCTCTAAAAATAACAAAAATTATGACTTTACTCATAATTTTCTTCTCTTCCGAGTCTGTTGCGAGCGCGTTCACAACAGTGCAGTGACGCCGCTGACGTACGACTCTGCTGACGTGTTTTCTTTGTTATTTGGGTGCACCAGAGAACACGTCAGCAGCGTCGTACGTCGTTAATCCCTCCAATAACAAAATAAAAGTCAAGTACTTCAGGGAAAATGATGAATAAAGTCGTAATTTTTGGAGCAAAATGTATTTTCGACGCTTCAATAAATTCTAACGGACCCTCTGATATCACATGGACTACTTTGATGATGTTTTTATTACCTTTCTGGACATGGACAGTATACCGTACATACATTTTCAATGGAGGGACAGAAAGGTCTCGGACTAAATATAAAATATCTTAAACTGTGTTCCGAAGATGAACGGAGGTCTTACGGTTTGGAACGACATGAGGGTGAGTCATTAATGACATAATTTTCATTTTTGGCTGAACTAACCCTTTAAGAAGTGTAGCTCTGTTTCTTGTACTCCTTGGCTACAGTACAGATATAACCTGCTTCCTCTGGGCAGCCAGCTCTGTCTGTATCTGCCTTTCTCAGTCAGTCTGTACTCTGTGCCTTGTCATATTTTTACTGTATTCTTTCTCTGTTTAGAGTAGTTTTTTTGTTTTTGTGTTGTTTCATTCCAATAAGCTAGATAGTTTTCTGTGCATTAATCATTTAGTTGTGTCAGATTCTGTGGTTGAGAACGTCAGTGTCCTGTCAGAGGCTGTTTATTAAGAGTTGTGTTATAGCATAGATTAATATAGGCCTAGTACACATAGCTACAGTATAGACATCTATGATCTGCGTCTTTTTTTCTATTTTCAAGAGTTTGCTCATTTACATTGTCTCTGTTAAGAAGTTTGCCGTATACATTTATGAATTATCTATAAGCTTTTTATGATGGCTAATGTGTGTATTTGATGTGTCAGATATTCTGTGTATCAACATATAAAATAATTTTTTATGGAGGTAAGAGCTAATGTTAAAAATATCAAAAGGTAATATATAATAAATATAATTTAGATAATTATATATATATATATATATATATTTTTTTTTTTTTTATGTTAAAATATGTCAAAGTACTTACAGTTCTAGGTTCACCGCAACCTCAAAAGCCTGCCACTTTCCTCTAATACATTGGAATGTTCAGCAGAAAACATGTGTTGGCTACATAAAGCCAATGTGTGAAATTGTAGAATTATTTTTCAAGAAGAAACAAAATTGATTCAATTGGAACCAATTGACAGTACTCTGTCCAAAATCCGCTGTTCAGTTGCGCGCTGCCTCCGCTGCTGGTGTGAAAGCAAAATAGCCGCGCGCTGCTTCCGCTCTGCCTACCTGCTGCTAATGCGCTGCTTCAGCTCTGCTGCCGCTTGCGGTGTGAACCCCGTGTTAGTCTGTTTGTGGAGCTTCAGGACCTGAATGAGGGGCTTTTTCAACATTCATTTCATGGTTTTTAAGAGTTTAAGAGTAATGCATGCATTATTTTGTGTGCTTCACTGTACCCTAATGGTGCTTTTACAAAAATTGTCCCAGTTTTTAAATTCATAATTTTGGATAGGACCCCAGAATTTGGGCTCAGGCCATTGGTTCTACGACTGCTTGAGCCAAATATTTTTATTTTGAGCCAAATTCTAATTGTTATTTCAAATTGGATAGATTTTTAATGGCATAGAAAGCCCTTCTTGCTTTCTCTTTTGCTCATTCAGAGCTAAGTTCTCTCTATTCTTTTCTCACTGCTAAGCAGGGCCTATATGCAGATAGTTTAAAATCAATAAGGATTAACCTGTAACACCCTGCACGTTTTTGGCCTTAACCTGATACTTGCTCAATAGTGCACAGAGCTCTAATTAATTTCAAACACAGAGCGGTCAAGCTTGAGGGACAGTGGTACAGAAGTGGAAAGACAGTAATATGGAAGGGTGTCGTTCTGGGGAGGGACAAAGATATGTTTTGGGTCTATGGGTTATTAGATTAATATGAGATTTGGGTGTGCACACACACAGTCATCAGTGGAGGAGAATACAAAGACTTGTATAGACTTGCTATATTCATGCTTTTATTATATGAGAAGAAATAGGAAGGTAATCCACTTCAAATGTTGAGTTCTGTGTGTGTGTTTATATATATGATTGCATAAAATCAACACAGAAAATGTATGATGTAGTATTTGTATGTAACAGTATATTTTGTTAAGATAGCCATGTCACAATTATTCAACCCCTATATAATATTGTTATTTTTAAAGCTTTCTGACAGTTTTTATGGCCTGAAGTGGAGCTGAAACATCATTAAGCCTTTGGGAACTCTATAACAATCCTTCATTTGCTTCAGCTGTGATGCATATATAAACCCCAACCATGAAGGTTTTCAAGGTGAGTTGCAATCATGGGAAAGACAAAGGAGCTTCCACAAAAGCTGAGAGAGGAGATTATTTCATCACATGATTCTGAAGGGCCTTGGGTATAAGAAGATTTCCAAAATATTTAACATTCCAAGAGACACCATTGGGAGCATTATAAGTAAGTTTAAAACTTATGGAACAGCTGCAAACCTGCCTGGCCGTGGAAGAAAGCCCACAATTTCATCAAGGGCCCTTAGCAACTTAGTCAGGACAGCTAAGAAAACCCCCCGTGTGACTGCAAGACAGCTACAGGATGACCTGATGAAGGCTGGTACAAGTGCTTCAGTGGCAACTATAAGACGTGCACTGAATAAGGAAGGACTTCATGGCCGGACCCAGGGCCGTAGCTGGGGACCCCGGTGCAGGTTGTACCTGTGGGCCCTGTTTGAAATTGTGTAAATAGCACAAATAAACAAACTAAACAATGTTTAAGTTTTTCAAGGTTGTAGGTGACCAGGTACAGGAACTGAATAATCAAATGTAAATAGCATTGCATAGTCTTCACTGTATAAATGAAACATTATTTAAGATTAATTCTTGTTAAAACTACAAAGTAATTCAGTAAAGAGCAGTAAATGAGTTTCTTCCATTTGATTTCTTGGATCAACATTAAGGACACTGACATCAACTAGTAAATTAGGCGCGGTCACTTTAAGAGACAATACATTCAGTATAAATGATACACATCTGATTTCTTTCTCAACTGTTTACTTTCACTTAAGACATAACCGACCATTTTTGAGAGGATACTTGCAAAAAAAAGAGTTTTTTGTATCTATGTGTCGTTTCAATAGTAAGAAGAGACCAAACTCAATTCGGTGTTCAAGGGCTGTGAGACGCGGATATCTGAGTGCGCAATGTGTGCACAGAACAGCGCGCGGGTGCTGAATTAAGCCTTTCATGTATTTTTGTGTTTGTATGTTTAAATTGGCAAGGTGTATTTGTTCGTTCAGGCACAGGAGGAAGCGAAGAAGTGCTCATTTCGGTGTTTGCGTGGCTCTCCGTTTGTGCTCCGAACTTGGTGCGCAAACTATCAGTTGAGTTTTTCCACGTCTTGTGTTTGAATGCACTGTTTTAAATGTTTAAATTGGCAAGACTTAAAACACATGCAACTGAAAACCTTTCGTGACGATGCGAAAAAGGCCGTCTTCTTATGCTGGTCTCGGGCAATCTGTTGAAATCACAAGGGGGCCCCCCTCAGCCGTGGGCCCCTATAATCGTCACCACCTTTCACCCCACTAGCGACGGCCCTGGCCGGACTCCAAGACGCACTACACTCTTGACCTCAAGGAACATCAGGATTCGACTAGAATATGCCAGGAGGAATTTGGACAAAACTACAGAGTTCTGGGAGACAGTTCTATGGACTGATGAAACCAAACTGGAACTTTTTGGACATATGGACCAGTGGTATGTCTGCCGTGCACAAGGTCAGGTTTATGACCAAAAGAATATACCATCCCCACGGTCAAGCACGGAGGTGGGTCATTGATGATGTGGGGCTGTTTTCTTGATCATGTACCTGGCATCATGGATTCCCAGAAATACCAGGTCATTTTAAAGAAGAACGTGATGCCTTCTGTTGACAAATTAAACCTTGGTGATCATTGGATCTTCCAGCAAGACAATGATCCCAAGCACACCTCCAAATCAACTAAAGCTTGGTTGGGGAAAAGATGCTAGAGTGTCCTGGAGTGGCCTTCTCAGTCACCAGATTTGAATCCAATTGAAAATCTTTGGTGGGATTTGAAGAAGGCAGTTGCAGCACGGAAGCCATAATGTCTTTTGAGGTGAGGGGGTTGAATATTTCTGATTGCAACTGTATATACAGTGCACAGCATAAATGAGAACACCCCCTCTAAAACTTAACAAATTAAGCAATTATTCTTAGAAGACATGCTAGGGTTCTTTGAAGATATAATGTTCCAACAAGCCTGCTTGATCAATTACCAAAGAAGAATGACAAAATTATGCAGCAAAATAAGATTTTCTTATCAAAGTGATAAAACTTTGTGTTGCAAATATGAGCACACCCTCCTGAAAGTTACAAATATATATATATATATATATATATATATATATAATATATATATATATATATATATATATATATATATATATATATATATTGTATAGGTTTAAGGCTATTTTTGATCAGCAGGTAAGTATATTGAACCAAAACTTTTAAAGACAAGTAATTTCCTGGCAATTAAAAGTGTTATATAGCCCACTGAATCATACTCAGACTTAATGCTGGTAGAGAACTGCCAGGTTACTTATTTCTAGAGCTGGGTCGTAACGGATTACATGTAATTAGAGTAAACTACTTTTTAAAATACTCGTAATCAAACTACAGTTACTTTTTTATGGATTACATGATTACATATTATTTACACAATGGTAATAAGTCGTTCACAATTCATTGATTCTCCTAATTTTCCTTTTTTTTTACGTTTATATTTTTCTTATTAAACCTGCCGTTTATATACGTTCGTGATTCTTCGAGTTTTTTCTGGCGGAGAGGGGGAGGGGTGTCAGAATCGCGCTCAGAAGAAATCAGCAACAAGATAATGGAAAATGGAGGGGAACACAGTCTTTAATCACTGGATGTACAGACATCATTTCATTTTTAAAGAAAGACACGGGAAAAATGTCACTGTTCAGTGTAAGCTCTGCCTACCAAGGATTAATTTGCTGTCCACGGAAATTTTTGACCTAGCAAAGTTATTGCTGGGAATTTCATGTTCTTTAATATATTTTTTGTAATGTTAATTTTTCTTCATTGTTACTACCTTCAAGGCCCCGTCCACACGGAGACGCGTTTCGCTGTAAACACATCAATTTTGTATTGTATAGGCGATTTGTCCACACAGATCCGGCATTTTGGGAGAGTGAAACCGATATTATTTGAAACCGGGTCCCAGAGTGGATAAATTTGAAAGCGCCGCCTTTGCGGACAGCAAATCTGTTTCTTTTCTGAAACGATAACGTCTTTAGCCCACGTCTCACCCCTAGTCAGAAAATAAGATCAATATTTAGGTTGAACTGTTCTGGAACAGTGTTGTAAATACAACTTAACCACTGATTTCTAGTCGTGTCCTCTTTTAGAAGGCCAAAAAAATGATTTGTGGTTTAATGGTTTAGCTCCTGCATACCTAACGAGCTTTCTACCATGTAACAGTCCATCACGCTCCCTAAGGTCTCAAAACTGGACTTTTGGTAGTACCTAAGATAGCAAAGTCCACTAAAGGAGGTACAGCTTTTTCGCATTTGGCTCCCAAACTCTGCCTTCCGGATAATGTTCGGGGTTCAGACACACTCTCTCTGTTTAAATCTAGATTAAAGACACATCTCTTTGGCCAAGCATTCAAATAATGCATCTTATAATCTTGGACTGCAGTTATATCTGATCAAATGCCCACTATTATTCTTTAGTTTGGGTTAAACAAATTAATTTTACTTGGTTGGAACAGCAGCTACGCTAATTATGTCTCCATTTGTTTCTCTGTTTTTGCTACGGGGTAACTAGGAATTACACAAGCTTCAGTCTGGATCCAGAACACATGAAAAGAGATGATGCCAACCCCTCAGAGGACCTCAGATGATGCCAACTCTGAAACAACATACAGAACTAACAAAGTTTGCTATGAGTTTGATTGCATCCTATAATAATTGCTGTTAATAGTGTTCATTGTCTGTTTGATTATGTCTTTAATTGATTTTTCCATACATTTCTGCCATATGTACATTAACTGACAGTCACCACTGATAAGCTACTTAATATTGTAGAAACTTAATTTTCTGTAAAGTTGATTTGCAACGATTTGTATCATAAAAGGTGCTATACAAATAAACTTGAATTGAATATTTTTGCTTTCACAATGAAACAGCTTCTCCACGACATGTCGCCGGCGGCAACAGTGAGAATCAATGTTATGCCTTCTTTCTTTGCATGAATATTTGGGCGGCGTTATGCAAATCTTCCCACATCATGACGTAGACGTGGGGGCGTGTATAAATGAGGTGTTTTAGGAGGGCGTGGACGACTCTTAACTTTTATAAAGAATATCTCTTTTGGTTTGAGACTTTAGTCTTTGCAACTTTAGGGATCTTATCAGAGGTGTAAAAAGTACTAAAAAATCTTACTCAAGTGAAAGTACAGATACTTAGTGAAATTTTTACTCAGTTAAAAGTACAAGTATCTTGCCAAAAACATACTTGAGTAAAAGTAAAAAAGTACAACTTTAAATTGTACTCAAGTATTAAAAAAGTAGAAGTACTTTTTTTTTCTAACAGATAAACAGAGGTTTTGTTAAAGGGAGAAAACCAAACAAAATGCACAGGTCAAACACATACATCTAGTGCAACAACATTTAAAATGCAGCACAGTGGAACACACACACACACACACACACACACATACAGAGAAAGGGATTAAAAGGAAACTCTATCATTTCCACCCTCATGCCATCCAATATCAGGGGTGCAAACACATGTATGGTCAAAAAAGAGAGAGGTAATCGAAGCCCCCGCCCAGCGGCAAATATCCAGATACTTACATTGCCACCAATATTATTATATTAATATATTGCTATATAATACTAAATAAGATATGTATTAATATTAGGGCTGGGAATCGATTAAAAAAAAATAACTAATTAATTGCACAATTTGCTGTAATTAATTGCATTTCCTCCAACCTTGTAATCATCAATAATTAAACTTAGAATCACCGGAAAAAAAGGAACAGAAAATAGCCCTATATTAAAATAATATTAAACATCAATATATCAATGTATTATTCTTTTTCAATAATCAATCAGCATAATCAATTTAAGATTTTTTTTCAAATTTTTTTTTTTACTAATTATAAAAATAAACTATAGTCCTAAAAAAAGCTATTATTTCCAGAGCATGTGATCAGAGCAGGTCATTTTAAAGGAATAGTTCACCCAAAAATTAAAATTCTGCCATCATTTACTCTTCCTCAAGTTGTTCCAAACCTTTATGACTTTCTTTCTTCTGCTGAACACAAAAGAAGATATTTTGAAGAAAGTCGGTAACCAAACGACTGATGGACCCCCATTATTGACTTCCATAGTAGGAAAAAAAAATACTATGGAAGTCAATGGGGACCAGCAACTGTTTAATTAGCAACCTTTTTTAAAATACCTTTTTTTGTGTTTAGCAGAAGAAAGGAAATAATACAGGTTTGGAATAACTTGAGGGAGAGAAAATGACAGAATTTTCATTTTTGGGTGAACTATTCCTTTAACATTGTTGCCCAGCATGACTATACCAGCTCAGCAAACAGAAGTCTACAGAGAAATGTCACCTTATTTGAGCAGACTTTGCTTTTCCAGTGCTTGATCGGTACATGATTGGAGCGTTTGGGCCGTGAACGACAGAGCAGAACGCGCAGCGCAAACACGGAGTCGGACATTGAGCAGAGAGCGCAGCGCACCGACACACACACACACACACACACAGACACACGGAACAGAGAGTGCGGCGGCGCACACGGAGCGGAAAAGACCCGCTCATGAAAGCTGGCGAGAATGAAACCCGATCCACATATTTTCGGCTTTTCAATAGCAGTCGCAACAGGAAATCATTAAAACGAGGCAAAAAAAGTGCTGCGTTAAATGCGTTTTTTTTAAATTACGCGTTAAACATTTCAAATTAATCGCAAAGATTAACGCGTTAATTCCCCCAGCCCTAATTAATATTAATAAAACATCCTAACTATCAGCATTGGCGTGTTCTACCTCTTTTACTGACGGCTTACAAAATGAAACAGGTAACGTTAGCACCACAACCATTATTTGCACTCGCACAAATTAGCAGTAACTTACTCCTGAATATATTTTTAGGTTACCGTATATATCGACGGATTACATTTTTCACGAGCACATGCGACCAAAATGGTTGTAATTTCGAGCCTAACAACTTTTTCTATGTAGCTACAGTCATCCATAATTTGATCTGCTAGCTAGCACTAACGTTAGGTCTTTACATGTGAATTTGATGTAGCTAAATCGTACTGATAGCAGGTTACACACAGACACACAACATATTACCTCGGCCTAGTTAAAATGTTTAATAAATTACATGACTAGTAGATTACATAACATTATAAACCAAAAATATCCTTACCTCCAGTCATTGATGATCTCACCGGTTTCCAGTAAAACGGGAAGGCGCGGCGCCAAACTCGGGTCTCAGGGAGAAATAATGCTGCAGTGGCAGATATACCGCAGCGAGAAGAAACATAGTGGTTCACACCAGCGCGCATACCGGTGCTGTTTTTTGGCGCGCAGTGTTCTGATTTGCTCATTTACTTTTTTGGTGGAGGCAATCCTGAATTACTGATGGTGAAATTATAATCCGAGATTATTTACTTTTTTGGTGGAGGCAAACATCCCCCCCCCCCCCCCCCCCCCCCCCCCCCCCCGGAAATAAAACTCTTCTGATCTGCATGATTCACACAAGTCACCCAGACGGCCGTGAAAAAAGCGAGAGCCGCCGAAAAGCGCGCTGTTTGCACCCCTGCAATATATACATATGATGGTAACACTTTATAATAATGTTCTGTTATAAGTCATTTATAAATTATTAGTTAATGATGAACTAATCATTTACAAAACATGACTATACATTCATAAATGATTAATAAGTAATAAGTTAACATTTTAGTAATGTTTTATTAATTCAGTTATAAGTCACTTATAAGTTATTAGTTAATGATGAACGAATAATTTACAAAACATGATTATATGTTCATAAATGATTAATGAGTGGTATACTAACGATTTACAAATGTGTTGTAAGTTATCTTAAAGTTCAAATCATGAAATAAATCAAAATGATCATTAGTAGATGGTTTATAAGTTATTAGTTGATACATTATTTATCACTTATAAATCATTGAAGTATTTCTGTCAAAATTGTTTTGTATAATTATCTCAATAAACAATTGTTAATCATGAACAAATGATGAATAAACCATTAGTAAATTATCAGTATATGATTTATTGGCAAATTTTTTAGCTTGTCTGTGTTCATAAGCACAAACATGCAGGTATGCTAAAGCACTATTTTTAAGAAGAGTAATTCATTTGTTTTGAAGTTAATAAACATTTATAAATGCCTTAGTCA
Source organism: Cyprinus carpio (assembly GCF_018340385.1). Lineage (NCBI taxonomy): Eukaryota > Metazoa > Chordata > Actinopteri > Cypriniformes > Cyprinidae > Cyprinus > Cyprinus carpio. The sequence goes on from NC_056614.1 coordinate 9,337,611, forward strand.
GGTGATTCCAGTGTGTTGTGTTAAATCCTTTCACTCATCAGCACAGACTTGTGTTCTGTGTGGAGTGTGTGGATCTAGTGATGAAGTGACCCTCTCAACCGCTTTTACCTTCCACTGAAGCTCACATCAGGTGCACAGAGTTAAAAGTGAAAGTGAAAAGTGACGTGACATTCAGCCAAGTATGGTGACCCATACTCAGAATTCGTGCTCTGCATTTAACCCATCCGAAGTGCACACACACAGAGCAGTGAACACACACACACACTGTGAACACACACCCGGAGCAGTGGGCAGCCATTTTTATGCTGCGGCGCCCGGGGAGCAGTTGGAGGTTTGATGCCTTGCTCAAGGGCACCTAAGTCATGGTATTGAAGGTGGAGAGAGAACTGTACATGCACTCCCCCCACCCACAATTCCTGCCGGCCCGAGACTTGAACTCACAACCCTTCGATTGGGAGTCCGACTCTCTAACCATTAGGCCACGACTTCCCCCTTAAAGACTCCAATGTGTGTCAGAGAAGACAGCTGTCTGTACCCTCACCAGTCAGTACTTAGTACACACTACAAAGTGTTCAACACCTGTTATAGATGATGTGTAAACGCATTAATAAATCATTTACAAAGCTTTCTGCATCCCCTAATCTAAAGTGTAAACTATTCATCACTTGTAAATGTGTTACATATCACTTGCAGGCCTTTCTTAGCTGTTACAAATTATTTGTATATGTAAACAAGTCATTTATAACACTTTCTGCATCCCCTAATCTAAAGTGTACACTATTCATCACTTGTAAATGTGTTACATATCATTTGCAGATCTTTATAAATTATGTACAAACTGCAGTTGGTAAATTTACCATGTATTTGCCATATGCAAAGGTTGTGGTATACCTTTCAGTTACAGGATATACAAATCTATACAAATCCCTTATATGATATTTAAATTATATTTTTTTTATGCAAATATATTTTACTATTATATAGATATCTTTGAGCCTCTAACTCACTCCTTATAAACGACGTTTTAGCCACTTCCCAAAAATAAAAACGCAATATAGATATATTGACAGTGACTATTATCTTAGTTAATATACTATTGTATAAAAAAGATCATTTTAAGCTCCATACTCCACCCTATAATCTTAAACATAACCATTTTGACAATATACAAAGTGTAACAGACAGATAAATGTACGTTAGTCACAATAATTTATTTAAAACATTACAAAAAGCAGTATAAAGAACAGATAAAACGACGCGTGTGCTACATTACCAGTGTTCTGACAGCAAAACAATTTTGTGTGAGTTACAGTATGAAATGAAAATGTTTAATCGTTGCAAACATTCTCCTAATCTGCATTTCCATCCTTCAAAGCGCCGCGCTGCATCTGAGCATCTCACGAACACAATTTGGCATGTCGCAAACAATCTATGGTGGTCGCAAATCACAAGTGACAGCCAATAAGGAGCGAGGTTTGACGTCACTGCCGCAAACAAGTGTCGTTGTGTTGAAGCGCCAATTTTGAAAGTTTTAACGGATGAGACGGCAGCTATGTACAGTTATTAATGTATAATGATTATATTACGAAAAACAAATCTTTTTGTCACACGGTGGTATCGTACGACTTCTGAAGACTTGGAATAAAATGCACAAAATAATGGACTACGTTTATGGTGTGTTTTCATGTTATGGTGAGCAGCTGTCCCATGGGAAACAAAATAAAAAATAAACAATCAAGTACTGATTAAATGGTGGCACAGTGTTAATTTATTTATTTAAAAAAAAAAAAAAAGTTCAAGCTTGGGTAAAGTGATGGAATGAGATGGATCATGTAACAGGAAGATCTGCAAATGATATGTAACACATTTACAAGTGATGAATAGTTTACACTTTAGATTAGGGGATGCAGAAAGCTTTGTAAATGATTTTATTCATGTGTTTACACATCATCTATAACAGGTGTTGAACACTTTGTAGTGTGTACTAAGTACTGACTGGTGAGGGTATAGACAGCTGTCTTCTCTGACACACATGGAGTCTTTAAGTCTGTGCACCTGATGTGAGCTTCAGTGGAAGGTAAAAGCGGTTGAGAGGTTCACTTCATCACTAGATCCACACACTCCACACAGAACACAAGTCTGTGCTGATGAGTGAAAGGATTTAACACAACCCACTGGAATCACCTGACTAAGGCATTTATAAATGTTTATTAACTTCAAAACAAATGAATTACTCTTCTTAAAAATAGTGCTTTAGCATACCTGTATGTTTGTGCTTTTGAACACAGACAAGCTAACAAATTTGCCAATAAATCATATACTGATCATTTACTAATGGTTTGTTCATCATTTGTTCATGATTAAAAATTGTTTATTGAGATAATTATACAAAACAATTTTGACAGAAATACTTCAATGATTTATAAGTGATAAATAATGTATCAACTAATAACTTATATCAGTTTGATTTATTTCATGATTTGAACTTTTTTTAAGATAACTTACAACACATTTGTAAATCGTTAGTATACCACTCATTAATCATTTATGAACATATAATCATGTTTTGTAAATGATTTGTTCATCATTAACTAATAACTTATAAGTGACTTATAACTGAATTAATAAAACATTACTAAAATGTTAACTTATTACTTATTAATCATTTATGAATGTATAGTCATGTTTTGTAAATGATAAGTTCATCATTAACTAATAATTTATAAATAACTTCTAACAGAACGTTATTATAAAGTGTTACCGTGAATGGGACATTTAAAAATGAATATGACAGACAGTAACTCATAAAACCCCTGTTAATAAATTGGTGTCTTCTTAAGTGGAAGGGTAAATACAAAAAAATACAAATACCAACAGTTTAAACTTGATCGTCATGTTCACTTTGTGTGGTTTCTGAAGTGGTCCTGTCCCCTTGCATTATACAGACTAAAAATCTTTTCTTGTGTTTATCTGAAGAAAGAAAGTCATAAACATCTGGGACGACATGAGGGTGAGTAAATGATGATAGAATTTTCATTTGAGGGTGAACTATTCCTTTGAAAAGCAAGATGTGATGCAGAGGCTAAAACATATTCCAGACAGAATACAAGAATGTGCTGCATTAATGAGGAAAGTCACAGAATTAAAATATACAACATTAAAACTTTGAAAGGCCACTTTTTTTTGTGTTGTCTATTCAACATCACTGTCTAAGGATAATTCAAATTTTTATTGTTTATTTGGGGCATTTAGAGTTTTTCTCAGCAAATATTGATAAAAAATTATTTGTGACATTAGATTAATAAGCAAATCAAATAATTATTAAGATGAAAAAAAAATACTAATTGACGGTCTTAATTGCTACTCAATGTGTCATATAATGACATAATATCCACTGCCTGGTAAGAACATCACTAAACAAATTACAATTTATTTAACATAAAATGTTCATTTAAACTTTTTTTTTGAGATTTGTAACATTTAAAAAAAAAAATAATAAAAAAAATAATTCCCACAAAAATATTAATTTTATTTAAATTCTCATCACTGATTTATTTGCAATCAATCTTGTGCATTGAGCTAATATATTACAAAGCTAATGGCTCTATCAAAACAGAAACCGGGGAGGGGTGACGCAACTTTGCTACCTCAGTATGCTTCCTCAGATTGGTTGTGAACTTTTGAAGCCAGACATTTACCCAATGAAAGTCACAAATTAAGTAGAAATGTCTGTGACTGATGCATGAAAACAATGATCATTGGTTCTCACGTCAAGCACACACATTTGAACTTCTGTTTACTATATTTATTGTGCATAAGATAAAATAAAAATGTAATCTACTTTTTAGGATGAAATAAAATTGTAAGGAGTAAAAAGTATTTTTTTTTCTCCAGAAATGTAATCAAGTAAAATTACAAGTAACCAGTTTAAATTGTTCTTGAATAAAGTACAGATCCTCCAAAATAATACTTTGGCTGGTCTCCCAGGCTGGTTTTAAAGTGGTTTTGGCAACTTTTTAGCTGATCAGGCTGGTCTTAGCTGGTCAAACTGTGAGACCTGCTAAAAGACCAACCAAGCTTAACCCAGATATTTTCAACTTAAACCAGCTAGTGGTTTTTAGCTGGGTTTTTACTGAATCAACTGGTTGTAGCTGGTTTTAACTCTATTAGCATAGAAACATGCAAACAGCATGTTAGTAACTTGTTAATCATGTTAACAACATGCTAGTAACTAGGGCTAAATTATTAATTGCATTTGCAATAATATCGCGATATGAAAAAACGTGATTTTTCAATCGCAGAGGCTGTGATTACACTCTGTCACGTGACATGCAAGAGTAAAAAGGTGTTCGACTGGACTTGAAGATCAATCGGTGTACAGTATGACATCAAAGTACGGCGAGAGAAAGCATAAAGGAGACGTCTGCTCTCTTATAGCTCTCGCAGTACTTTGATGTCACACACCGATCGGTCTTATCAGCGCTGCTTCAAGTCGAACTCATCTAAGCAGTCTTCAGAGGACGCATCAAGTTGGCACGCTACAGTGTTGCCAAGTCCGCGGTTTGGGGAACCCCTCCATAAAACGTATACTTTACCCAAGCGGAAACCTCCCACTCTCTCTCGTGAAGCCACCAAGGAAGTGGCTAAAACTGCAATTCATCAACTGGCCACTTGAGGCTGGAGTCAATCCCATAGACTCCCCATGTTAAAATGCCCAACTTTACAGCAGAAAAAAAAAAGTTTACAGCCTGTTTCAAAAAATTATTTTGGTCTATATAGCTAATTTTGCCCTTCATGACAACTGTGAGGGGGGTGAATTTTTTTTTTTTATAACTAATCCGTTAAAATTATATTAAGCCTTAAAGGGGTCATATGATGCTGCTAAAAAGAACATTATTTTGTGTATTTGGTGTAATGAAATGTGTTTATTCAGTTTAAGGTTAAAAAACACATTCTTTTCCACATACTGTACATTATTGTTTCTCCTCTATGCCCCGCCTTCTGAAACGCGTCAATTTTCACAAGGCTAATTGCTCTGAACAGCAAGGTGTGCTGTGATTGGCCAGCTATCCAGCGCATTGTGTTTGGAAAGATGGGTGTGGCGTGAGACGGAAATGTTACGCCTCTTAACATATTGTGAAGCCTTGTCCGGCCGGAGCGACGAGACAATAACATAAAACCCATTATAAACATGATATAAACATGATTTCTAGTCGTGTTTTCTTTTTTCTCAATGGAACAACGTCATACACCGCGGCCTGGAGTGATCAGAGGCCGGAGGCCTAGAGTGAACCGCAGTCTAGAGTGAGCCGCAGCAGGCTTGAATGAGCAGAGGCGGGCGGCTTGAGAACGGTGCAGCAGGCAGATTCTACGAAGTTACCTTGGTCTTGCAGCAACCACATGTGACGACCCCGGGCTGGATGCCGCTTCGTCTACGATGAAAGCCGATTTGGCGATCCACAGTACAAAGTAGATGTACTTCCTCAGTGACCAACCCGGATCAGCTCCAGGCATGACGAAGCGGATATCTTCCTCTTTTGGAAGGCCAAACAAAGTAGTTTCGCTTTCACAGTGAAACACACAGTGTCTATACGACATGGGGGCGGGGGCAACAACAATACTACAACGAGAATAAAATGTACGCCTTATTTCTTTGTGTGAACATTTAGCCCAAAGTTAGACTTCTAACTTTACTCATCTAGTGTCATTTGAAATTGCGCTTGGCCAGGCATGACAGAGTCGATTTTACAAGGATATACATTCTGCATTCCCAGCTGCAAACGGCTCTCTTGGCCCTAGGGCCCCTGTGCTGTTTAGGTAATAAAATGTAAAAGCTCCCATGATCCCTGGAGGGAACATTCATGTTCTGCCAACATTAGCATAAGGGAATAGTATTTTCTGCAGTTCAAACAAGCTATTGAACATGGTCAACATTATAATTTCAGCAGCTAGCACCTTTCAACTGTTTGTGTGTACTTCACTGTACATTAAATGATTAATCAAGGTGCCTCAACTATGTGACCCTTTTTTCAGACTTCAGCCTGCAACTGCAATAGAGTGGGAATTAATAATTGAAGGACTCTTACCAAAAGGGATTTGTGGTGGGATCTGATCTAGCCAACAGTTCCGTGTGGGTTTTTGATCGGCTGTCACTTGGGCCCTGCATGGCCAGAGAATTTTGTCCATCGCCTCCACTTGGGCCCCTTGTATGTTAGCCCATAGGGGCACATGATGGGTCCATAGTGGGCCCATGTAGATTTTCATTATATGGGCCCACATGGGTCCCAAATGGGTTCTAATAATTTTGGCCAAGGTGGGCCACATACAGAACCCTTATGGGGCCCAAATGGTTGACCACACTGAACCCACAAATGGTCCATATATGGGTTTTTTGTGGGACCACAGTGGGTGAGAACTGGGCCCCATTTCTATTTCTTTATTATTCACTAGCATTAATCAAGGTGCCTCAACTATGTGACCCTTTTTTCAGACATCATGGCGTTTATAGGTATAAATGCCCAGTTTTCATTCTGGTTTTATAAAACAGTTTTTTTAACAACAGGATTGTAAATAACACAATTTTAGTAAAAGTCAATTACTGTGAGACCTGGATTTTTTATTGAAAATATATTAAGTAGCCTACATTTGAAAAACAGCCATGGGTAAAATTACCCCGTGGCGGTTCAAGTTTTAATATAATAATATTATATATAACCCACAGGTTAAGAGATTTTAAACATACACTGTTAATTTTTTTTTTTTTTTTTAAACAGGAAAAGATAAAGACAGTCGGGCCTGACTCAATATAAAACTGATTTTCAGCAGGTTCCTGCTCTGCAGAACATAAATACCACATACCCAACAAAACTCCTAGACAAGACAGCATAAAAAACACAAAGAGAGTGAGCATCAGGGGGAGACCATGAAGCCATCTCAGTGGTCACAGATATACCTGTCCATTAGATGGCTTTTGTGAGCACATAAAAAAAAGATCTCTGTCCATAGCAGTTCCTAAAAGCCGGTAAAGGCAGAAGTCCATTTGTAACAGATCTCGTAGTGCGCTCGAACCTTGACCTGAGTTTTGGAACCAACGCAGTCATTGCAGCTGAAGTGTGTCCATTTAAGATTTGATAATACAAGTTTATCCCATGGGTTATTTTATAGCACTGAAATGTCAAGGCATTACACAGAGATGTGCAATACAGTTGTGAGTCCAGCCTGGAAGCCTGTTATGGATCTTATAGGCTCTATTATAGAGTCTTGTTACTGGTTTAAGGATCTCATTTGTTGTGATTTGTTGTCAACAGGTAAACAATACGACAGAGTGGACATAATGATAGCATGAAGATATGTTTTAGAAACAGAAAGCAACAAATATGGTCTAATTTTACTATAAACAAATAACTTTTGGTTTAACTTTCTGGTTAAGGTTTGGACATGCTCACGATAAGTTAGATGTGAGTCAAGAAAGACTCCCAGATACTTATACGTGGATACAATTGAGAGCTTTTGATTAGAAAAGGTGATGGGATTGGATATAGATAGCTGTCTCCTAGATTACTAAAAATACATTCCGTTTTCTTAATATTAAGTGTTAAGTGGTTATCTTGCAGCCAGTTATGTAAATGCTGCAAATCTATGTTAAGTTTGTAATTAATTGTGTCAATGTTTGAACCAGACAGAAAAATAACAGTGTCATCAGCATATAACAAAGAACTAGAAAAATTAAGCACATAAGGAAGATCATTAATGTACATAAGGAAAAGTAAAGGACCTAAAATGCTGCCCTGTGGAACTCCCATAGAACACACTCGTGGCTGTGATGTTACTGAGACGATTTTTACAGTCTGAGATGTATCACTTAAATATGATATAAACATATCTATTGCAGAGGAGGACAGATGAAAAGAAAGAAGTTTATTTAACAAAATTTGATGATTAACTGTATCGAAGGCTTTTCGAAAATCTATGTATACAATTCCAGTAACCTGACCCTTATTTAAAGACGCACGTATCTGCTCAGTAAAAAGCAGCAAAGCCGACATGGTTGACCGCAAGGGTCGAAAGCCATGCTGGCAATCACTGAGCAGGTTATTGTCTTCAAGGTAACTATTTAGTTGATTATATAATGTTTTTTCAAGTAGCTTAGAAACAGTTGGGAGAATTGCAATTGGGCGGTAGTTAGAGACATTGGTTGGATCATCAGACTTAAAAATCGGGGTGATCTGGGCCGTTTTCCACATGGCAGGAAATACTGATTGCCTAATACACAGATTAACTAAATGATGAAAAAGCGGTATAAGAGTACTGGCATGAGTTTTAAGAAAAATCATGTTTAAATTATTTACATCACAAGCATGGGAAGCGTTCAACGAACACAAAATATTAGTTATCATTATGTGCAATTTCAGAAAAAGAGAATTGCTGAGATGCTGCTGGTACTGATGTGAGAAACAGAGGAACAGTAAATCCAGAGGATAATTCTTGTACAGATGCAATAAAATACTCATTGAAAGAATTAGCAATTTTATCATGATCAGTGAGAAGAGTACCATTTATGGATATTTGTAAACTGTTGTTATTTTTAATTTTGTTTTCACCAGTTAAAGATTTAATTGTTTGCCATAATGTTCTTGGGTTGGAGACCATTCGATTAATTTGATTTTCAAAATAGATCTGTTTTACTTTGTACAATTCAAAATTACATTTATTTCTAAGCTGTATGAAAATAAGCTTAGCCTCAGGTGTTTTTAATGATTTGTAGGCTTTAAAAGAGGAGGACTTCTTTTTTAAAAGCTGCAAAATGTCAGAAGTTACCCAAGGTACTGTATTTTGCCTAATATGTATTTTACAGGTAGTAGTAAATTTTTGACGTATTGTCTCCACTCTTCTGTGGAAATTTGACAGAACATGATCAGGATTTTGCAAAGACATCTCATTACTCCAATCAAATAAACTGAGACAATTTTGAGTTTGGTACTTTTTTAATATAATTATTTTTATGACATTTTGGCTGTTTAAAACATTTCCTAATGACATATATGAGTGACTGATCTGAAACTGCTGTGTTTATCACTCCAGATATACCATACTTGGAGGGTTGATTAGTGAAAATAAGATCCAAATGCACATTTAGTTAACCAAATGAAACAATACACATTTTAATGCTATAAAAGTGTGCACATTGAGAGAAGTAAACAGCAGATATTCATGTTAGCAACTTCTTTAACTTGAGCAAATGCTGCTAATACACATATACATTCGTTTATAGAGTTAATAAAATGAAAACATGCATGTTTTAAAGGGGTCATATGATGCAATTTCAATTTTTCCTTTCTCTTTGGAGTGTCACAAGCTCTTGGTGCTTGAAGAAGATCTGTAAAGTTGCAAAGTCTAAAGCCCAATTTATACTTCTGCGTCGTAGTTATGTCATAGGTTGTGCGTAGCACGCATAGCCTACGCCGTAGGCTGACATGCACCTCTCTAAAAATCTCACAGCGCATCAATTCTATACGATCAGCAAGCGCTGTGATTGGTCTGCTAGAACCCCTTCCTCCATATGTACTTGAGTTTTGTGTGTGTTTATGTGCACTTTAATATATTTTAATGTTATACCTTCTTATATAAAATAAAATAAAACAAACCTTTGTTTCCAGGCAGAACGTTAAAGAACGCGACACACATGTCTTGCGGAAATCCTGTACAATTCAACCAATCTGATGATGACTTCGACACTCCTGAAGTGTTTCCACTTTTGTGTGCCATATGCATCAGACGTTTAGCCAAAGGTCCTTGGGCATGACGCCTGAGGCTGAGACTACTGCTTACCAAACCTCCCAAAGAGAAACCTGCACAGTGGCTGTAGAAACACAGAAGTTAAGATTACTTACAACAGAACAGCAACGCATTGTGTAGATGACAGTTTCGTTAACCTATAGGAGAGGAGGTAATTCTGATTTTGCTACGACAGTCTGGCGCTTCTGAATCAGCTACTGTAAGTATGTTTTGTTATTAGTTTAAGTATTTGCTATAGTCTGTTTAAATGCAGAGTTTTGTGCATCGTGTGTGTGAGAGAGAGAGTGCGAGAGAAAGGGTCACAGAGTGGAGTCAGCTGTCTTAACCATCCGTTGCTTGTGTACTGCAAACACATACGAGCTTTATCACTGTGTCTGTCATGCGACTCTGTTCCCCTTTCGGGCTTGAACTGATGGTAAATCTAAGGACATTATTAACTGTCTTTACATTTATTTTAAAAGATGAAGCTCGCGATTATGGAAAGGAGCGTTACATTTCCAATGAGTGCTTGCGGTGTTCGGCCAATCACAATGCACTGGGTCAGTTGGCCAATCAGAGCAGACTGCGCTTGTCAGAAGGAGGGACTTTGTAGAAAATGACGCATTTGAGAGAGGCGGGACATAGAGAATGTACAGAATTTGAAAAATAATGTGTTTTTTGAATATTAAAGGATGTCAACATATTCTGTTACACCTAATACACAAAATAATGATCTTTAAAAAAAGCATCATATGACCCCTTTAATGCTAGTGAATAAAAGGAAACAATCTACCCACATGCCTCTGTTCATGATGGTACCTGGATTAGTGAGCTGCGTCAGGTCTGTTGTACACGTCCCCGTCCCTTGATTCCACCCCATGTCAAAACAGTGCCAGAAAGTGAGATGCGCAGAAACGTGAAGTGCAAAGGGAAAAATGGTATGGCAAGTTCAAACTTGACTGAAACGCAAAATAAAAGCAAATAAATTAGTAGATATGCTCATGGAAAATATGTATTGCAAAATCATTGTTTTTGCACTGTCTAATTTACACTCACCTAAAGGATTATTAGGAACACCATACTAATACTGTGTTTGACCCACTTTCGACTTCAGAACTGCCTTAATTCTACATGGCATTGATTCAACAAGGTGCTGAAAGCATTCTTTAGAAATGCTGGCCCATATTGATAGGATAGCATCTTGCAGTTGATGGAGATTTGTGGGATGCACATCCAGGGCACTAAAAAGCTCCCGTTCCACCACATTCCCAAAGATGCTCTATTGGGTTGAGATCTGGTGACTGTGGGGGCCATTTTAGTACAGTGAACTCATTGTCATGTTCAAGAAACCAATTTTTGAATTATTCAAGCTTTGTGACATGGTGCATTATCCTGTTGGAAGTAGCCATCAGAGGATGGGTACATGGTGGTCATAAAGGGATGGACTTGGTCAGAAACAATGCTTAGGTAGGCTGTGGCATTTAACGATGCCCATTTGGCACTAAGGGGCCTAAAGTGTGCCAACAAAACATCCCCCACACCATTACACTACCACCACAGCCTGCACAGTGGTAACAAGGCATGAGGGATCCATGTTCTCATTCTGTTTACGACCAAATTCTGACTCTACCATCTGATGTCTCAACACAGAAATCGAGACTCATCAGACCAGGCAACATTTTTTCCAGTCTTCAACTGTCCAATTTTGGTGAGCTCGTGCAAATTGTAGCCTCTTTTCCTTTTTGTAGTAGAGATGAGTTGGTACCAGGTGGGGTCTTCTGCTGTGCTGTTGCCCATCTGCCTCAAGGTTGGGCGTGTTGTGGCTTCACAAATGCTTTGCTGCATACCTTGGTTGTAACGAGTGGTTTATTTCAGTCAAAGTTGCTCTTCTATCAGCTTGAATCAGTCGGCCCATTCTACTCTGACCTCTAGCATCAACAAGGAATTTTCGCCCACAGGACTGCCGCATACTGGATGTTTTTCCCTTTCCACACCATTCTTTGTAAACCCTAGAAATGTTTGTGCATGAAAATCCCAGTAACTGAGCAGATTGTGAAATACTCAGACCGGCCCGTCTGGCACCAACAACCATGCCCACGTTCAAAATTGCTTAAATCACCTTTCTTTCCCATTCTGACATTCAGTTTGGAGTTCAGGAGATTGTCTTGACCAGGGCCACACCCCTAAATGCATTGAAGCAACTGCCATGTGATTGGTTGATTAGATAATTGCATTAATGAGAAATTGAACAGGTGTTCCTAATAATCCTTTAGGTATATATATTTAGCAAATTATTTTTGTTTACAATTTTTTTTCCTCACAATACTTCCTTTTCTTTTGCAATTCTTTATATTTGTTTGCAAAAAGCACATTTAAATTTTCTCAATACTTTCATTTGCAAAACTTTATTCAGAGGGCAACTCTGGGAGCTATGGGAGAGCAGGGTACCTCGTAGGCCATGGTGGATTAGGCAGTTCAGGAAGCCATGGCGGTGCAGGCAGACTAGGAAGCCATGTCGGAGCAGACAGTTCAGGAGGCCATGGCGGATCAGACAGTTCAGTAGGCCATGGCAGAACAGCCTCCGATGCTGCGGCCCCAGCCCCCACCCCAGCCTCTACGGCAGGAGCCTTACTACCCCCCTCTCCCCCAATCTTGTCATTGCGGTGGCTGGCGGGCTTGAGAGAGCTGTGGCCAGCGGGCTTGACAACGGTGTGACCGGCGGGGCCGACTCTGGAAAGGCGGCCGGACTTGTGGGAGCCACGGGCGGAGGACTTGACAACGTCGTGGCGAAGCGTGCGCCGATTTCCATGCCATGGAAGAAAAACAGGAAAACAAAACACTTTCTAAACCAAATAACAAACACGGGGAGAAGGGGCGTTGCTTACAATCTCTACCTACTGCGCTGGAGCAAGGAGACATAGGAGAAACGCACACAGATGGAACAGAGTCTGACAGAAAGCTCCTTGGCAGGCACATGCAGAAGTATAGGCATTGGGGGCTCAAGCCCCTGTCCTTTTTCAAAATTATTCAAAAGTGCCCCTCTCAGACAAATACCACTGATATTGTGGTCAATAAAACAAAATGCATTTGAATTATTTGCATTTAAATGTGTACATTTGAATGTGTACAAAACAGTAATTAATCTCTCAAAAGTCAGAAAATTCCTGTTTAATTTTTACATATCTGTTAATCTGATGCATTGCTAAGCTTACTTGCCTTTTGCTTGACTGACTAATATGGGTCGCCGGAAGGAAAAAATAAACTAAACAATATTTTAAACTTTTTTTTCCATTAATAAAGCTAGTGTGTCGTTTTAAATATTTTAGAATATTATCTAATTTATCTTTGCCTGTTTGTCATGTATAATACACCAACCAATCATGATCTGGCACAAGAAGTTCAAATTTCATTAAGACAATAATGCGAAGTGGAGCAGTCATTTTGCATAAAATATATTTGTATGTGATTTCTTGCAATAATATAAAATAGTAATGTATCCAAACTTTTGACCTATATATATAGTTGTTATTTATATAGTTGCGCTTAGTTGTGTTATTCAGCCGCGATGCACCATCACCACTTAAAATAGAAATCATGTTACATTTCTTTCTATTGTTTCAAAGATTAAAGGCACAATCACTTTCCCAAATAGTCTGCAGTAACATTGTAAACACTAAAATGTAGGGTTTTAATAATGTTAGCATTCTGACACTTGGAATTTTAATATGTAAAATAGAATAGTAAAAACCTGTTTGTATTGAACAAATTTTTTTGCATTGTAGTCTTATATATTTTTATTTTCGTTTGCAATGTCCAAGAACAGCTTCAGATTTAAATGATTTTGTCTTTAGTCGGATTAATATATGGATATTAAATATACTATTTGTGTTATACTGATGATTAAGTTAGAGGTTTATTTATTTTTAGACAGAATTTTGTGGGGAAAAAAATGAAAAGGGGACAAAATCAGGCACAGCCACAATACATTCAATGTTTTTTCAAGAAGAAACCATGCATGTCAAAGACAAGTAGATGCCGTGCAGGTCAGAGCCAATCCACCAGTCAGGGTTGGCCAGCAAATTAGCAGCCCTGAACCTGGCAAACACACACAGTCTGTTTGGACAATAAAATAAGTTGACAACAATTATTGTCTGTTCAATGGTTTTTATTTATAAAAAGAGAGATGCATTGTCCAGGCACTTGGGCAGTGCCATTTTTATGTCATCCCACTTGTGTTGGGCCACATGACTTTTACCATGGGCCCCCACAACCTTGGAGCTTACAACGCTTACTTTTACTATGTATAACCTCACCTGCATATAATTTCCATGCATATTCTCATCCATGTGACAACATGTTTAACTCAAAGGTACAAGACATTAAGGAGATATGGATTATAAATGCCATTTCTGCCATACAATTTACATTGCTAAAAATCACTCAGTATCCTTGTTATGTTTTAGAATAAATATAAAAAAAAATCCATTAAAACAAAATTGTATAAAATACTTCTCAGAGAAACTTTTTAGAAAAGAGTTGATTCATTCTTTTATGCTGACCAAATAGTAGGCTATTTTAATTGTTTTAAATAAATCGAATTTATGCCATTTTGCTGATAATGTACACATATTTTAAGGGTATTTATATAGGCTAGTTTGGCCTACTTATATTTTGCAGTAGAAAATGTAGTTGTCTGAATCTGTGTGTCACTGACAAAATTTCTAAAAGATAAAATGTGCAAATCTTACCGTTTCCTTTAAATTCTATTCTTCAAATATGTGACTATCACAGAAGGAGTCTGCCTGCACACATCAAAATCTCTGTGCAGCAGCAGTTGTACAGTATTATAATTGGACCTATTCAAGCCGGCCGATGGACCATTCATCCACCGAATCCAGCAGTCTCTCGCATAATATCGAAGTGCGCATCACTTCCTTGTTCTCACTAAAAATATTTTCTCATAGTGTGACATCTGCAGTTTAGTTCAAGGAGGAGTTATTGTGCACCTAGCATTCCTCCCTGTCATTAAAACATAGCATGCCACAGGAAAAGTCATCAAAAATATAGCGCATCCACTACAAATGTCTATATAATCTTTAACTTCTGCATAACGACTTTGTAATCTCAGTGCTCATCTCCATTAATGAGTGTCATTTTTAATCGATTTGTTTATATCAAAATGAAAACAGAGTTTAAAATACTTCATTGTTTTGCTCACTGTAGTAAAAGTGTGCGTACACACAGGTCAGAGTTTGCATGGAGGTGCACAAATTTTCCCGTCAAGTTTGTTTTTATAAATTCCATCTTTTGCGTAGCAAGTGGCGTATGCCTCTTTTAGGACATGTTTTGTGCATACGCAACATATACATATTGAAATATTATATAATGTCGTGCGCTATCTGTCACGCCCACTGAAGGCTCATCAGTAGATCACAGGTGCACTGAAGTGAACTAACCCTGGAACATAACCTGCTCTGGAGCAGGTTATCTTCAGAGAGCAAGTAACTATGGTTACTTACATACCCTGAAAGTAACCTCCGATTTTGGAACCGAAAGCTGAGGTTATCCACTCGCTTAAACGGGAATGTTACATAACCTACTTTTTGGAATACCCCCCAGCAGACTTTATTTACTTATTTATTTATTTACAAATCATATTTTGTGAATAAGAATTGGGTAATAAATCTACCGAACTGGTTGGCTTGTATATGATACATGTACACTGAAAAATATTCACACCAACATTCATTTAAAAGAGGTTTTTATTTTATTTAAAGGGGTCCTATTATGCTCTTTTATAAAGTCTTGATTTTGTTTTGGGGGTGAACTAGAACCGGCTCTCATACTAGATTGTTCGAAAACCACATTATTTTTCACATATTTTACATTATTACAACACCTCTCTCCCCAGTCTGGCATGAACGGCTTGAATTGTTCCTGCATCAAATGAAGGCCCGCCTTCTGAAATACAAAATGTGCTGTGATTGGTTAGCTGGGCCAGTTTGTGTTGTGATTGGCACTACTCGACGGCTGTTTGGGAAATGTCATGCCCCTTACCATAGCCGCCCTTGAGCTTCTGTGTAAATATTTAGTCAAAATCAAATCAATTTGAGCGCGATTTAAACGTGTATGATTGTAACTATTCTAACTTTGTCTCCCTTGGGAAAGCTAGCGTGTCTCCGACATAGTGATAACACTCGTTGCCTTTTGTAGTGCAGCTCAACCAGGTCTCGTCCCATTCATCGATATTTGTGATATCACAAATCCGGGAAAATATGCGTTGTAGTCCAAACGAGTCGTACGCTGTAGTTTTTGAAAAGTGATTTCTGTTAAATAAAATATCTTCTTTTGAAGTGGACTTTAAGCTATGTAACTTTTAAATCTTTTTTATGCTCAAATAGCAACATTACAGACTACAGTTGAAAAAGTGAAAAAGCATAATAGGACCCCTTTAATTGATATTTTTCTCTGTGCAATTTTATTGTTTTTAATATTACACTGAAAACTTGTGAAAGTGAGTCTGTCTTTTTAATGTTTTGCATGGTCTTCTCGGAACCTTTTATGAACCCAATGATTGTACATTACGTTATTTTATAAGAAAATTCACAGACAATTTTGCAGCAAGCAGAGTTCAGTTTACAGCACTTTTCACTCATTTCTATGGTATCCATAGAAACTGACTGGTGTATTTAAAATAATCCTTGATTTTAAAGATTGGCTGGGTTAAAACCATCTGACTGGCTAAAGCAGGCACAGGATGCAGTGGCGTAGCGGACGGGCCCGCAGGGCACGCACTGCGGGGGGGGCCGCGCGTTGTGGGGGGCCCCCAAAAAATTGACTCGAATAAATAATTAAAGCGTTTTTATAACGTGAACGTATAGGACTTTTATTTTGGTAGTAATTGCAGCCTACCGTGTTTGGCGATTATGACCATATCTGTTGTCCTTGTTATCTAATCACGATTAAGAATTTCCGCAACTGTTTAGAGAGTGAAGCTTATGAGCGCAAAATGAGTAAAAGAAAATATGTCAGCGGAGCTCAAAAACGGACTAACCAACACCGAAAAGAGCAATTAAATGCAAAACTACCGAAAATTTCATCCATATTTCTTCCAAATCAGCGGGAAGGAGCTGCGAGAGCGAGCACGGGTAACGTTACTCAGGAGTTTGCTAGCAGTGTCATCACGGACATTACTGCAGGACAGACTTTCTGAACTTGCGATACTCAGCATTGAAAGCCAGCACGCGCGTCAGATGGACATAACAGACATTGTCAAGGACTTTGCGCAAAAAAAAATGCTAGGAGAAAGGGGCGCTTTGGAGGATTTTAAAGGTAATATATATTACCTTTATTGAATGTTAAACGTCATGAATCTTTGTTGTATACTGCAGATAGAAAAAATATTTTGATGTCATGTGCTCCCTTGCATTTTAACAAGTTAATGTAATTGCTGTTTTATTGTTGGTGTTTCTTTTATTCTTTTTTTTTTTTGTGAAAAGTTCTTAATAAATAAATACGAAATAATTACATACTATTAAATTCCACAGTACTAATTCACGATTTTGAATGAAAAGGTGAATCCCCCATCTAATTATGCGGTGAGGGGCCCCGCCTCCACTCTTGCGGGTGGGCCAACGCAGTTTGCGCTAAGCCACTGACAGGATGTCAATATAACGTCAGGTTGACGTTGAACATGACGTCGGATAGATGAAGCATTTTGGTTGAGAAAGAAAATTGGGTTGCGTCAGTATTTGAGGCCAATTTGACATTGACTTAACGTTGGATTTTGGTTACACAATCTAAAAACAGCAAATATCAACATCAACTGACATTGGTATTGGACATCAAATTAACGTTGACATTAGGAGTTGAATTGACATTGAATTTTGGTCACCCAATGTCGCAACCGAAATTTAACCAAATATCAACATCTTATGATGTTGTGTGCTTGCTGAGAAGAATGATTGTTAAAAAAAAAAAATTTATCTAAATATGAACAAACAAATTCATAGTGATTAACATACATAGAATGATTTAAATGAAGATTCAACAATCAATTCATACACAGAAAATATTTATAAACATACAAATGTATTTATGAATTGTTTTCTTTTGTTAATGATAATTTGTTGGTGTTGGTATTTTGTTAATATGAAGTTGGTAATACATTTGTGAATCTTATTTTGTAAATAAAACTATTTTGAGACTATTTTAGCTCCACATTTCCTGAGAATAGTAATAGTAAATCCATATTAGTGTTTTGTAAGCCTTATTTTGGGTCTGGGCCCATTTCCGGCAGACCATTCCTGACTATCAAGAGCCATTGGGATTCCTCAACCTGCATAACTTAATCAATGATCAGAACTGTTAATCAATAGCATTCTAAATAAGCATTGACTGGAGGTGCAAGGTTAGCCAGGCTTATTGGTTTACATTAAGCAAAACAACATAATGGAAGAAGCTCCCTGAACTGTTCTCAGTGTCTACACTGCCTCTGTTACCTTATGTCAATAAGACCTGGATTTCTGAGATCATCACTAGCTGTTCATGTTTATCCAATCTGCTTTATTCAGCAATACTCCTAGATCTTTTATCCACATACATACCTCACTCCTCTTGATTAAACCTCACAGATATTCTTTTGTGTTTTTCATTAGTATCCAATGTGCCAAGCTCTTACACACTCAGCTTATTTACATGCAATGTAGCACACACAACGTCTATTGTATTAGCTTCTATAATTTTGTCATAGGTTAGTGCTCCATCTAAACTTGTTTCATAGTACAAAAAGGAAGTCAGTGACCTGGTAGATCTTAGAATCTAAAAAAGTAAAGAAACTTGTTGGGCCTGTGGTAAGCTTACCATTGTCAATGATTAAATCCAAGAAAATCCTATCCATTAGCAGTGTTGGGGAGTAGCTAGCTACAAGTAGCGACGCTACTAATTTAACTAAATATTTTCAGTAGTGTGACGGTAGCTCCGCTACTTTTAAAACATTATATCTTTTCCAGGAGCTAACTACTTTTTCAAGCAAGTAGCACTGCAGTGTGACCAAACGCTACATTCCGTTTTGCGTTCTGACAAGTCACGAGCCTGTAATGCATTGAATCTTCTTCTGACTAGATCACAAAATAAATTTGTTCATTACTGCCATCTGTGGTGATTGCACATATCTCGTGCCTTTACAGTCTGTCCACTGACAAGAGATTGTCTGATGATCTTACAAAGGATGTACAGGAGCATCCCTGCAAACATGTCCTTGCAGGCCCCATGCTGGCTTTTTGTGGGCACAGTTGGCTAGGGCCAGCCCACACCAAACCTAAACAGGCACAGTGCGGGCTTGCCCAGGTGAGGCCCACAGCTTTGGGCTCACCGCAGGCTCTCTGTGAGCAGCCCACACTATGGGACTGCCCACATTAATCCAATGATGACCCAGTGTGGGCCAGACATGAGCCTGTTAATAAGAATTTTGTGGCCAGTTTTCTTCCTTACCACTAGTGATGCTAGAGTGTTTTAGGATTCCTTAAGTAAAGCCATGTGGTAGAGAGAGTTAGCAATAGTGGTGGAAATTTTAATTCTTTCAAGAGAAAGAAAATTGCAAAAAGCAAAAACTGATTTGGCTTTATTAAAATGTGTGCATAATCACATTAAATAAATAGGCTAAATAAGTTGTTCAGATGAACAAAGCACAAGGTTTTCTTGCATAATTAACATTTTAATTGTTTGGTCAGACAGTTCATATATAATATATTCACATTAATAAATCGGGAATTAAACGTGGAGTTATGTTCTGTATGCTAAATAAGAAAAGAAGCGTATGTGCACAGTACCTATAACTGTGCTTTGTATCTGCTGATTGCTGATCGAGATTGACATGCTAAATGGCTGACAAATGAGTTAGGCTATGTACCAGTTCATTTCATTCACAAACGAGATGTACCAGTTAATTCAACTCGTCCACGAATGACATGTACCAGTTCAGTCATTTCGTTCATGAACGAGATCTCTCAATCTCGTTCAGACTCAAACGAAACTCATTCAGTGAAGGGTATGAAGGGCATATTCGTTTATATTACACTACATTCAACAAATCACATGCTTCATCACATCTCATACTCGAAGGCTATTGGCTCGAGGTTGAGTAATTCTTTGACAGGATGAAACATTTCACAGAGCTACTCAGTTTACTGAGCTGCGCATGCACTGCTAATAGTGCCACATTGCTGTGGAGGGAGGAATTTCAGTGAACAAGAAATATGAGCCAATGGATTACGTGAACGAGAACGATTCGTTCACCTAAAAGATTCATTCAAAAAGAACGATTTGTTCACAAACAAAACATCACTAGTTAGCAAGAATTATTTTGAGAGGCATTTCCAAGGTTCAGTCATTTTATTTATGGATGGATTGAAAGATCCGGATACAGTATATGCAGGCGCAGCTCTATATATTCAAATGAATGATTCTTATATTAAGAAAAGAGTTACCAATCATTTGTCAATTTATGGTACAGAGATATTGGCAATATTATTGGCCCTGCGGAGGATAGTGGAGAAGGAAATAAATAACACAGTTATTGTATCTGATAGTTACTCCGCACTTGAAAGCATAAGATCTGGCAGGTCATCTTTTAGGATGGACATAATCAATGAAATATTCCCTAAGATGTGTAATTTAAAGGTTAAGGGCATATCAATACAATTAATTTGGGTTCCTGCTTATGTTGGTGTGGAAGGGAATGAGAAGGTGGATATTATGGTTAAACAAACTCTAAAATTAAGACAGGTTGATCTACAAGTTCCATTAAGCAAAGCAGAAGCTAAAGCACACTGTAATGATTATGATTCGATTGACGATGATGTCACTGCTAAGGACAAACACGAAAGGAATGATGACTTTGAGCACACCTGTGGACAATGAACAATTCTTGGATGCTTTTAAAATATGGGGAGGGGAAAGGTGAGGATGCTCTGTTACTATATAATTAACTGTGAAAGAGATTGATACGCTGTGTTTTTAAGCCTGCTGGGTTCACCAAAGAAGGGGATCCATGGTGTTCCTGGCTGGCTAGCACCACCGGCGTTAAGAAAACCAAGCTCCCACTTATTGGCCTGGAGGTAGATAGTGGGAGGAAATTTAGGTAGATAGGGAAGAGAGTGTAGGTGGACTTGGCAGGCTTTGAAAGAGACCTTCCCAGCATTGCCGTCGAGGGGAAGGTTGAGTCCTCACAGTGATGGCAAAGGTGTCATCGGACTTGGACAGGGAAGTCCAAAATTATTTTATTTATTATATTAGATTTATGTGTGTTGTTGTTATGCTTAGCCATTGGTGATTACTGTTCTCCCAAATTGTAAGTTGATTGCCTGTGCTGGTTATTACAAATAGGGCATGTGAATTAGGCTTGGCATTTCTAATTAAGTGTGCTTTAACAATATTTACGATTTCACAATATTTATTGTTTGCTGTGAATTTGGAATGAGTACTCGGGTTCTCTTTTAAATGTGTGTTCACGGTTAAATGAAATATGACCAGTCTATGTAATCAGGATATTCAAGTGAGACAATGCCAAACGGCTGCTATTATTGTTAATAAAAAGTGTATTCTTTTGTAATTCCTGCTCTTGAGTGTGTTTTGAGTGCTCCTCCCCGACCAGACCGGATTAGAATTAAAGGTGGTGGCAGAATAGGTGTTAATCCGCAATAAGGAAGCTTACCAGTGGCCCCTAGTGGCGGCTGAATTTATTACAATACATTAGGAAATATGCACAATCAGTATGGCAGGTATATTGGGATGGTATTGAAACAGGTAGACATTCATATTATATATATTAAAACAAGTTGGTGCTGGGAGGAGGGAGAGCAGGAACTGTAATGAAGGGAATATTATAACTCGTCTGAGAAGTCACACAGGGCTTAATTAAAGGGATACTCCACCCCAAAATGAAAATTTTGTCATTAATCACTTATCCCCATGTCGTTCCAAACCAGTAAAAGCTCAGTTTGTCTTCGGAACACAATTTAAGATATTTTGGATGAAAGCCGGGATGCCTGTGACTGTCCCATAGACTGCCAAGTAAATAACAGTGTCAAGGTCCATAAAAGGTATGAAAGTT
This sequence comes from Cyprinus carpio, assembly GCF_018340385.1. Taxonomy (NCBI): domain Eukaryota; kingdom Metazoa; phylum Chordata; class Actinopteri; order Cypriniformes; family Cyprinidae; genus Cyprinus; species Cyprinus carpio. The sequence continues at coordinate 9,359,497 of NC_056614.1, forward strand.
GGCGTCAAAATACTCCATCTGCCACCAGACGTGCAATCTGGGTTATATGAAGCGATGGGAACACTTTTTGTAAGCGAAAAAAACTGACTTTATTCAACAATTCCTTTGACAACAGTCTCCTTTGTGTCTCTCAATATCACCGTATGCTGCATATGCTTCCTTGTGGCGCGGATGATACAGAAGAGCATATGCAGCATACAGTTATATGGAGAGACACAGAGGAGACTGTTGTAATTTGAAAAGTCATTATTTTTGTTTTACTGTCTATGGGACAGTCACAGGTTGATCACAAATACTTTTCTATAGCAGGTATTCTAGGGGAAAATGCTATATATGATTACCTCAAGTTTATTTTTGTTATGAAGTTAAGTCTGGATGATGCGAGATACACATGAAAGAGAGATTATTTATGTTTCTTATTATTAACTTCAGCTATGGACAGTGTTTGGACATTAATGTACTACAGATGACACTTTCACACACATCAACTTTCACATAACGAAATCCTAACAATCTTACATTGCTTTGCTTTATTTTGTTTTGTTTTTGTTGTATTTACATTTTTGGCTATATGTTGCTATTGTGAAATGAATGTTTTCTACTTTGTATTTAATAAATCCATTGATTTGAAATCCCTTTGACTGATGTACATTTTTGACAATATAGACATTAGGGGAGAGCGGGGCACAAAGTAACACTTTTTGACTTTCTCAAATTGTATAAATCCACATGGGGTTCAGAGTATGATTTTTTTTTATCCACAGTAATTTCACACTTGTCTAGTACAAATATGTTGCGTTGTTTTATAATTACAGTGTATACGTTTTTCTTTATTTACCCTCAAAAATTGGAAGTGAAATGCGACAACATGCCCCGTAGGTGGGGTACATTGTAACATGACCATATGACAGCTTAAAATGTTATCTGATTGCATGAAAAAAATATACAAGACGAACTAAAATATTTTGTCAATAAAATAAAATAATTATTTATTTTAAATAAAATAATGGCGTTTCTTTAAGAATTAAAGGGGTCATATTGTGACACTATTACACAAAGACACGTTTTGACCACTCAATATATATTAAGATGATTTTATGTATATATAATTGAGTTTTAATGGTTTAACATGTTGTCTTAGCCATTTTAATCCTCTTATTCATTTTAGTATGTGTATGTCTTTAACTGTAAATAGGTCGGCCTGTCATGTGATCAGTCACATGACAGGAATAAGGAACTAGACCAGGATAAAGTAAGTAGCATGACAAACAGATAGGGTCTTTGATCGATCACTGATGCTGGATTGAGGAGTTACTTTTAAGGACTTGCCATTCCAGCATCTCACTTTTATTGGATTTTCACTTTTTTGGATTGTATATACCGTAAAACTTCAAATAATAGCCGAGTCCCAAATAGACGCCTGTCTCTTTTAAAGTCCTGGTGTGACGACAGGTTTGGGTAAATAAAGGCCGGTCTCAAATAGAGGCCTGGTCTGTTTTTTTAGTATCGGGTTGTATTTGATCTTCTCAAACTCATCAGATCGTCTGTTCTATGTTTTGATTAGATTTCACGTGACAGACACAACAACAGTTCATGAACGACTCATCACTATGGCAACATAACAAAGAGGTTAACGAACTTTCTTTTAGTCTTCAGTTTTTCTTAATTCTCTCAATACCACCATGGAGACAAAAAGAAAAAAGTATGATTTGACATTTAATCTAACAGTTGTCAAATTTGCCGAACAAAATTCGGGAGAAGCAGCGGCAAGACATTTCTCGGTTGATCCAAAGAGAGTGCGAGAATGGCGTAAAAATAAAGCTGAACTGCAACGTCTGTCCGAGGAAGACGACAAAAGGGCCAGACTGCGAGGTGAAGGGAGGAAGAAGGCCAGTGAAGAGCTGAAGGTGAGCGTGTGTGAGTGGATCCACAGCATGTGGGCAAAGCATCTCAGAGTCTCACGTAAAATGATCAGGGCCAAGGCAAAAGAAGTGTATGCAACAGTGAGTGACGGCAGGGATGAGGAGAGTTTTACTGCGAGCGCTGGCAGACTGGACAAATTCCTGAGGCGCAATGACTTTTCAGTCAGAAGACGCACAACTGTGGCCCAGAAAGACGCCAAGCACTTCACTGAGAAACTGGTAAATTTTGTCACATATACAACGTGGATTATTAAGGCAAAGAAAATACAGCCGAAAAACATTATAGCCATGGACGAAACAGCGGTGTGGTTTGATATGGTGGGCTCTACAACGGTGGATGCAAGAGGTGCACGCAGTGTTCCATTGAAAACCACAGGCCATGAGAAGAGCCACTTAACTGTGGTGTTGGCTGTGAAAGCAGACGGGACCAAATTGAAACCTTACATTGTCTTCAAAGGGGGGATCAAGGAGGTGAAATTAATGCAAAATATCAGTGGGGTGGTGGTGGCCACATCCAAAAATGGATGGATGAACGAGGAGCTGACTGCAGACTGGCTTCAGAGAGTGGTGGGAAAGCTCAACTTCACCCCTCGTCTCCTAGCCTGGGATTCATATGGCTGTCATATCAGCGCAGCGACCAAAGCTGAGCTCAAAAGGGGCTACAACATAACCACATGTGTTGTGATACCTGGTGGCTGTACAAAGTACATACAGACCCCTGACGTTTTGTGGAAAAAAATTTTAAGAGAGAGTGTGCGAGTCCTATGACAACTGGATGGCAGGGGATGTGGACAAAGAGTACACAGCTGGAGGAAATATGAGGGCCCCAGCTCGTCGCTTGTTGGTTTCATGGGTAATTCAAGCTTGGGAAAAGCTGGATACGGAGCGGCTGAAAAATTCCTTTAAGGTATGCTTGCGCGTGCACGCGTGTGTGTGTGTGCGAGGGAGAAAGAGGAGATAATATATTTCATTAACTTCGGGATGTTATCCTTAGGTATGTGGCCTGACAGTAGCTTCTGATGGATGTGAGGATCACCTTATCCATTGTTTCAAAGAGGGAGAGCTGTGCGCATCTGGGCGAGAGCTGTTAGTGCAAGCAAGGCAGGCAGAGTTAGCGGAGGCTGGAGAGGGAGAAGTGGAGGAGAGCGACGTGGAGGAGGAATTCGCCAATGAACTTGTAATTGAGGATCGCGGCGATGATGATAGTGATGAATAGAGTAATTTTCTATCACATGATTGCAGTTGTTTTACAGGGTAGCCTTCATTCTTTCTTGTTGATATGTTTCGGGCAACAAGTTCATATGCTCGATGGATTTTAGCGGTAACTTATATTGTTCTGCCCATTGCTGTCACATCGTTTCGTTTTTTATGCTGCCAATAATCTAAGACATTTCTTACACTAAATTATTTGTTAAACACATTCGTTTAGGGGTAACTTGTATTGTTCTGCCCATTGCGGTCACATCGTTTCATTTTTTATGTTTTTTTTTTTTTATGCGGCCAATAGCCAAAGACATTTCTTACATTAAATGATTTGTTAAACACATTCAAATTAATTATAAATAAAACGTAATATAATGTGGTAACCTCCTACTGTCATGCTTGAACATCTCAACACTAAATTAAAGGCCTGTCTCTTATAGACGCCTGTCTCAAATACAAGCCGGTGCAGTTCGGCGATTTGGGTAAATAGAAGCCCGGGCTTCTTTTATTATTTGAAGTTTTACGGTACACGGTGGACACTTTTACATTGGAACTTACAACACGCTGGATTTCTTAAGGACTGTTTTAAGGGTATGGAACTGAAAGACTCTCTGCTTTTAACAGCCTAGGATTTCTATTTTTGTTGTTTTGTTTTGTTTTTTTTGTTTATTTTTTTATTTTTCTATTTATTCATTCTACGTTTGTTCTTGTCTCATCCTTTTAAAACACTTATTTTATCTCACAGTTTAATCTGACCCCATTTTAAATTAATGTAATTCAGCCGATAGGCCGATTGTTACAATATGATGTTGCTTAAAAGAACATTATTTTGTGTATTTGGTGTATTGGAAACTCAGAAGCGAAAACCAGGAGACTTTTGGGTAATCTTCAGCAGAATTCTTTATTGAGAATGCGCTGCGTGGCGCTGTAGTCATCAAAAGTCTAAATAGTCATTTATACATTTGTAGTTTATATACACTTCTAGGGAGAGGGATACATAGAGGTGGAGACAATGTAAACAAAGAATGCAAATGCAGTACAGGGATCAGCCTGACACTGGAAATTTCCCATCTTTGATCTCATCAGCATAACATTGTCATTCAAATGCAGAGGTGTCTGACAGTATCGCCCATATCTTCACATTATCATAGAGACAAAGGCACAGCTGTGCCTTGAGCTTAAAAAGCCAAATGGCAAGGAAGAGCACAAAGACAAAAGGTCATTATCTCAGACACCTGGGCTTCCTGATTTGATCTTTTTTTTTTACCTCAAAATGTAAAACATAATGTAGATAACTTTTCAGTTTATATACTATTACATTGGAACCTAGATTTAACATTTTATAAATTTGTAATTCCACAGGAATAATGAAATGTGTTTATGCGGTTAAAGGTAAAAAAAAAAAAAAACTTATTTTCCACATACTGTACATTATTGTTTCTCCTCTATGCCCCGCCTTCTGAAACGAGTCGATTTTCACAAGGCTCATCTCTCTGAAAAGCGACATATGCTGTGATTGGCCAGCTATCCAAGAATGCCTCAAGCGTGTGACGGAAATGTTACACCTCTTAACATATTGTGATGCCTTGTCTGGCCGGACAGAAACATAAAACCCATTATAAACGTGATATAAACATGATTTCTAGTTGTGTTTTCTTTTGGAAGGCAAAAACAAAGTAGTTTCGCTTTCTCAATGAAACAGCGTCACACAATGCGTCCTTGAGTGAGCAGAGGCCGGAGGCCTAGAGTGAGCCGCGGCCGGCTTGAGTGAGCAGAGGCGGGCGGCTTGAGAACGGTGCAGCAGGTGGATTCTACGAGGTATCTTGGTCTTGCAGCAACCACATGTGACGACCCCGGGCTGGATGCCACTTCAACCACGGTGAAAGCCGATTCGGCGAACCACAGTGCAAAGTTGATGTATTTCCACAGCGACCAGCATGGATCAGCCCCAGGCATGACAAAGTGGATATTGTCCTCCTTTGGAAGGCCAAACAAAGTAGTTTTGCTTTCACAGTGAAACACACAGCGTCTATACTACATGGCAGCGGCGGCGACAACAATACTACAATGACAATAAAAGGTAAGCCTTCTTTCTGGGCAGCATTATGCAAATCTTACCACATACTGACGTAGATATGTGGGGGCATGTTAGAACGAGTCGTTTCAAGGGGGCGTGGATGAGTCTCTTTTATAAAGAATATCTCCTTGGATTTGAGACTTTAGTCTTTGCAACTTGTAGCTTATCAGACCCGAACCAGACAAATTAAAGATTCAATCGGTAGCATGGTTGAAACATGAGGAGCCGAATTCCACAGAAAAGCTCGAAACAACAGGATGTTATAAATCAATTCCTAGCACCACAAGTCAGAAGCAAGTCCACTAACTAGCAGCTTGCACAGCTTTCAACATTAGAACAAAAGAACAATTATGGACAATTCCAATTCGGAAAGGAGATTGTCAAGTTTGGGGCAAGTAATCAAGATTGATGGTCAAAGAGATGCACAGCATGACCATCACATGTAAATATATGATAGTAATCACGATCACAAGCTCTTTGGATTGACTTCCCCCCCACCTAGAAGAAAAGAACCAGACTGAAATTTCTTTAAGGGACCTTTTAATCTCTGGTCTCCACAGAATGTCCTTATGTCAAGGAATGGCACAGAAACTGTCTTTTACAGATGTAGATGCACCAAAATGAACTTAAAAAGACTTATAAATGAATACCAGTCCATTGCTTAACTCCATATAATATATGTAATCCACACATTTGACTATCATGTTTCTAATCACTTATTGTATTTTTAATAACTATTGGATAGCTTAAGGATTCATATTCATGTTTAGTATGTGTGTGTTTGAATCTTCTTGCTTGAAACGTTTCTGACAATCAATTATTTGTCAAACGTATCATATTCTTTTTATAAGAATCATGTTCAAAATTATACCCTGCAAGAGCGGGAAAATTCAGACCACGTGATTGATAAGATAACGTGATTTATGAATGGGCAAAAGAAACATCACAACACCCCGAGCAAAGACAATATTTAATTGGTCAAGACAACATTTGAGGTGTGGCCAAAAGGCCAGTTTAAATACTCAGGACACCATTAAATTTTGCTTTTAGCTTTTGCTTTTTAGTTTTTGCTTTTAGTCATGCCGCCTTTTAGCTTTTGCTCTTAGCTTTTGCTTTTAGTCATCAGTTTTAGTGTTCTTTGAGCGCTGTTCCAGCGTGCTTCGGCCTGCACACCTGCTGCTACTTAGCCACGATGAGAAGAAACACCACCTAGTCCCATCAAAATTTACTTCTATTCTTTTACTTTAGTTTCTTTTCTTTTCCGTTGAGAGTTTTGTGTTCTGAGTTAAGTTTTGTAACGCCGTGTCTCCGAGTCTGACCTTGAGTGCCCGTCTAAAACTACAGCCAGCCCACAACTCCGCATCTTCAGACAACGCCTAACCATGGCCTTCCCAAGACGTCACTTCAACGACTACTGAACTTCCAGCCAATCTGCAACCTCGGACAACAAAGGGAACCCCTTTTACACAGGCAATGCATGTAACTTACATCCAGACTCTGATCTAAACTGGTGTAGCTATCTAAAATAATTTTATCCTCATTGAGGAACTCAATGTGAGGGTTAATTAAATGATTGATGGTTGTTCATGTCTATGCAATTTCACGTATTGCTGTAAATTTGGGATTTCACATTTTCATTCTCTTAAACTCATACTTTCCTAACTTTCTGTCTTCCTGCAACTTGTTTGAATGTGTGAGTGTGTGTGCTTATGTGTTAGATTATTTTATATGTCTTAGATTTATCTAAGAAAGCCTTATTCATATTGAAAAGAGAAGTGTCTTGTGTTTCATGCTTACAAGTTAATTTCTTAAACTGCTGATCTTGTTACTGTGCTAATTAATAGTGTTTTTTTTACTATACTTTGGATATTAATATCCATTGCAGGATTGATGTTATAAGGCTTGTTCAATGAATCGCTGGCCGTCTCAGTGATCAGCCGTAAAACAGAGATTCTGTCCAAATTCCCTTTAAAATCTTAAATGATTCCCTTTGAGCTAAATTGACCTGTTTCCCTTACAAATGACCCCTTTATAAATAATCTGATTTTGGAGTTTGACAGTGAACACATTGCAACCATGCTTGGGATGGCCCACATAAACGAGCCAAACTGTTACAGGACGCGCTTTCTGCCGTCTCAGACTCCGTGAACTTGAGTGCGTCACTTCGAAACTTCTTGTATGCTTACCTTATTACAGGCATGAAAAATATATCTATAGAGAGTGAAACTTTTAAATGAACCAATTCAAATAGAAAACAAATATTCTCAGATTATGTAATCCTTATGAAACATGCATACAGGGGCATACCGCACATACGACGAGTCAGTGTCGCCGACTTCATCTCTTAAACCGAAAACAGAAAGTACTAGTGCAACAATAAATTATTAAATGTTAATGCAGTGTACTTGCTGTTTTTCCCTAACACATAATTATTATATTTGCTGGTGCACTGTGGCAAGCTTTTTTTGTGTGCGCTTGAGCGCTTATTAGGCTATGTAGGCATTTAAATGTTCATTATTATGATTTATATGGTTTATTAATAAGAGTGTTTATTGATTAATAGTTGTCTAATGCTTAAAATGAATGACTACTAGTTGACCAGAAAAATCTTTAGTCGAGGGCAGCCCTAATGCATATTGTCTAATTGTTTATGAGAAGCATAAGAGGCTGATTTTTAGCTGAATATATAACCTACTTGTTTAATCAGTTCAATTCAATTCAAGTTTATTTGTATAGCGCTTTTTTCGATACAGATCATTGCACAGCAACTTTACAGAAAATTAAGTTTCTACAATATTTAGTAGTAGCTTATCAGTGGTGACTGTCAGTTTATGTGTATATGGCAGAAATGTTCAGAAAAATCAATAAAAGACGTAAACAAACAGACGATTAACACTATTAACAGCAATTATGCAATCAAACTTAGAGCAAAATGTGGTAGTTCTGTATGTTGTCTCTGGGTTAGCATCATCTGAGGTCCTCTGAGGGGTTGGCATCATCTCTTCTCAGGTGTTCTGGATCCAGACTGGAGCTTGTGTAAATCCTAGTTACCACGGGATGTCAATCCTGTGGCAAAAACAGAGAAACATATAGAGACATAATTAGTGTAGCTGCTGTTCCAGCTAAGTAAAATTAATTAGTTTAACCCAAGTTAAAGAATAATAATGCGCATTTGATCAGATATAACTGCAGTCCAAAATTATGAGATGCATTATTTGAATGCTTGGCCAAAGAGGTGTGTTTTTAATCTTGATTTTAAACAGAGGAAGTGTGTCTGAACCCCGAACATTATCAGGAAGGCTATTCCATAGTTTGGGAGCCAAATGCGAAAAAGCTCTAACTCCTTTAGTGGACTTTGCTATCCTAGGTACTATCAAAAGTCCAGCGTTTTGTGACCTTAGGGAGCGTGATGGGTTGTAGCATGGTAGAAGACTAGTTAGGTACGCAGGAGCTAAGCCATTAAGGGCCTTATAAGTAAGTAATAATATTTTGTAACTGATACGGAAATTAATAGGTAGCCAGTGCAGAGACTGTAAAATTGGGGTAATATGATCATATTTTCTTGACCTGGTAAGGACTCTAGCTGCTGCATTTTGGACTACCTGTAGCTTGTTTATTGAGGATGTAGGACAACCACCTAGAAGTGCATTACAATAGTCCAGTCTAGAGGTCATGAATGCATGAACTATCTTTTCTGCATCAGGAACAGGTAACATGTTTCGTAGCTTGGCAATGTTTCTAAGATGGAAGAATGCTGTTTTTGGTAACATGGGAAATATGATTTTCAAAAGACAAGTTACTGTCTAATATAACACCCAGATTTTTGACAGTAGAGGAAGTAACAGTACATCCCTCTAATTGCAAATTGTAATCTACGAGATTCTGTGTAATGTTTTCTGGTCCAATAAGTAATATCTCTGTCTTATCTGAATTTAATAGGAGAAAATTATTGGTCATCCAATCTTTTACATTTTTAACACACTCTGTTACATTAGATAGTTTTGAAGTTTCACCTGGTCTTGTTGAGATATATAGTTGAGTATCATCAGCATAACAGTGGAAACTAATCCCGTGTTTTCTAATGATATTACCAAGGGGCAACATGTATATTGAAAATAGCAGAGGACCTAGGACAGATCCTTGTGGCACTCCATATTTTACTGGTGATAAATGAGATGACTCCCCATTTAGATGAACAAAGTGGTAGCGATCGGACAGGTAGGATCTAAACCATCTTAAAGCCTGCCCTTGGATACCTGTATAGTTTTGTAACCTATCTATGAGTATGTCGTGATCTATGGTGTCGAACGCAGCACTAAGATCAAGTAAAACTAGCAATGAGATGCAGCCTTGATCTGAAGCAAGAAGCAAGTCATTTGTAATTTGTAATTTGAACAAGTGCAGTTTCTGTGCTATGATGGGGCCTGAAACCTGACTGAAATTCTTCATAGAGATCATTTTTTTGCAGGTAGGAGCACAATTGAGCAGACACAACTTTTTCTAAAGTTTTAGACATAAAGGGAAGATTTGAAATGGGTCTGTAATTTGCCAGTTCACTAGGATCTAGTTGTGGTTTCTTAATAAGAGGCTTAATAACCGCCAGCTTGAATGGTTTTGGGACGTGACCTAAAGATAACGACGAGTTAATAATATTGAGAAGCGGTTTTTCTGCTATAGGTAACAACTCTTTCAGTAATTTAGTGGGTACAGGATCTAATAAACATGTTGTTGGTTTAGATGCAGTGATAAGTTTATTTAGCTCTTCCTGTCCTATAGTTGTAAAGCCACTGCAGTTTATCTTTGGGTGCGATGGATAAAACTAAAGTATTAGACGCTGTAGAATCTACATTTGTTATTGTATTTCTGATGTTATCTATTTTATCAGTGAAGAAATTCATAAAGTCATTACTATTTAACTGTGAGGGAATATTTAGATCGGGTGGCGTCTGGTTATTTGTTAATCTAGCCACTGTGCTAAATAAAAACCTTGGATTGTTTTGGTTGTTTTCTATGAGCTTGTGGATATGCTCGGCCCTGGCAGTTTTTAGAGCCTGTCTATAGCTGGACATACTGTTTTTCCACACAATTCTAAAAACTTCCAAGTTAGTTTTTCTCCATTTGTGCTCAAGACTACGAGTTTCTTTCTTTCTTGAGAGCGTGGGTATTACTGTTGTACCATGGCACAGTACGTTTTTTCTCTAACCTTTTTCAATTTGATGGGGGCAACAGCTTCTAATGTATTAGAGAAGATACTGCCCATGTTGCCAGTCATTTTGTCTAGTTCATGCGTATTTATGGGTACACAGAGCAGTTGAGATAAATCAAGCAGGTTATTTGCGAATCTGTCTTTGGTGGCTGGAACAATAGTTCTGCCCAGACAATAACGCGATGCTAAATAGTTATTATCATCAATACGCAAAATGCAGGATACAAGGAAATGGTCAGTACCATCATCACTTTGAGGTACGATATCTATGTCAGTAAGATCGATTCCATGCGATATAATTAAATCTAGCGTATGATTAAAACGATGAGTGGGCCCGGTGACATTTTGCTTTACTCCAAAACAGTTTAATAAGTTTGTAAACGCAAGTCCTAATGCATCATTTGTATTATCAATATGAATGTTAAAATCTCCGAAAATTAGCACTTTATCAGTGGTAACCAACAGGTCTGAGAGGAAATCTCCAAATTCTTTTAGGAATTCTGTATATGGCCCTGGTGGTCTATACACAGTAGCCAGAGAAAGAGATACAATAGATTTATTTTGCATATCTGACAGTGTAACATTAAGCATAAGTATTTCAAATGATTTAAACCTGTATCCTGTTTTCTGAGTAACACTGAGAATATCACTATATATTGTTGCAACACCTCCCCCACGACCAGTCTGACGGGGCTCATGTTTATAACAGTAGTTTGGTGGAGTAGACTCATTTAGACCAATATAATAATTTGGTTTGAGCCAGGTTTCAGTCAAGCAGAGTACATCAAAACTATTATCTGTGATCATTTCATTTACACTAACTGCTTTGGGTGTGAGTGATCTAATGTTTATGAGCCCAAACTTTAAAAATTTTTTTTTTCATTTATTTTATGTTTTTCTGGTTTAATCACGATAAGATTTTTTCTAGATCCTAGATTAAATTTAAATTTTGACCTCACTATTCGGGGAACAGACACAGTCTTAATAGATTGGACAGCGCAAGTACTTCTAACATTTAAGCGGGTGGAACAAAAGCCATCATAGCAGTTATTTGAAAATTGGCTTACTAGTCAAATGGAGCGTAGAGTCCTGGAGATGTTGTCCGAGAGCAGCTCCGCTCCGACTCTGCTGGGGTGCAGGCCATCAGCGCGAAAAAGCCTAGGTCGCTCCCAGAAAAGATTCCAATTATTAACAAAGAGCAGTGACAATTAGCCTGCATTTTAAAACCTTTATTTGAATATGACAACATAATATTGTGCTCTACAATATTTCTATAAATAAATCTCTGACAGAGACTATCAGCCAGTCACTGTGTGCATAGTTAGTAATCGTGCTGACATTATCCATAGCAATGAGGTCAACCCCGCCCCTTACTCTTAGCTTAAGACTTCTCTCTATTCCTTAGTAAAAGTTTGTCTGAGCAACTTTGTGAATAGGTTTTAAGAGAAAACTCTTAGCTAAAAACTTATACTTATTACATACAAGTGTACTTATTATAAACAACTTTTTTATTTACAAACCCAATTCCAAAAAAGTTGCGACACTGTACAAATTGTGAATAAAAACAGAATGCAATGATGTGGAAGTTTCAAATTTCAATATTTTATTCAGAATACAACATAGATGACATATCAAATGTTTAAACTGATAAAATGTATCATTTTAAGGGAAAAATAAGTTGATTTTAAATTTCATGGCATCAACATATCTCAAAAAAGTTGGGACAAGGCCATGTTTACCACTGTGTGGCATCCCCTCCTCTTTTTATAACAGTCTGCAAACGTCTGGGGACTGAGGAGACATGCTGCTCAAGTTTAGGAATAGGAATGTTGTCCCATTCTTGTCTAATACAGGCTTCTAATTGCTCAACTGTTTAATCAGGGTTGTTTTCTGGAAGTATTCCTGAGCCCATGTTGTGATTTCCATTACAGTAGCATTCCTGTATGTGATGCAGTGCCGTCTAAGGGCCCGAAGATCATGGGCATCCAGTATGGTTTTCCGGCCTTGACCCTTACGCACAGAGATTGTTCCAGATTCGCTGAATCTTTGGATGATATTATGCACTGTAGATGATGATAACTTCAAACTCTTTGCAATTTTTCTCTGAGAAACTCCTTTCTGATATTGCTCCACTATATTTTGCCACAGGGGGAATTGGTGATCCTCTGCCCATCTTGACTTCTGAGAGACACTGCCACTCTGAGAGGCTCTTTTTATACCCAATCATGTTGCCAATTGACCTAATAAGTTGCAAATTGGTCCTCCAGCTGTTCCTTATATGTACATTTAACTTTTCCGGCCTCTTATTGCTACCTGTCCCAACAATTTTTGGAATGTGTAGCTCTCATGAAATCCAAAATGAGGCAATATTTGGCATGACATTTCAAAATGTCTCACTTTCAACATTTGATGTATTATCTATATTCTATTGTGAATAAAATATAAGTTTATGAGATTTGTAAATTATTCCATTCCTTTTTTACTCACAATTTGTACAGTGTCCCAACTTTTTTGGAATTGGGTTTGTAGAACTCTTAGTGGTAAGATAAAATGTTTTGTGAATACGGGCCCAGGGGTGCATCTTGTTCCTGGAGAACTACCTTCCTGCAGAGTTCAGTTCCAACCCTGATTAAACAAACCTGTCTGTAATTATCAAGTGCTCCTTCAGGTTTAGATTAATAGTGTGGGCTAAGTGAGAGCTGCCCGTGCAGCGCCAGGACTAAGGGGCAAACTTTTTGCCAATGAGCAAAATCTCAGAGGCCCTGCGCTGGCAGCCCGCTGGGGGCCCTTAGGCTAGCCCTAAGTGGGCCTGTAAAGGGCCAGTGCAGGCTTGTTTGCAGGGATAATCTGTACCCTCAGTTTTGTAATGAACACTAATCGAACAACACATTAATGTATTATATACAAATGTACATTATATTTATACAATTTACATTATAATATATTTATAATTATTTACTTAGCTATATCATGTCATCAGACATGAAACTCCTCTAATATATGTGTTTCAGGTGTTGACATTGCTTGATGTTTGATGACATTGCATAGTGTTCTGGAGCCTTATGCAGGGTGTTCCTTATGCTTTTTGGCTGTCTCAGTTATGTCTGTTTGCAGAGTTTAGTATCAAAGCATATTAATGGAAAGTTGACTGAAAGGGAAAGAAATTGAGAGAGCTTCACAAGGAGCGGACTGAAGCTGGAGTCAGTGCATCAACATCTACCATGCACACATGACGTCTTCAGGAAAAGAGTTACAACTATCACGTTTCTAGTACCAAGTCATTCCTGAACCACAGACAAAAGCATCTTAACTGGGCTAAGAAAACAAAAACAAAACAAAAACAAAACAAAAACCTGGAGTGCTGCTCTTTTTTGTTGTATGCCCTCTGTCCACCTCTGGCAGCAATGTGCAGAGATGCGGCCTAATGAAAAATGAGGATGTCACTGTATTGTTGCAAGGTTAACACACAGTCTAATGAAGAAATGCTGTGCTGGCCTGCCCCGGCTCACCAAGAGAATCCAGTAGTCCAAGATAAACTTCTGTAGGGGGCAAACTCCTTCTGCTGATCCACAATACAGATGAGAAACAGGCTTTCATAGTATTTACACGTCTTCCACTTAGAATGTTATATACAGGTGCATCTCAATAAATTAGAGTTAAAAAATTCAATGCATACAGACTGAAGTAGTTTAAGTCTTTGGTTCTTTTAATTGTGATGATTTTGGCTCACATTTAACAAAAAACCCACCAATTCACTCTCAACAAATTAAAATATTGTGACATGCCAATCAGCTAATCAACTCAAAACACCTGCAAAGGTTTCCTGAGCCTTCAAATTGGTCTCTCAGTTTGGTTCACTAGGCTACACAATCATGGCAAAGACTGCTGATCTGACAGTTGTCCAGAAGACAATCATTGACACCCTTCACTAGTAGGGTAAGCCACAAACATTCATTGCCAAAGAAGCTGGCTGTTCACAGAGTGCTGTATCCATGCATGTTAACAGAAAGTTAAGTGGAAGGAAAAAGTATGGAAGAAAAAGATGCACAACCAACCAAGAGAATCGCAGCCTTATGAAGATTGTCAAGCAAAATCGATTCAAGAATTTGAGTGAACTTCACAAGGAATGGACTGAGGCTGGGGTCAAGGCATCAACAGCCACCACACACAGACGTGGCAAGGAATTTGGCTACAGTTGTTGTTTTCCTCTTGTTAAGCCACTCCTGAACCACAGACAATGTCAGAGGCCTCTTACCTGGGCTAAGGGGAAGAAGAACTGGACTGTTGCCCAGTGGTCCAAAGTCCTCTTTTCAGATGAGAGCGAGTTTTGTATTTCATTTGGAAACCAAGGTCCTAGAGTCTGGAGGAAGGGTGGAGAAGCTCATAGCCCAAGTTGCTTGAAGTCCAGTGTTAAGTTTCCACAGTCTGTGATGATATTGGGTGCAATGTCATCTGCTGGTGTTGGTCCATTGTGTTTTCTGAAAACCAAAGTCACTGCCCCCGTTTACCAAGAAATTTTGGAGCACTTCATGCTTCCTTCTGCTGACCAGCTTTTTGAAGATGCTGATTTCATTTTCTAGCAGGATTTGGCACCTGTCCACACTGCCAAAAGCACCAAAATTTGGTTAAATGACCATGGTGTTGGTGTGCTTGACTGGCCAGCAAACTCACCAGACCTGAACCCCAGAGAGAATCTATGGCAGGGGTCGGCAACCTATGGCATGCAGAGGGATAATCGCTAGCATGCGAGCCATAGGGAAAACTGCATACTGACGTAAATTTTGAGGTAATAACTTCTCATAGTCACACAGCCTGTTAGGAGCTATAAATAATATTAAATTGTGATAATTAACTTGTGCTAGTCTACGGATGCGCATGCGAGCGCTGCACATAGGCACTTCAGATCAAAGCCTCAGCGGTCTAACAGCACTCGTCAATTTCAAAAAGACTGAGATGGCCAATCAAATCAAAGTAGGCGGGGTTTACTGTTGACAGAATCAGAGCGCAATTCACGAAGCATCAGTTCAACGTTGAAGATTTTTCTCAAATATTGAGAGAGCGAGAGAGAGAGAGAGAGAGAGAGAGAGAGAGAGAGAGAGAGGTATAAATTCTCTCTCTACAAACAATGAAGCTAAGTTAGTTCCTTAAAAACAGTGATTTTACCCCCGTCCTTGCTGAGAAATAATGTAGCGATTCAGTATCAATTAATAAAAGTCACGTGGCAGTGCTGACAGGAAGTTTATGAGCTTCTGAATGCGCGCGCATCAGTTAAAGCAGCGCATTGATATTGAACGGTGATTAAACTGAATGGTTTTAATGCATTGGCCTTGTCACACATACACAGTGATGTTCAGTAAGGTCACAGTGTATATCTTTTATTCAAGAAACTTTTGAAAAGTTTAAAAAACTATTTATGAAAAAAAAATCTTCAGAAACTATTTGCATGAAAATCAAAGAGGCCTATTGTTTTTTATCGTATAATTTAAAAATGTGTATGTACTGTACAAAGCATTAATGCATTCTGTACAATGGGGTTGGGGGGCTGTTGGCCCAGTGGTTAACCAGAAAAATTAAAAATGCCGAAAAGGTTGCCGACCCCTGATCTATGGGGTATTGTCAAAAGGAAAATGAGAAACAAGAGACCAAAAAAATGCAGATGAGCTGAAGGCCACTGTGAAAGAAACCTGGGCTTTCATACCACCTCAGCAGTGCCACAAACTGATCACCTCCATGCCACGCCGAACTGAGGCAGAAATTAAAGCAAAAGGAGACCCTACCAAGTATCGAGTACATGTACAGTAAATGAACATACTTTCCTTCAGTCTTATGAAGTATTCTAATTTGTTGAGATTTTGTGATTTTTTTTTTATTAAATGTGAGCCAAAATCATCACAATTAAAAGAACCAAAGACTTAAACTACTTCAGTCTGTGTGCATTGAATTTATTTAATATACGAGTTTCACAATTTGAGTTGAATTACTGAAATTAATGAAACTTTTCCACAACATTCTAATTTATTGAAATGCACCTGTAATATGCATTGTGTCTTCAGTTTTATTTATGGAGATCTTCCTAATTGCTTAGAAGTCATTGAATTACTTTAATTTTATTACTTTGAATTACAGAATTTTGACAAGCACAGCACAGCACTATTCCAAATTGTCTTCCAAAAAGTAAAGTGAATTTGCAGACTTACAGTACTCACAGAATGGAGCTACTCAACTTTTTGTTTGATGAATAAGTCAAGGTAAAGAGGCCCAGATTCAGAATTTGCATGGTTATGTTATCTTTCTTTGGTTGTTTTTCAAGAGACCAGATTATTTTAAAACAAATACTACAACTCCAAAGGGAGCCATTTAAGGACACAACGGGTCTTTTGAAACACAACAGAAAAAAAAAAAAAAAAGGGGAAAAGACTTATGAGTGGTTCCATGCTCTGTCACTGCACTTGACAAATACCACAGGAAGAGTGTGACGTGATTCAGATGGGCACTCTGTCTCTCATGATGCTCACTGTGAGCACACAAGGGCCTCTTCTTGGCAAATGACAGCCATATTTATGTTGATTATTGTAACAATTAGATCATTTAGATATACTTTTTACAATCTAGTCTATGAAGAGGTTAATGTTTATAATACTCACTTGGCTCTGGACTGGTTTGCAGAAGGTTTGAAGACATTAATCACCTTTTTGGCTCTAATCAGGCAAACGAGGATACGTAAACTGTTCTGACAGATCTGGAACAAATGGATACTCTGTCAAAATTAGCTGCTCCCCAAAATCTTAACGTTTACTGACAAGTAATATTACAGGCATTTAGCAAACTTGTAGCAGTCAATATTCACACATATAGCTAACATGTGACAGCATATAAGGGGCTTTCTGGCAGCAGGAACTCTGAAGTGGCCGACAGTAATGTCTTTATGCGCTGCATTTACAAACATCAATGGAGGCCATGATTGGAGATGTTTTTGTTGTGTCATGGGTTTCATGATAACAGAGATGGAATGTAAACGCACATTTTATGCAACTGACCATTTGCAAAGACCCGCCCTCCTTAGTTACTGTTGCCATGACCGACAAACAATAAGCTCTCACACTACACCTCATGTTCTCACGCAGTGAAAAATACATCACAGAACAAAGAGGAAACTGACAACTCACCGAAAGACAAGACAGAGCAGGTTACTTCTGGTATGAAACAAGGTCTCAGGACTCTCAGCTTTTAAACTGTGCCATTTTTAAAGAAATTCAAATAATAAATATCATTTTGTGGCTCTTTAATGTGTAGTGACAGATAACTGTATTGCCTCAGTTCGAACACGTGAAATGATTCTCTTTTCATATTTACTTAAAGCACGAAATGAACATGAATAAACATCAGAAGTATTTTATTTCAAATGTGAAACACACCATTTTAAGTTTAAGTCAAGGTTAATCTACCACCGAAGTTAATCTACTCTCCTGTCTGATTTGTGGTTAAAGGATTAGTTCACTTTAAAATTAAAATATCCTGATAATTTACTCACCCCCACGTCATCCAAGTGTTTACGTCTTTCTTTTTTGATGAAAACATTCCAGGAATATTCTACTTAGAGTGGACTTCAATGGCTACCAAACAGTTGAAGGTCAAAATTACAGTTTCAGTGCAGCTTCAAAGGGCTCTACAAGATACCAGAGGAGGAATAAGGGTCTTATCTAGCGAAATGATTAGTCATTTTCTAAAAAACAAAAAACAAAAGTATATACTTTGTAAACAGAAATGCTTGCCTTGCACTGCTCTGCGATGCACGTCCATGACTTCAAGTAATATGTTATTATGTAGAAAATGTCACGCTTGACTAGGCGGAAGTACCGACTCAGTGTTTACAAATGTGGAGAAGGAGGACCGTTCAAAAGTTTTTGTATGTTTAGTGACACATATTAAATTTTTTTTGTAAATGGCTTTTGACTTGTGTGACCTTTTCAACGTGATTACGTATTACGTGAAGTCTTGGTCACGCACTGCAGAGCAATGCAAGGCGGGCATTTCTGTTTATAAAGCATATACATTTTATTTTTTATTCTTTTAGAAAATGACCGATCTTTTCGCTAGATAAGACCCTTATTCCTTGTCTGGTATTGTGTAGAGCCCTTTGAAGCTGCAATGAAACTGTCATTTTGACCTTCAGCCATTTGGTAGCTGTTGAAGTCCACTATAAGGAGAATAATCCTGGAATGTTTTCATCAAAAAAATAAATTAATTTTCGACTGAAAAAAGAAAGACGTAAACATCTTGGATGACATGGGGTGAGTTAATTATCAGGAAATGTTAATTTGAAAGTGAACATTTACATATTTTTAGAGCCAACGATATAATGTGAAACCTATGAAATTTGGTTTAAAAAAGCACATGGCGCCATAAGGACCTGTCATAGTTTAATGAGTGGGAAGATAACATGAATGCGAGGTTAGCTGCATTGAAAACAGATGAGTGCACATGTGAATATACAGCTCCCGATTGGGGAAAATGGGATTTTGTTCACAGAATAATAAAGGCATGTTTTAACATATTATTTTATTATTTCACACTAAGTGTTTTAACTTAAACGCTGCAAGCCATGCATACAGCGCTGGACATGACAGATTTTCTGGTACGCAAAACAAGTACTTTAAAGACATTCCTTAGCTTATTAATGTTACTGTGGCAGCCAACTTAACAAGCAGCATAAGTTAACCTCAGCACACTTTTCTATTTAGTTATATTGAAAAAGTTTCAATCTGGTCTATCTTTTTTACCCAGTTTTAACATGGATTTCTGTGGAGAAAGGCAGTAGCTGTCGGGCAAGATGGCGGATAGCAACAGCAGTACATAATATTCACGTTCTGTCACGGTTGGTAAACCGTGATCTCTGGGTGTTGGCACTTTGTGGTGAAGTCTGTGTGTTTCGCGTCTGCACTGATTAGTTTGTGGGCGTCTCTGTTAATTGTCATCAGCAGCAGCTGTCACTCATTACTCATTCCCTTTATATTGGCTTGTCTCACGTCTTGTGTTTGTGAGATCGTTGTTTCATGTCGCTTACCCTGTTTGTTTGGCTTCAGTGTTGTCTGCGTTGGATGTTCGTGGTTTTCCCGGAACCTCATCCACTCTACGCACTTCCACTCAGCCACAAATACTTACCTTCGGCTCTATTCCCCGCAGTTCCTGTGCCATCCTCTCCTGCTGCCTTCTCACCGTCATCATCCGGATTCCTCACCACCTCACCACCATCTTGGAATTTTTGTCTTCCCAGCATCATAGTCTTTTCCCTGTTTGTTTATTTATTTTCATTAAAGAACCATAACTCGCTATTGTTTCCAGTCCTTCCTTCACCCAGCCGTCACAGAACGATCTCACCCACATGGAAGCAGCGAGCACCTACACACTCACGGACTTTATGCATCACAGTGTGAAACTTATGGATCAGCAGCAGGAGAGCATCTCGAACACCGGACGCGCTGTCCAAGCGCTGGTGGCACAGGTGTCCGAGCTCACCCAGCAGATCCATCAGCTCACCTCTCCCACTGCGCCCATCGCACCGCCTGCGCTGCCCGTCCCCCCGGGAGACCCCCCAGGATCATTTCCGGCCAGAGCCGAGACTTCCGGCACCTGAAAACTACTCCGGTGAGCCAGTCTTTTGCAGAACTTTCTTGAATAAATGTTCTATGCATTTCGCTTTGCAGCCCCGCACCTTCGCCACCGAGGAGGAAACCAAAGTGGCGTTTACGCTCACGTTACTGTCGGGCAAGGCAGCCCTATAGGGGACGGCGGTGTGGGAGAATCAACATCCGTGCTGTGCCTCGTTCCACGCCCTCTCTGAGGAGATGAGGAGGGTTTTTCGATCGAGCCGCGGCCGGCAGGGAGGCCGCTCACCAGCTCTCAGACCTTCGTCAAGGCACGTCATCTGTCACGGACTACTCCATCGAATTCCGCACCCTGGCGGCCGCGTGCCAGTGGAACGAGGCGGCGCAGTGGGATCGATTCCTGCATGGGTTATCCGACCGTGTTCTAAAGGAGATCTATCTCCTCGAGCTGCCCCCCACACTAAATGGATTAATCGACTTGGCCTTACGAGTTGATGCCCGGATTAATCGCCTGGGTCGCCAGTCCAGTCCTACACGTCATACCATCTCTCCAGTTAGGGGGGCGCTCGAGTCGAGAGAACGCGGTCGGGCCCATCGACGACCACGAGCCCATGCAGGTGGGTAGAGCTCGGCTGTCCCGGAGGGGGAGAGGGAACGGCGGAGATCCCAAGGACTATGTTTATACTGTGGAGGCTCAGAACACAACATCTACTCATGCCCGGTAAAAGAGCCAGCCCGGTAGTAAACTTGAGGCTACTATCGGGTGGGATCTCCGCTGGGAAGTCCTCAACAACATCATCGACCCTCCTTCCGGTGAAACTGCGGTGGAGGAATCACTCCCATTAATGTCACGCCCTTCTGGACTCCGGAGCCGAAGGTAATTTCATCGATTCTTCCCTGGCACATCACCTGAACATTCCCGTCCTGCCTGTGTCTCTCCCCATCCACGTCACCCGCACTAAACGGCCAGGAACTGCCTCACGTCACACACCACACATAACCCATCACACTACTACTCACTTCTGGCAATCATCGCGAGACCATATCCTTTTTCCTCATGGACTCCCCTGTTGCTCCCATTGTGTTAGGTCACCCCTGGTTAACCAAACATAATCCACGAGTGGAATGGGGTTCCAACACAGTCACATTGTGGAGTGAAAGTTGTCATGAGTCTTGTCTGGTTTCTGCTTGTCCTGTTGTCCCTGTTTCTGTCTTTCAGAAGGAGAACATGGTGTTGCCAAACGTGCCCGAAGAGTACCTGGACCTGAAGGAAGTGTTCAGTAAGTCCCGTGCTGCTACTCTTCCTCCGCATCGTCCCTACGACTGTGCCATAGATTTAGTGTCAGGTAAATCTCCGCCTAAAGGCAAGTTATACTCTCTTTCTATTCCTGAGAGGGAGGCCATGGAGAAATACATTTCTGATTCCTTAGCCTCTGGGTTCATCCGTCCTTCCTCTTCTCCAGCGGGGGCGGGGTTCTTTTTTGTGGGTAAGAAGGATGGTTCTCTGCGACCTTGCATTGATTACCGAGAGCTGAACAACATCACAATAAAGAACTCCTATCCTTTACCACTCATGTCTTCAGCTTTCGAGAGGTTGCAGGGAGCGTCCGTATACACAAAATTGGATTTACGTAATGCTTATCATTTGGTCCGCATCAGGAAGGGGGATGAATGGAAAACCGCCTTTAATACCCCTAGAGGGCACTTTGAATACTTGGTGATGCCGTTCGGGCTCTCCTACTCGCCCGGGGTTTTCCAAGCACTCGTTAATGACGTGTTGAGAGATATGGTAGATCAGTTTATATATGTTTACCTGGATGACATACTGATTTTTTCTTCATCTCTCCAGGAACATGTTCAACACATCAGACGAGTGCTCCAGAGGTTACTTGAGAATGGGCTTTTTGTCAAGGCGGAGAAATGCGTATTCCATGCACAGTCTGTTCCCTTCCTAGGATATATCGTCTCGTCCGAGGGAATACGTATGGACCCTGACAAGGTTAAGGCTGTGATAGGTTGGCCATCTCCAGATTCCCGTAAGGCCCTACAGCGGTTTCTGGGGTTTGCCAATTTTTATCAGCGTTTTATTCGCAATTTCAGCCAACTAGTCTCACCTCTGACAGCCTTGACCTCTCCCAGTACTCCGTTCAGGTGGTCGGACGCAGCTGAGACTGCGTTCGCTAACCTCAAAAGTCGCTTCGTTTCGGCTCCCATCCTGGTGGCCCCTGATCCCACACGGCAGTTCGTGGTGGAGGTCGACGCGTCAGAGGTGGGGGTAGGAGCAGTGTTGTCCCAACGTGCTGCTTCGGACGATAAGGTACATCCTTGCGCGTTTTTCTCTCATCTATTATCTCCTGCTGAACGTAATTATGACATTGGCAATAGAGAGTTGGTGGCCGTCAAATTAGCATTAGAGGAGTGGCGTCACTGGCTGGAAGGTTCAGGGGTACCTTTCATCGTTTGGACTGATCATAAGAATTTAGAGTACATTAGAACTGCCAAAAAGACTCAATTCCAGGCAGGATCGGTGGGCACTTTTTTTTCGGTCGTTTTGAGTTTACTTTATCGTACCGCCCGGGTTCCAAAAATGTCAAACCCGATTCTTTATCACGTCTTTTTGATCTCTCCGCCCGCCCGGTGACTCCCGAGTGTATTTTACCTGAGAAGTTAGTGGTCTCAGCACTCATATGGGAGGTCGAGTCGAAGGTCAAGACGGCCTTGCAAGGGGTAACGCCTCCGTCCGGTTGCCCACCGAACCGTTTATTTGTGCCGGAGGAGTTAAGGTCTGAAGTCATTCAGTGGGGGTCACTGCTCTAACGTGGCTTGTCACCCAGGGATAAGTCGAACTAATGGGTTGGTTAAACAAGGATTCTGGTGGCCACGTATGGCTCGTGACGTCCGCGATTTTGTGTTGGCTTGCTCAGTTTGCGCCAGTGGTAAGTCAGCTAACCGACCTCTTGATGGGCTCCTTCAACCGCTGTCTGTCCCTTCGAGACCCTGGTCCCACATCGCTCTAGATTTTGTTACCGCCCCCTCCCGCCCTCTAATGGCATGACGGTCGTTTTGACCGTAGTGGACCGGTTCTCGAAGGCGGCACATTTCATTCCCTTGCCCAAATTACCGACAGCCAAGGAGACAGTGGTCACTGTCCTAGATCACGTCTTTTGGCTTCATGGCCTCCCGGTAGACGTGGTCTCTGACAGGGGATCTCAATTTATATCCAGATTTTGGAAAGAGTTTTGTAAATTGCTAGGAGCGTCAGTTAGCTTGTCTTCGGGTTATCATTCCCAGAGCAACGGACAGTCTGAGCGAGCCAACCAAGATTTAGAGAGAGGACGTTGCGATGTTTGGTCTCCAAGAATCCTTCTTCCTGGAGTCAACAACTCTCTATGGTGAAGTACGCTCACAATTCGTTACCAGTGTCAGCCACGGGCCTTTCTCCGTTCCAATGCAGTTTAGGTTACCAGCCACCAGTTTTTCCCAGTCTGGAATCTGAAGTCGCGGTCCCCTCCGCTCACGCGTTTGTCCAGAGGTGCCACCACACCTGGACCAGAGCCCGCGAGACTCTGCTCCGGATGAGGGAGCGCACTAAGGCCAAGGCCGATCGCCACCGGTCAAAGCCTCCCATTTACGTCGTGGGTCAAAAAGTGTGGCTTTCTACCAGTAACATTCCTCTGCGTTCCGTTTCTAATAAATTAGCTCCCAAATTTATTGGCCCGTTTACTATCACCAAGATCATCATTAGTCCGGTGACAGTCCGCCTCAAACTACCTCCAGCGTACAGGAGGATACACCCTGCCTTTCATGTGTCCAAAATTAAACCCGTGTTTTATGCACGTATTAATCCGCCTACTCCGGTTCCCCCGCCGCCGCGTCTCGTAGATGGGGAACCGACTTTTTCGGTTAATCGTATTCTGGACTCGAGACGGAGGGGACGAGGATTCCAGTACCTGGTGGACTGGGAAGGTTACGGTCCGGAGGAGAGGAGTTGGGTACCTGCTAGGGACATATTGGATCACTCCCTTATTGATGAATACAATCAGCAGGTAGGCCCTTCTGGGAACTCCAAGAGGAGCTCTTAGAGGGTGGGGGGTACTGTCACGGTTGGTAAACCGTGATCTCTGGGTGTTGGCACTTTGTGGTGAAGTCTGTGTGTTTCGCGTCTGCACTGATTAGTTTGTGGGCGTCTCCGTTAATTGTCATCAGCAACAGCTGTCACTCATTACTCATTCCCTTTATATTGGCTTGTCTCACGTCTTGTGTTTGTGAGATCGTTGTTTCATGTCGCTTACCCTGTTTGTTTGGCTTCGGTGTTGTCTGCGTTGGATGTTCGTGTTTTCCCGGAACCTCATCCACTCTACGCACTTCCACTCAGCCACAAATACTTACCTTGGGCTCTATTCCCCGCAGTTCCTGTGCCATCCTCTCCTGCTGCCTTCTCACCGTCATCATCCGGATTCCTCACCACCATCTTGGATTTTTGTCTTCCCAGCATCATTGTCTTTTCCCTGTTTGTTTATTTATTTTCATTAAAGAACCATAACTTGCTATTGTTTCCAGTCCTTCCTTCACCCAGCCGTCACACGTTATGATCACGTTCTGGTCAGAAGATGTGTCAGTCAAGCTCTTTACGAACAGTCATTTGAGGGGAGCACGAAAATCTGACTAAATCTCCTACAACTTGCAGTGTTACATATCATCGAATTGAATAAAGTAGGCACTGTGGCGGCAGTATCAGATGGAGTGGGCACTGCAGTGGCAGTATCAAATGGCGCTTTTCCACTGCGTTGTACGATTTGGCTCATCACGGCTCAGTATGTCTCAGCTTGCCTTGTTTGCGTTTCCACTGCAGTTTAGTGCCGCTTTCGAGTGGGTGGGATTATTCACGTCTTTATATTTGCATCGCCTCTTCTGCCGCAACTCCTGAAAAACCTTTTCATTCCATGTCACCACATCAAGCTTTCGCTGGATCTGCTCCTTTTCTATCAACAAGAGGAATGTCTGTACTTCCTCAACAGACAACGAAACAACCACTTTTTGGTGGTTAAAAAAAGGTGTGCTCATTCAAAATATTTGCGTTCGATCCTTCGCTGGATGTGCTGATTTAAATCTACCGGTTCTTTTGTGTTTGTGTCGCAAGTTCAGTGACACAGGTAGTGACGATTCTCTCCGGCAAATCCGTGATCAGCAGAGTTAACACGTCACATTTTGGTAATGGTACGGTTCACCTGGAACCTCAACCGAGGTGGTACTAAAAAGTACCAGTTACCAGGTACTGTACCCAGTGGAAACCCCCCCTAAAAGTGAACCTTACAGAGCTGTACCAGGCAGTGGAAAAAGGGCCAAAATTGAGCGGGTCACTGCAGCGGCAGTATCAAATTGAACAGAGCACTATAGTATCAAATGAAGCAGGCACTGAAGTGGCAGCATCAAATTAAGCAGGGCACTGCAGCCGCAGTACCAAATTAAATTAATTATTTATTTATTTATTTTTTTTTAAGAGAAAGAGTCTTCTGTGGAAGCGGGTACTGCTACGGCATCTGAAAAGAGAAGGAGGCTTCTGTGGAAGTGAGCACTGCTGCGGCAGTGGGAAGTAAAGATACGGGCTCCTGTGGGAGCGAGTACTGCTGCGGTATCTGAAATGAGAAGGAGGCTTCTGTGGAAGCGAGCACTGCTGTGGCAGTGGAAAGTAAAGATACGGGCTCCTGCAGGAGTGAGTACTAGAGGTCTACACGGGTTAAAAAATGTGTACCCGAACCCAAAGAGACCCATAAATGTGCTACACTGAACCGACCCAGACCCGTCTATTATTTTGAAAGTTGGACCCGGGCCTGTGCAGAACCAAGAAATGTCAAAAATCCGGAACCTGGAACTGACTCGGACAGTCAATTATTTGAAAGCTGGACCTGAACCCGGCCAGCAAGACACAGACCCGACTGGACATGATCGGCACATATTCCACAGCAAATTGCTATTATTTAGTCGATAAACAAGCTGCGAAAATGATACTTTTTGTCTTACCTAATGTAAGAAGCCTTATCCCTTGTACCTGACTGTGATACACACAATTCTCCTTGCCAAAAAAAGTTCCATCCATGTTATTCCTCCCTTGCCAGTTGAAATGCTTAATTCACTCATTATTCCAGCTTCAAAAGGATGACAAATGCAACTTTGCAGTTTTGCTTTTTTTGTACCTCGAGTCAACTTGCATAACAATATAGACTGTTTGCCCATGGATTATAATAACGATTGCTTGTCCAGTGCCACGGCTGCTGTCGTTAGCTTTACTTATTTGCTATCATCTCTGTGCTCTCTGAGCAAAGTTTGAGCAAAAATTTTAGATATAACAAGACGGTAATATTATTATAAAAATTGGAGAAACTGCAAAGCGCGGTATGGCGAAATAAGTTCTGCCTTCTAAATAAAAAAGCCAGTTGCCAAAGGTAAAGTCATTGCATCGTTTTTGTTTTCTTTTTTCACCTTATTTCAAATTACCGACTCACACTTTTCTCATCCTAATTATACAAGTTGAAAGTTACAAAACAACACACGCACGGTGCTGACTGACTCTGATAACGGCTGAGTATTCTCCGAGTCTGATCAACTCAGGTATTATACACAATGTTAAACAGACCGAGGACCCGAAGTAATAGATTGGGACCTGACCTGGACCCGGCTGACCATTTAAAACATATCCCCGAACCCGTACGGATCCCGGGTCGGTCTTGGGTCCTCTGTGTAGACCTGTAGCGAGTACTGTTGCGGCATCTGAAAAGAGAAAGTGGCTTCTGCGGAAGTGGGCACTGCTACTGCATCTGAAAAGAGAAAGAGGCTTCTGTGCTGCAGTTAAAGCAGAGATGTTCGGTTGGGGATGAATTCTGAATTCTGTCGTCGAGAAATTGGCAAATATTAAAGATTAAGTGGACATTTTTATTAAGTGTTGTTTAAACAAGGATCGGATCATGCAGTGAGACGTAAAACAATCGCCAGGCCATTGGAGCCTTCTGTAGGCTTTTAATATGATGCTTATCGTACATTATATTGTTTATAATATGTTATGTTAAGTTTTGTTCAACAAAACCATATTGTTACTTGCTTTTGTTACTTTATTTGAACCAATTATTATGGCCTCATTACCATTATATATGGTTTTATGTAATTTTAAAGACTATTTTTGATTAGGCCAATATATATATATAGTCATGTGAAAAAATTAGGACACCCTATGGAAGCCTGTGTGTTTTTTAAAATATTTGAATATATGGATATTTAATATCAATGTAAAGCAACACTAAGATATTCAAGAAATATATTTAAACAATTAAAACTGAAGATGTTCCAAAACTTTCTTTAAAATCTGTTATAAAAAAAAAAAAAAAAAAATTGTGGTGAGAAAAAATCAGGACATCCCAACAATTATTCCCACTTAAATTGGCTAAAATCACACACAGGTGTATCATATCAGGTACACATGATTAGAACATTGTTACGAGGAGGCTTGCCCTATTTAAATCTTACACATTTGGTTTGGTGTGCTCTTGGTTGTTGAAGTGAGAGTGGACACCATGGTAAGGTCAAAATAGCGATCTGGGGCTTTCAGAAAGGAGATTGTAGAAGCTTATGAGTCTGGAAAGGGATTTAAAAGGATCTCCAAAGATTTTGAAATCAGCCATTCCACTGTCCGGAAAATAGTCTACAAGTGGAGGACATTCAAAACAACTGTCAATATGCCCAGGTCTGGCCGTCCAAGCAAGTTCACCCCGAGAGCAGACCGCAAGATGCTAAAAGAGGTCACCAAAAACCCTAAAATTTCATCACAGGATTTACAGCAGGCTCTTGCTACTGTTGATGTGAAAGTGCATGCCTCTACAGTCAGAAAGAGACGACAGAAGTTTAACTTTCATGGGAGGTGTGCAAGGAGGAAACCCCTGCTCTCTAAGAAAAACATAAAGGCCAGACTGAAGTTTGCCAGAGAGCATGTAGACAAAGACCAGGACTTCTAGAATAACGTTCTTTGGACAGATGAGTCTAAAATGTAATTATTTGGACACCGCAACAGAGGACCTGTTTGGCGTAAATCAAATACAGCATTCCAGGAAAGGAACCTCATACTAACTGTAAAACATGGAGGTGGAAGTGTCCTGGTTTGGGGGTGTTTTGCTGCAGCTGGACCTGGCCAGCTCACCATCATAGAATCCACCATGAACTCTACTGTGTATTAGGGGGTGCTTGAGGAACATGTGAGACCATCTGTAAAAAAATTAAAGCTGAAGCGGAACTGGATCCTGCAACAGGACAGTGACCCAAAACATACCAGTAAATCCAACAAGAACTGGCAGAAAACTAAGAAATGGAGAGTACTGGAATGGCCGAGTCAAAGCCCAGATCTGAATCCCATTGAGATGCTGTGGGCTGACTTGAAACGTGCTGTACATGCAAGAAACCCATCAAATATCTCACAGCTGAAACAATTTTACATTGAGGAGTGGGGAAAACTTTCCTCAGACCGATGTCAGAGACTGGTAGATGGCTACAAGAAGCGTCTCACTGAAGTAATTTCAGCCAAAGGGGGTAACACTCGCTATAAGTGGGCAGGGTGTCCTAACTTTTTCCTCTGTTAGAATACACATTTTTGTTAATCTTTTGTTTAATGAGTAAAACTTGGTCAGTTTTTGTTGTTTACCTGCAATTAAACCACTTTCTTTTCCAGACAAAAATAAAAACAAGATGAAAACCAGTGATATGTAAATATTTCTTAATAAAGAACAGAAAATGTAATGGGGTGTCCTAATTTTTTCACATGACTGTATATATATATTTTATTATTATAAATAATAATTATCTGATTAATCATCAGAATAATTGACCGATTAAGCATTAGTGACAGCCCTAGATGAGAGGTCTATGTCTGCACCTGCCTGTATCTGTGCTCAGATGTTGTGAGCTACTGATGGTGGCTCTCAGGCGACAGCATATAGTGGGACTGGCAGTGATGTTGCCATGAAAAGAGAATATTGTGATTTTGAATGAAGTAGATGTGAGGGAGGGAGAGGAGCAAGTGCCGCGATTGTCAGCAGAGGCAGCCTCATGCTTAACTCGACTTAACTATAAAATAATAATAATTACATTGTCAATCCTTTACATATTCCAAAATGTCAGAAGAAAAACATTTCCTTGCATCAATAGTCCCAGGTTTAGCTCGTTAATTTGTGCCATTGTACATTCACAGGCCACTATCCCAAGGAGGCTATGAATCCAAATTTTTTTTGCACATGTTCGGAGTAAAACAGTTTTGTATTGTTGTCTTCTTTGCAGTTGTAAAACCAGCACACAACATTCTCTTCTTTAATGAACTTATACAGGAATTGGAATTGTCATTGAGAAGACATAAACCTGGATTAGACGTGTAATAAATTTAAAGTAAAAAGGATAAAACAGAATTAACGTGTCCATAGGTTGACAACAACTAGACATTCCCAAAAAATGTGGAGAAAAGTAACTGATGATACAGTGTTACAGATATGGCAGTTATAGGAGTTTTGTATGCTCTATGGATGACTTTGAAATGGTTAAGATGATGAGCCAAGTTTTTAGAAGTTAAGATTAGATTAGACCACATCCTCTCCCAGTCGACCGATAAGTCAAAATCTGTTAATTTACAATTCCATATATGTCTAATAGAAAGAGGTTTTGCAGTGTGATCATTAAGTTTACTATATATTAAAGAAACAGATGGCTGACCAGAGGATGGTGTGATCCAATCCCACATAGGATGAGAGGAAATGGGGGATGCCCAGGGAACTCCATAGGCCTTGAGAACAGAGTATAACTGAAAAAAGATAAAATATGATGATATTCCAGATAAACTGGGAAAGTATGGAATCTCCTTAAAGTAACTAGGAGGAGGGGAAAGTGGCAACATAGAAAAAAGAAAATTAAGCCGAGGTAACAAATTCATTTTGACTGTGGAGATTTTGCCTTGAAGAGAGACTTTAAGATTATTCCATCTTTGAGTATCACTGCTGATCTTGACTAAAATATTATTAAAATTGTTTCTGGCAATTTTATGAATGTCTTTATATATGGTAATACCCAAATAAATGAAAAAATCTTTAATAGCAATGAATGAGGGGATAGGAGAGTTAACTTTAACATTGTTAACTGGAATTAAAGCAGATTTGGACCAATTTATCTTGTACCCTGATAAACTACTAAAGTGGTCAAATCCCTTATTATACCGGTTATTGACATATCAAAATTATCTAAATATAAGATAATGTCATCAGCGTACAACTAAATAATATGATTATGGTCATGAATCTTAATTGGTGGAACGTCAGATTTCCTAATGGCTGGTGCTAGTGGTTCAAGGGATAAACAAAACAGTAAAGGGGAAAGTGAACATCCCTGCCTCGTTCCTCGCTGTAAAGGGAATGGTGGGGGAGATAATACCAGTCAAGACTGATGCCTCAGGTGAGTGGTAGCGTGTCTTAATCATAGTGATGTAATGTTTAGCGGAACCAAAACATTGCAGAACTGCCCACATATAGTTCCATTCTAGCCTGTCAAAGGCTTTTTCTGCGTCAAGAGAAAAAAATGCACAAGGACTCGGAAGAGAGTCTGCAAAATCAAGTACATTCAACAGTCGACGCATATTATCGTACGCGTGATGCCCCTTAATAAAACCAGTTTGGTCCTCTTTGATTAAGCTATGAATTACTTTCTCCATGCGAGAGGCAAGAGTTTTAGCATTGACTTTTAGATTGCATGGGATGGGTGATACTGGTCTGTAGTTAGAGCAATCCAACGGATCTTTTTCCTTTTTAAGAAGCAATGATATCAAATATGTTTTTTGGTCTCTATGAAATGTTCCATGCTCGATTGCAAAATTAAATGAATCAAGCATGAGAGTTCCTGCCACATCCCATATTTCTAAATATAATTCATGAAGAAGGCCATCTAAGCCTGGTGACTTGCCCTTCTGAAGACGTTTTAGTGCTTCATGGAGCTCCTCCAAATTAACGTGGCCTCCAAAGAGCCTTTATCTGTGTGATCCGAGGCAGTTCTAATTTATCCAAGTACTCTTTACAAACTGACTCATCAAAATCGGTTTCGGTTTTGTATAAATTTGTGTAAAACCCTTTAAATACTTTGTAAATTAACACAGGTTACCTGGTTGGTTACCTGAGTGGTTACCTGGTCATCCAAAGATTTTATTGCACTGATGTATGCCTTGTATATCCTTAGCCTGAGGGCCAATAAGTCGGCTAGGCAGATTAAAAATAATATTTTTGCCTCGTCCCATGTAAAATAAACCCTGCCTTTGATTGCGAAAGTTGAAAGTCTTATTTTTCTTTGAGGGAGGTCGTTTGTGTTGTTTGTTGGTAATAATTTTTTTTTTGTTTTTTTTGTAATTGTTTATTATTTTTTTGTTGTTTAAATTGGCAGTTTTTTGCTTTGGCAAGAGCAGAAGAAAAAGATATACAGAATCCTCGTATTGCACATTTTGTCGTTTCCCACAATATTTGAGGGTCTACATCACAAGATATATTCATTTTGAGAAACTCCTTTATATGATCTTTTAACGATTTAATGAATGTCTGATAGTTTAGGAATGATGTGTTAAAACACCATCTAGGGGCCTTGGCTTTAATGTTGGAAAGGTGAACAAAACATAACACTGCTGACTGATCAGACAGTAAAATTGGTAATATAGAGATGGAAGAGTTAGATGAAATTAGAGTTGGGTTGAGAAATATGTAATCTATCCTAGAGAAAGTCTTATGTCTATTAGAAAAAAGTGAAGTCCCTAGATGTAGTATTCTGCATTCTCCAAAGATCGATTACATTAAGTTCTGTGATAAATTTATTCAATACGTTAGAGGATGGGTTAGCTGTAGTATCAGGGTAAGATTTATCCAGTGCAGGATTTAAGACAGCATTAAAATCACCACCCATCACTTAAAGACAATCAATCTGCTCAAGTAATATATTTGAAATATTTGTGAAATACTGCCTCATTCGAGTAGTAAATGGGGACCAGTGCTAACCTGTCATTATGTATTTTACAGCATATAAAGACAAATCTACCCTCATCATCATTCCCGGTATTCAGTAGTTAAATGTAACCTCCTTCCAACTAAGATAAGCACCCCCTTAGTTTTATTACGAGCACAAGAGAAGGCTGCCAGTTTGTAATACTTGTTTTGAAAATGAGCCACATTGCATTGTTTTAAATGGGTTTCTTGTATCAGGGCACAGGAAATCGATTTACAGTGCAAATATTCTAATATTCAGGTACGCTTCATAGGTGTCACACCCCTGGACTCATTATGTTGTGTTTTCCCCATGTTCTGTGTGACCAAGTTTCTGTCCCTCCTTAATTGATTAGTTCCCAGGTGTGTCTGATTAGTTCCCAGGTGTCTCCCCTTAGTCCCTTGTTAGCCTGTCTTTAAAACTCATGTCTGTTCAGTCTGTGTTTGTTGGGTCTACCAGTTACATATGTGTGTCTTCCTCCTGGGATCCAAGTTGGAGTTACTCCTGTATTGGATTAATAAGGAATAATCTCGATTATTCTCAACTCTGTGTTCCTTCCGGCACAGTAGTGTGACAGAAGACCCGACCTACAAAAGTGTAAATAGCGTGTTTACCCTCCGTTTGTTTTCCGTTTTTTCTCAGTCCTTTTTCTTTCCATAGTGTTGTGTTTTTATGGATCCTCTCCTTTGCCCCGAATTTCTCCTCTTCCTGCTGGAGCAGGAAGGATGTTCTCTCAAGGACCATACAAGGCAGTTCCTGTTGCTAGCCCATCTCACCACCTACCGGGACGACGCGCTCTGTGCGTTCTATAATGCCAGCCTCAACATGGTGTGCAGAGCGCCGTCGTCCGAAGATGGTCCTCGGGAGGAATTCGCTGCACTCCGGACCCAGAGCCCAGCCCACCATCTCCCCGATGTGTGGTGTGTATGCCCTAGCCCGCCACTGACGGAGAGCCAGAGCCCACCGTGACCGATGCGCCATCGCTGCATAGAGCAACAGAGCTGAGGGTCTCCGCGGAGCCAGGCGCCGTGACGTCAGACCTGGTGTGTGAGCCGGCAACACCGCTTGCCAAGAAGGAGATGGACATAGACAGGGTGAGTGCGGAGAGGAGCTCCGCCCCCTGCATCGCAGCTGAGGGTGAGTGGAATATGGAATGCCAAAAGGGCCAAAATGAGCAGGTGGATTTTATAGACTGGGAATCTGAACTGGAGGATGAACTGCCCCCCTCCTTTCTCCGATGTCTCCGCTGGTCCCGTCCAGACCTCCTTCGTCCTTGGTTTCCTCATCCAGCCCTGAGGGGGCTTCCAATTCTCCAGTGCCTGTTCCCCAGTTAAGCCCAGGATGGGCTCCTGTTCCCCGGTTAAGCCCAGGAAGGGCTCCTGTTCCCTGGTTAAGCCCAATGTCGGCTCCAGCCCCGGAGCTCGCTCGAGCCCCAGAGTTCCCTCCAGTGATGCCCGCCCTCCCACCCGCTCCTTCCTCCTCCACCGCTGTCGTCTGGCAGCCATTCTGCTTGCCCTCAGCCCACCATCATTACGGTGCACCCTCCAGTGTCACCGTGGTGAAAGTCTCCCTCACCTCCGCCTCCAGCCTCCAAGGCCTGGACTCTGCCTCGGCCCGTTGACCCGTCGGCTCCACCATGACTCCTAGCGCCACCCTCTCCACCGTGGCTTGGCAGTCCACAAGCTCTGCCTGGCTCCTTCGTCCCTCCTTCTCCGCCTTGGTCTGGCATCTACTATCCTGCACCTCAGGACTCCACTCCGCTGGCTTCGCCTTGTTCCTCCGTCCCTCTGGCTCCTTCATCCCCTTGGCTCCACCTCAATCCTCTGTCGCTCTGGCTCCACCGCGAACTCCCGGATCCACATCTCCGCATCGGTCGCTGGCACCATTGGTTCCGCCTAGGACCTCCGGATTCTCTCCGTCAACCTGGCTCTTCGGCTCTCTGTCTCCGCCTCGGGCTCCTCCTCCACCTGCTTTGCCACCGTTGGTCGGCCCCCTGGAGTCGGTGGCCATTCCTCCTCCATGGCTCCTCCCACCATCGGCTCCACTGTGGCCTGGGTCCTGCTGGGCTCCTCCTGCTCCAGGACCCTCCTGGCTCCTCCCTGGCTCCTTCCTCCGTGGTCTCTGTCTGCTGGCCCCCTCCCGGGAGTCCGTCCTACACCGGAACCTCCTCCCAAGTTCCCACCCATGCCTCCCTCTGTTGTTCCTACGGTGCGAAGTCGCATCATCCGGAAGGGGGGAGTAATGTCACACCCCTGGACTCATTAAGTTGTG
The DNA here is from genome assembly GCF_018340385.1 of Cyprinus carpio. Lineage (NCBI taxonomy): Eukaryota > Metazoa > Chordata > Actinopteri > Cypriniformes > Cyprinidae > Cyprinus > Cyprinus carpio. The sequence continues at coordinate 9,393,817 of NC_056614.1, forward strand.
TTTTCCCTGCATGTGTTCCATTCCCAATGTTCTGTGTGACCCAGTTTCTGTCCCTCCTTAATTGATTAGTTCCCAGGTGTGTCTCCTTAGTCCCTTGTTAGCCTGTCTTTAAAACTCATGTCTGTTCAGTCTGTGTTTGTCGGGTCTACCAGTTACATGTGTGTCTTCCCCCTGTGTTCCATGTTAGATTTACCCCTGTATTGGATTAATGAAGACTCTCTCGATTATTCTCGACTCCTTGTTCCTTCCGGCACAGTAGTGTTTTTAAATAGTAGTAATATTCTATTTTAATTTTCGGGATCTGTGACATTTTTGACAAATAAAAAGTTAAAAAGAATGTTTATTCAAAATAGAGATTTTGTTACAATATATACTATTCAAAGGTTTGGGGTCAGAAATTTATTTCATTCTTTTTTTAAAGAAACTTCAAAAACATTCATAAATATTAAGCAGCACAAGTGTTTCCTGCACTGATAATAAATCAGCATGTCAGAATGATTTCTGAAGGATCATGTGTCACTGAAGACTGGAGAAATGATGCTGAAAATTCTGCTTTGCTTCAAAGGAATAAATTACATTTTAATGTATAGGTATTGAAATAGGAAACCAATATTAGAAATTGCAATAATATTTCACAATATCACTGTTTTTTTTTTTCTGTCTTTTTGAAATAAATGGATCCTAGATATGCAAGAGATAATAAATTATTTATTAGGTTTATAATATTAAAACTGATAGAATAAAAAATAAACTGAAGCAAAACTAAAGCTGAGATCTGTAAGTTTTATATATATATATATATATTTATATATATATATATATATAATCTTCGTTCAAAAGTTTACATCCCCTTGATTCTTAATACTGTGTTGTTACCTGAATGATCCATAGCGGGGTTTTTTTTTTTTTTTTTTTTTGGTTTTTTGTTGGATTGGTAGGTTTTTTGTTAGATTTTCTGATGGTTTTTTTTTTTTCACTAGGGTGGAGCTCACTTAAGATAATCAACACTAGGGTATAAATACAGCTGACTTACCCATGTCCATTGACGGTTTATCAGCATTCGGTTTGCACCTTTTGCCATTATGGCAGACTCAGCGTTTCTCATTTAGAAGACGAGGTCTATATTGGGGATTTTTCAGTTCTCTGGCCAATCTGCCGGGCCCAGGATCGCTCCTTCTCCCCCAGACACCGCCGCGAGCTCCGTGTTTCATTGCGGCAGCCGCTCTGCTCGACCAGCCACACGCTCCCCACGACGCCGAGGCTTAACCTCGCATCTACCGGCGTCCTTTTATCTTTAGGCTGTGCCTACAATTCCTCCAATCGGAAGTGGACCGCACGTAATCCCGAGGCAAACGGCGATTAATTCCGACGCTCAGTCCTCGCGAAGGTAAAACAAAGCGGATCTGTACGATCTAAGTTATTAGTCTCCCAGCAATCCGCCAAACCTCACTCCTAAATCCAACAACAACAGGGCGGCCAATACATCGGGCAAAACTCGCAAGGCCCCGAACTCGCCTCGCTCGACACCTCCATTGCCCCACGGCACATAAAAACGGGTGTCCTTAAGCGCAAGCTCGTAGCGGCAGGCTGCGAGCCTGGGCAGCGCCCCCGATCTCACCGCAGCAAAGCCTCACTGGTTTCCCGCTCAACTCAACCTTTTACCATGGCTCATCCGGCCGCAGCGTCATCATGCAGCCGGGCCTCAAGCTCTCGCGCTAGCGGCACAGTAAGTGTTGCAAATACATTTTTAGGTAAGTCGCTAAAAGTTGTCATGGGTTGCTGAAAGTCGTTAAAGACGTTGGGACACAAGGATCTTGATATTATTTTCAGCCACGTGGCAAACGGCGCAGAATACAAATAAATTTCTAAGATTTTCTTAATTTCGCAAGTATTTTTTCCTGTATTTTAAATTACACTTCACTCAGATAAACGGATGAAAAAGATTGATTTGTGAGAAAATGATTTCAGCTATGTACCTAAACGACTATCGATTATCCACCTTTTTCCTCAACACCGAAGTGAGCCTATGGGTGAGACTTCCATTTCATTAGCCGCTATAGGTAAATAACGAGGAGAATAACAACGTGCAGTAAACAGTAAAACTGTTTGCAGTACAAACTAGAGTGTTCTTAATAAAGATAACAGATTAAAATAATATGATAGGACACATCAATTGTCAATATCAAGCAGCTAAACCAACTGTTTCGTACAGCTAAAAATAAGGTTTACCACTAAGAAACAAGCAACAAGGCGCTAATTCACATGTGACTTGAGTATTAGGCACGTCTCTCAAAGTCTAGCCAACGTGCGCATCGGCTAGTTTTTCAATACTTTTTTCAATACTAGTTTTTCAATACTTTTGGAGGAAATGCATGTGTTTTCAAACCTAATAACCTTAAAGTTGCACGTTCTATATATAAAAAAAAATAAAAAACCTGCTGCAGTTCTCGCTCCCTCAGGAGCTTTTCCCTATTTTCTCCACTGCCGCTGCAGTGTCCGCTCCCGCAGGAGCCTCTGTCTATATTTCTCCACTGCCGCTGCAGTGTCCGCTCCCGCAGGAGCCTCTACCTATATTTCTCCACTGCCTCTGCAGTGTCCACTCCCGCAGGAGCCTCTATCTATATTTCTCCATTGCCGCTGCAGTTCTCGCTCCCGCAGGAGCCTCTATCTATATTTCGCCACTGCCGCTGCAGTTCTCGCTCCCGCAGGAGCCTCTATCCATATTTCTCCACTGCCGCTAAAAAAAAAAATAAAGAAGGTGCCTCTATCTATATTTCTCCACTGCCGCTGCAGTGTCCGCTCCCGCAGGAGCCTCTATCTATATTTCTCCACTGCCGGGAACGCTTTCACAGAAGCCAAAGAAAGGAGAAAGAAGGAAAGAAAAAAAAAAAAAATAAAAATAAAACCTGGCCCTTATCAAACAATAGCCTTTAAAATTACCTGAAATACATATATAATAGCAATGAGGCCTTGGTGATCGGGTTAAATGAGGTATGAAAAGCAATTAACGATACCGTTCTATGGAACAAACTTAACGTACTTTAAACAATATAATGTACATGCATTGCCAAAAGCCTTCAAAGGCCAGACTTCCCGATGATTGTTTCTCCATGTCACTGTGCAATTTAATCCTCGTTTGGCTAAAAATTTAATTCAAATGTACACTTAATCTTGAATTTTTAAACCATTCTTTACAACAGAGGTGCTACGGCAATCATAAATCCTTGAATGTGGACATCAAAAGTTGCCATTTTTCATCCGAGCCCTCTTGATGTAGAAAATAAATAAATAAAAAATAATAATAATTTGACTTACTGTAGCAGGCAGATCACTCACTGTTCATGATGAAAGTGAAAGTGAAAGTGACGTGACATTCAGCCAAGTATGGTGACCCATACTCAGAATTCGTGCTCTGCATTTAACCCATCCGGAGTGCGCACACACAGAGCAGTGAACACACACACACACTGTGAACACACACCCGGAGCAGTGGGCAGCCATTTTATGCTGCGGCGCCCGGGGAGCAGTTGGGGGTTCGATGCCTTGCTCAAGGGCACCTAAGTCATGGTATTGAAGGTGGAGAGAGAACTGTACATGCACTCCCCCCACCCACAATTCCTGCCGGCCCGAGACTCGAACTCACAACCCTTTGATTGGGAGTCCGACTCTCTAACCATTAGGCCACGACTTCCCACGACTTCCCACAATGCACGAACTATTGGAGGAAAATCCCCAATACCGATTTGGGTGTTTATATGAACATGTTTTTTAGGGGTTTTGTGTGTCTAATAAAAAGTTTACGTGGTATAATTTCACAAAGCTTGTGAGAACATTCTGGTTTTGCTTCAAATTGGGTTATTAAATCAGATTAGGTGTATGATTATTGTTATATAACTAAATGATATGAAATGATATGTACATTAATTATATAACTAAAATTAACTGTAATTACATATTTAGGTTAAAGATGTCAGTCTTCATTTATTTATTTTTCCTTCTCCTTTTTAGGAAACAAATCAAAGAAACAAACCAAATGACTTACCCAGTCATTTATATATTAAAAAAAAAAAAAAAAAAAAAATTATAAAACAGTAATCTTTTTGGCTTAAGGCTACCATACCGTTCCATACCCATTAACGATCAGCCCTTTCGATGCCCCGCCTTCTCAGTTTTGCACTAGCCACTTGTGTGGCTACTTGGAAAATTATGGGGTAAGAAACTTATAATCGATCCGTCAGCTCCGTATAACTTGCCGTTTTGAAACATAATCCCCTCGATTACTCTTGATGATTTCAGAAATTCTGAAAAAAAAAAAAAAAAAAAAAAAAAACCTGATATATTTCATGGGTCTTAGCACTTGGCTGGCAAAAGTCGACATCACCTCAGATTTCAGAGTTATGCCTATGCATCCAGATTCATAGCACTTATTTTGGGTACACTGGCACAGGAAATTCTATTTAATTTTTTGTATGCTTTCGAATGCAAAGACCGCACCAAGATTTTCTGACACATTATCGGAAGCAGCTCATTGGTTTTTAAACAGTTACACAAAGTAATCCTCATAGCATCTACCCATTTAGATAACCTAAATTGTTCTTAGTATTGAATTCCCTGGCAGGTGCTGCAAGAGCTTTCCCGGTCGAGTGAATGTTTTCCTTTCAACTATCGGTGTTGCTTAGCCGTCCGTGCAGTGAGTATTGAACTCCCGTCGAATGCTGCAAGAGCCCTCCCGGTCAAGCGATCTTGGCCTTTAAATCCAACTACCGGCGAACCTGACCAGTCTGTGTCGTGAGTATTGAGCTCCCACTAGATGCCGTCAAGAGCCTCCCGGCTACACTCCCTTACTTAAAAAAAAAAAAAAAATATATATATATATTAAATAAATAATAATTATAAATAAATAAATAAAAGCTTCACTGTCTGGCCAAATACTGGCCAGTCAACTTTTCCTTTCTGTCTTATGTTCGGAGAGGCTTACCTGTTTGATGTCGCGAGTATTTACCACCCATCAGACGTCGGCGAGAGCCTCCTGTCTAGACAACATTACTTTTCCTTTCTATGGTCTGCGAGGCTTACCCATTCGGCGCTGCGAGTATTGAGCTCCTGTCGGATGTCGGCGAGAGTCTCCCGGCTAGACAACGTTTTTCATCCTATGGTCAACAAAGGCTTACCCGTCCGATGCTGTGAGTATTGAGCTCCCATCGGACGTCGGCGAGAGCCTCCCGGCCACACACCCTTACCTTTTCCTCCTACAGTCAGCGAGGCTTACCCGTTCGATGCCTTGAGTATTGAGCTCCCATCGTAAGCCAGCGAGAGCCTCATGACAACACAACTTTACCTTTCTGTCTTACGTCCGGAGAGGCTTATCCGTCCGGTGCCTTGAGTATTGAGCTCCCATCGGACGTCGGCGAGAGCCTCCCGGCTAGACAAACCTTACCTTTTCCTTTCTACGTCCGGAGAGGCTTACCCATTCGATGCCTTGAGTATTGAGCTCCCATCGGACGTCGGCGAGAGTCTCACGGCCACCTAACTTTTCGTTCCTGTTTGACCGGGTGGCGATGCTCAGCCGTACGACGTTAAGAGTCTCGACCTCCTGCCAAACGCTGTCCAAATCTTTTCCCCCCGCCTGGTGAGGCTTACCCGTTCGATCCCCTGAGTCCTGATCTCCCATCGAATGCCACGAGAGCCCGCGCAGTCGGGTTTTCCTTTTCCCGCTCCCCGGCCGGCGAGGCTTACCCGTCTGATGCCGTTGAGTATTGTGCTCGTGTCAGATGTCGGCGAGAGTGCTCCCGGTCGGGTTTCTTTACTTGCTGCCAACAAACAGGTCTTATCCATCTGATGTCGTGAGTATTGATCTCCCGTCGGATGTCGCTAGAGTCCTCTTTGCCAGCGGCCCAAAAGCCTGTTTATCTGCTCAACTGAGAGGACCTACACGTCCGTCGTCCTGAGTCTCGATCTCCAGTCGGAGGCTTCATGGGCCCTCTCGGTCAGTTATCTGTCCTGGTTGCCCACTGATTAGCAGGGGCTCATCAGCCAGTAGGGCCCGTACGCCAACACTGTGACCTATTCCAGTCGAGGCAACTCGGGCCCTCCTGGTCGGGCTATCCAATCACACTGCTCCTCCTTCTTCGGCCGGTAGGACTCATCCGTTCCAATGCAGTGAGGTGCTCCGGTTGAGCAACGGCTCGAGCCCTCCCGACCGGGCGCCACAAATCACGAAGTTCGATACCAGCAGCCGGTAGGGCCTACCTTTCCAAATGTATAAGTCACTCCCTCAGGAGTACGTAGGCTCTTCCGGCCTGCCAACCAGCTGACTTTTCAAATATCAGCCCCGCCAGATCTCAGTGCTATTGTGGGGGGGTCCTTAGTCTGGCGGCTGTCCTCTTGCTATTGCTTTTTGGGGGGTACTCTAGGTTCGGGCCATTCCCAAGCTCGGAGCCCTTCCCCGGACAGCACGCCAAATATGCATTTTATATTCAGCTAATTATATGTAAGTGTGAACTCGTGAAATTTTGTTTTATTAACAAGGTTCGGGAGGAGCACGTCAGATACTTAGCCTAATTAGCACAGGTGGAGCTCACTTAAGATAATCAACACTAGGGTATAAATACAGCTGACTTACCCCTGTCCATTGACGGTTTATCAGCATCCCCCCTCCACCCCATCTCCTCCACTTAGAGTTCATTTTACACTTATGTAGGGGGGGTACTCTAGGTTCGGGCCATTCCCAAGCTCGGAGCCCTTCCCCGGATAGCACGCCAAATATGCATTATATACTTCAGCTAATTATATGTAAGTGTGAACTCGTGAAGTGATAGTTGTTCACAAATCCCTTGTTTGTCCTGAGCAGTTAAACTGCCTGCTGTTCTTCAGAAAATCCTTCAGGTCCCACAAATTCTTTGGTTTTCCAGCATTATTGTGTATTTGAACCCTTTTCAACAATGACTGTATGATGTTGAGATCCAACTTTTCACACTGAGGTCAACTGGGGGACTCAATTGCAACTATTACAGAAGGTTCAAATGCTCATTGATTCTCCAGAAGGAAAAATTATGCATTAAGGGGTGTAAACTTTTTAACAGAATGATGTGTATATTTTTCTTATTTTGCCTAAATATATATATATATATATATATATATATATATATATATATATATATATATATATATATATATATATATATAAATTATTTTTTAGTACTACCCCTCAGAAGCTACAGAAGATACTTGTTTACCAGAAGGCAAAAAAAATAAAATAAAATAAAATAAAATAAATAAATAATAATAAAAAAAAATAAAAATAACCCTGATCTTCAAATTCAAAAAATTGCCCCCCCCCCCCAAATATATTTATTTGTGTGTGTGTGTGTGTGTGTGTGTGTGTGTACTTTACTGTGTGTGTGTGTTTGTTTTTGTTTTCAGGAGGATATATTCATGTTTGATCAATAGACATCTCTGTAAATGCAAACAAAAGTTATGTTCTTTATTTCAATCAAGGTTTCATGCACAAATCGGCTCCTATTAAAACTGAATGTTTATATTTTAGAACCTCATTAAAAATCTACTCACAGATTCTAGCAGTTCATGAGAACATATTGAAAATTTTTACCTTAAACGTAATAGCAACTGTCCACAGTAAAGACTCCTGGAATTGTAATGTTAAACATCAAAGTTACTATTAACTTAAATAGGTTAATTTATGTTGCAATGTTTTTCTACCAATATTTTGGATTATATAAAGGAATGACTATAAAAAGGTGTTTTTTTTTTCTTCTTTCAGATTGTATAAATATTGATATGTATGTTCCTCCCCCTTCCCTGTTTTGTTGAATAAAAAAAAAAAAAGTTGATAAAAAAAGTTGATTAAAAAACCCCCCAGCTAATTTCAATATGCTGATGTCGCGTCAGGTCATCACGTGGGTCACCCGCAATTGTAAGACGCTCAAGACCTTTGGATAGACATTCAGTTTGATGCTCGATTGGTCGGTCAGTCGTTTGATTTTGGCACAGAGTGCGCGCCATAATGTGCTACAATCCTGACAAGTCATTGCAACAGAGCGGAGGCGCCAAAGCTGCGGAGAATCCGCTTACCCGGCAGCTTCCGTCACAGACGGAGAATTACAGAAAATTATTGTTGTTTTCAAATAAAAATTTTTACATACTTACTTCCAACACTTTAAGTTTTAAGTCACATCTCAAATGACAAGGGATCAACTTATAATAATTGTTTTATTAATTAGTACGTGAACTCATTCTCTCAGACAGCATTTATGTGGCGCATTCGCAGCTTATATGGACGGAATGCCACTGTGTTCTATGTAAGTATTTTTACATGACTCTTTAAAAATACCAGGCACCCTGTGTTTTTTATGCGTTTGACCAATCAGTGTCATGACACGAGAGGCGGAAGCAATGATGCAAGGCTCTTTATTGAGAAAAACAAACACAACGTAGTAACGGGGCTCGGGTGGGCTGGTGGTGCAGGGACTAGACGGTCAGCGTGCTGGTGAAGACAGGTGATGGTGGATTTCCAGACGAGACGAGACGAACATCACAGGACACCGAACAGGAACAAGACTCGAGAACAGAACTGGAACGGATCACGACGACACAACCTGTGGACATCCAAACAACGATCTGACAAAGAGATGAGAGTGCGGTGAGTCCTTATAGTCTGAGTGAATTGGTAACAGCTGGTGCAGTGAATGAGATCAGCTGGCAGCTGATCAGCCGAACGAGCAGACACGCCCACTCACACACTCATTCACGCACAGAGCAACAATACACGGGACACGAAGAAACCAGTGAATTCATGAACCGTGACAGTACCCCCTCCCTTACCTGTCGATTGTAATCATCAATAAGGGAGTGATCCAGGATGTCTCTAGCCGGAACCCAACTTCTCTCCTCTGGACCGTAACCTTCCCAGTCCACCAAGTACTGGAATCCGCGTCCCCTCCGCCTTGAGTCCAAAATGCGATTAACCGAATATGTGGGTTCCCCATCTACGAGACGAGGCGGGGGGGGGAACCGGGACCGGCGGATTAATATGGGAGTGAAACACGGGTTTTATTTTGGAAACATGGAAGGCGGAATGAATCCTCCTGTACACTGGAGGGAGTTTGAGGCGGACTGCCACCGGGCTAAGGATCTTGGTGACAGTGAACGGGCCGATAAATTTGGGAGGAAATTGATTAGAGACGGAACGCAGAGGAATGTTCTTGGTAGAAAGCCACACTTTTTGACCAACGACGTATACGGGAGGCCTAGACCGGTGGCGATCGGCTTTGGCCTTGGTGCGCGCTCCCGCTTGGAGTAGAGTCTCGCGCGGGCTCTAGTCCAAGCGCGATGACACCTCTGGACGAAGGCGTGAGCAGAGGGAACCGTGACTTCAGATTCCAGACTAGGAAAGATTGGTGGCTGGTAACCTAGACTACACTCAAACGGAGATAGGCCCGTAGATGATACTGGTAATGAATTGTGGGCGTACTCCACCATCGACAGTTGTTGACTCCATGAGGAAGGATTCTTGGAAACCAGACATCGCAACGTTCTCTCCAAATCCTGGTTGGCTCTCTCAGTCTGGCCATTGCTCTGGGGATGAAACCCAGAGGACAAACTCACAGTCGCCCCCAGTAATCTACAAAACTCTTGCCAAAATTTGGACACAAATTGAGGTCCTCTGTCGGAAACCACGTCTGTCGGGAGGCCATGTAACCGAAAGACGTGGTCAATGACAATTACCGCTGTCTCCTTGGCTGAGGGTAATTTATGCAAGGGAATGAAATGGACCGCCTTCGAGAACCGGTCCACCACGGTCAAAACTACCGTGTTCCCCTGAGAGGGTGGGTGGGCGGTGACAAAATCTAGAGCGATATGGGACCAGGGTCTCGAAAGGATCGGCAGCGGTTGAAGGAGCCCATCTGGGGGTCGATTGGAAGTCTTACCAGTGGCACATACTGAGCAAGCCAAAACAAAACTGTGAACGTCGCGAGTCATACGTGGCCACCAGAATCATTGCTTGACTAAAGATGTAGTGCGACTGACTCCTGGATGACAAGCCACATTGGAACAATGCCCCCACTGAATAACGCTGGACCGTAATCCCTCTGGCACAAATAAACGGTTCGGTGGACAGTCGACCGGAGGCGTTACCCCTTGTAAGGCCGTCTTGACCTTCGATTCGACCTCCCATGAGAGTGTGGAGATAATTAGGGTCTCCGGAAAAATGCACTCGGGAGTAGACGTGCGATCGGAACGGTCAAAAATACGTGATAAAGAATCGGGCTTGATGTTTTTGGAGCCCGGGCGGTACGAGAGAGTAAAGTCAAAACGTCCGAAAAAAAGTGCCCACCGAGCCTGCCTGGAGTTCAATCTTTTAGATGTTCTAATGTATTCCAGATTCTTATGATCGGTCCAAACGATAAAAGGTACCCCCGACCCTTCTAACCAGTGGCGCCATTCTTCCAATGCTAACTTGACTGCCAGCAACTCTCTGTTACCAATATCATAGTTACGTTCGGCAGCGGATAAACGGTGAGACAAAAACGCGCACGGATGCATCTTGTCGTCTGCAGAAGAACGCTGGGATAGCACTGCACCTACCCCCACCTCTGACGCATCGACCTCCACCACAAACTGACGTGATGGATCAGGGGTAATTAGGATGGGGGCTGAAACAAAGCGGCCCTTCAGTTTGGCAAACGCAGCCTCAGCTGCGTCTGACCACCTGAACGTAGTTCTGGGGGAGGTCAAGGCAGTCAGAGGCGAGGCTAGTTGGCTGAAATTGCGAATGAAACGCCGGTAAAAATTGGCGAACCCCAGAAACCTCTGTAGGGCCTTACGGGAATCTGGACTTGGCCAATCCACCACAGCCTTAACCTTCTCAGGATCCATACGTATTCCTTCAGACGACACGATGTACCCTAAAAAAGGAACAGACTGTGCATGAAAAGCGCATTTCTCCGCCTTGACAAAAAGCCCATTCTCTAGCAACCTCTGAAGCACTCGTCGAACGTGCTGGACGTGTTCCTGGAGAGAAGAAGAAAAAATCAATATGTCATCCAAGTAGACATATATGAACTGATCGACCATATCTCGCAGCACGTTGTTGACGAGTGCCTGGAAGAATGCTGGGGAGTTGGACAAGCCGAAAGGCATGACCAAGTATTCAAAGTGCCCTCTGGGGGTGTTAAAAGCAGTCTTCCATTCATCTCCCTTCCTGATGCGGACCAAATGATAAGCATTACGTAAGTCCAATTTAGTGAAGATCGACGCTCTCTGTAACCTCTCGAAGGCTGAAGACATCAACGGCAAAGGATAAGTATTCTTTACCGTGATGCTGTTCAACCCCCGGTAGTCAATACAAGGTCGCAGGGATCCGTCCTTCTTCCCCACAAAAAAGAACCCCGCCCCCTGCTGGAGAAGAGGAAGGGCGAATGAACCCCGCTGCTAGAGAATCAGAAATATATTTCTCCATAGCCTCTCTTTCTGGAACAGAAAGTGAATATAACTTGCCCTTAGGCGGAGACGTACCTGGCAATAATTCTATGGCACAGTCATAGGGACGATGCGGAGGGAGAGAAGCAGCCCGAGACTTACTAAACACTTCCTTCAGGTCCTGATACTCCGTAGGCACGTTTGACAAATCCACTGCTTTCTCCTGAAACACAGAAACAGAAACAGACGAACAGGCAGACACCAGACAGGACTCATGACATTCACTACTCCATTCCACCACTGATCCTTGCTGCCAGTCAATCCGTGGGTTGTGCTTGATGAGCCAGGGGTGTCCTAAAACAACGGGTGCGAGGGGAGAGTCCAGGATGTAGAATGAAGTGATCTCCGTGTGGTTGCCAGATACGATGAGTGTAATGGGTCCCGTGGTGAATGAAACGTTAGGTAATGCTTGTCCATTAAGGGCGTGAACAGCAATGGTGCGGGTGAGAGGTAACAGGGGAACGTGAATCTTGTGTGCGAACGTATAGTCCATAAAGTTACCTTCGGCCCCGGAGTCCACGAGTGCCCGACAGTGGTGAGTGTTGGCTGACCACCTTAGCCTTACCGGGAGGAGTGTTGATGTTGATGAGGTCTTCTCAGCGGAGATCCCACCCGACAGTAGCCCCAGATTTACTGCCGGGCTCGCCCTTTTACCGGGCAGTCATACGCGAAATGTCCCGCAGTCCCACAGTACAGGCAAAGGCCCTGGGACCTCCGCCTCTCTTCTCCTCCCGGGACAGCCGAGCTCTCCCTACCTGCATGGGCTCGGGATCGTATATGGTGCTGGGAGAGTCGGGGTCTCTGTATCTGCTTGTGTTAGGTGTTAACGGGGGTTGTGTGGGTGTCTTCAGTCGTTCGACTCGCGAGAGTCGGGAATCCACGCGAAGTGCCAGTTCAACCAAACCATTGAGTGTCGGAGGTAAATCCAGCGCGTAGATTTCTCTCAGGATGCGGTCAGCCAGCCCATGCAGGAACATATCCCACTGCGCTTCCTCGTTCCACTGACACTCGGCCGCCAAGGTCCGGAACTCGATAGAGTAATCTGATACCGATCTTCCACCTTGCTTGAGGTCCGCGAGGGTCCGTGCCGCTTCCCTTCCCGCGACCGCGCGGTCAAACACTCTTCTCATCTCGGCGGCGAGTGTCTGAAACGAGGCACAGCATGGATCTTGGTTCTCCCACACCGCCGTTCCCCACAGCGCTGCCCTCCCAGTCAGTAGCGTGAGCACGAATGCCACCTTACTCTGTTCCGTGGCAAAAGTCCTGGGCTGCAGAGAGAAGTGCATAGAACAACGTGTCAGGAATGCTCTGCAATAGTTCGGCTCACCGTTGTATGATTCAGGAACCGGGAGGCGGGGCTCCGACTGGGAGACGCTCGGTGGTGGTACGGGAGGAACGGCCGGTGTGGGCAGCGCAGTGGGAGCTCGTAGATGTTGCATTTGCTGGGTGAGCTCGGACACCTGCACCACAAGAGCTTGAATAGCCCGACCCGACTCCGTCATGTTCCTCTCCTGAGCATCCATCCGTGAAATGCTTGACCTGATGAACTCCTCCAAAGCCGAAGAGGATCCGCTTGCTGCTTCCATTGTTTGGTCAGATCGTTCTGTCATGACACGAGAGGCGGAAGCAATGATGCAAGGCTCTTTATTGAGAAAAACAAACACAACGTAGTAACGGGGCTCGGGTGGGCTGGTGGTGCAGGGACTAGGCGGTCAGCGTGCTGGTGAAGACAGGTGATGGTGGATTTCCAGACGAGACGAGACGAACATCACAGGACACCGAACAGGAACAAGACTCGAGAACAGAACTGGAACGGATCACGACGACACAACCTGTGGACATCCAAACAACGATCTGACAAAGAGATGAGAGTGCGGTGAGTCCTTATAGTCTGAGTGAATTGGTAACAGCTGGTGTAGTGAATGAGATCAGCTGGCAGCTGATCAGCCGAACGAGCAGACACGCCCACTCACACACTCATTCACGCACAGAGCAACAATACACGGGACACGAAGAAACCAGTGAATTCATGAACCGTGACAATCAGTGTACACTTACGTCACTTGCAGTTCCTGTAGAACTGTTTTAGACACTAAAGTAACAGGGTTAATGAGTGCCACTGAACTTTTTCATTTTACATTGCCAGCTCATCTCTAGTAATGCCATCCTATTGGCAGTGTAGTTGTAGATTCAAGCAAAGACAACAAAGGTTGACATTTCCATATTTGGATATCATGTGATATGACCAAAAAAAACAATACATATTAAGCTATTTCTAAAAGTTTTTATTTTTATTATACATTTCATAGTGACCTTTTGTAGGAAGCTAGCTTGTTTTTTTTTTTTTTTTAATTGACCAATTCTGTGCCTTTAAATTTTGACTGAATTTGAAAATATTGTGTGGTGTGAAAAAATAATGTGGTGTGAATAGTGTTTTCCATTATAGATATATGTCTCAGATTGGCAGTTTTTTGCTTTTATATTAAATTGACGGTTTATATATATATATATATATATATATATATATATATATATATATATATATATATATATATATATATTTCAGACGGTTTGTGTTTAATCAATGTATAACCGGTACTAAAAAATCTTTTTACAAAAAAAGAGCATGTAATTTTAGTTTAGTAATTATGCATTTATTATTTATTTATTTATTTATTAACAACTATTTTAATCTATTTTACCAGATGCCACTGCCAAGCAAAGTAAAAATAGGAACCATGTTATTTCTGACCCTGCAGTCAAGCACAAACTCCAGATGTCGTTTTCTACTGTGAGAAAGATGTTCATGCTGTCATCTCAGAACTTGAGACAGCAACCTCCCGCTACTTTAAATTGACCCTTCGGAAAGACCAGCCCCCCTTAGTTACTGTTTCTATGTCCGACAAAACCATGGCACTTTCACGCCACATATCATGTTCTCATGCAATGAAAAATACATTGCAGAGCTATGTATTTTTTCCTCTTTTCTCTTTTTTAAGACAATAACTTTATCTATCGTACAACCATGGCCATGGCCAGGGTTTGAAAATTAGTGAGGTCTGCGGTGTGGTTAAGAATTGTGCCATATTAACCCCACATACAACTCATTATATACACTAAACACTTTAAAAGAGACAGATATGTAGATTTTCTCTGTTTTGGAGGAATGAGATTGTTGTATTATATCACATTGCACCATTACTTTAGGGTAGGGGTATATAATTTTAGCAGTTGTTTATTATTAATTTAACAATACATAGGCCTATTACTGTTATAGTTTCATTAAAGTGACCCTATAATGCCATTTTTTAATGTTGTTAATATTGTTTTATGAGTCTTCTAAAACAGGTTTACATGCATGCAAGGTTAAAAAACCCATTAGTTTTCTCAAAAAATAGGTTTAATTTTACATCATTTCTAAATGATTCGTAAATGACTCGTGCGAAGCAGTTCAAAGAATCAGTCCCTCTAAACCCATCCTTTCCATGAGCCCTCACTGCTGTAATTAGTCAGATGATGCAGTCCTTTGTGATTTGTCCAGAGCCGAAGAGAGGTTGATCAGTCAAGAGGCTGATTCGCAAGCACGACTGGAGCAGGACGTTTCTCAGTGGTAAGTGTCAACTGTTTACAAGTTTGTGGTAATTATAAGATGTGATAAATTTACCATCACAGCGTAGGGTACAGCGTATTCTCGACATGATGTTAACCACACAGAAATTTTACTGTTTGTTGGCAGGCAAGTTGGTGATGTAGAATGTGGGCATACATTTTACAGATATATTACTTTGTGACATAGAGGTGTAACAGAATGACATTTGAATTCCTGACGACTCGTTTAGGCAATTTTTAGCTGACTCTTTTCTTCTTTTTTTATAAGACAATAACTTTATTTATCGTACACTGTCGGCTTCACAACTTTGCAAATAGTTTATGTTCACATACAGCAGGGATAGGCAACTTCGGTCCTGGAGGGCCACTGTCCTGCAGAGTTTAGCTCCAACCCTAATTAAACACACCTGAACAAGGCAATCAGTGTTTTCGGGATTACTAGATAGACACTGGCAGGTGAGTTTTTATGAGGGCTGAAGCTAAACTCTGCAGGATAGTGGTCCTCCAGGACCGGAGTTGCCTATCCCTGACATACAGCTATGACACACTGCAAGAAAAGTTATATTCAAAAAGGCATAATAGGGGCACTTTAATAACCATTGCTATAATATAGATGATAACTTTGTCTAATACTCTTATGAATGTTGGTGGCATCACTTTGTGAAAACTTAACTACAATATGAAATAGCAAAGGCGTAACCTACTTGTTCTACAGATCTCTGCACTTGTTTTATATGCCACTGATAACGTTTCTGACAAATAATATCATATATTAAGTTTTTTTTTTTTTGCATGTGTCTTACCGAATGTGGTATCCTGTTAGCATTAACATGTCCATGGGTTCTTTTGATTACTGTCAGTTTAAGGTCTGGCGATCACTGCAGTGTTGCCAGATATTGCTATGAAAACAAATAAAAAACGAAAAATAATCAAAATAAAAATAAGTAAAAAATAAAAAGTAAAAAATAAAACAAAATGAGTTCAAATCTTTTGTAAATAAGATAATATAAAGATATCACTAACCCTAAACTGCAACTTCCCACTTTATTGACTTTCTAAAGTGTCAAATTAAATAGAAAAGACAAATCCAAAGACACATATAATAACTGAATCTGGCAACATAGCTGCGCCCGCGCCCTCACTCAAATCCTTATGTGTCAATGACACAATTTTCAGGTCAAACTTCTTAATTCAAGACTGCATCAAACCCCAAATTCACTAGGGGTTTAAATTTAGCGTAGTAATTCAACTGCACCAATGCCTTACAAAGTATTATGGCCACAGGGAGGCATTAACAAAACTAGCACAGTCCTACCACCTCTCCACCTTTCACTATGTCCCTGTCCACCCTGATGGAGAGGCAGTTTATCATCTTACCTCTGAGAGACAAGACTGAACATGGCCATGCATCTGAATGCTCTGAGTAAAGGGTTCCAGAGAAGTGCATAAGGGTTAATAGTCCAGGGACAGCAAGTTACTGTAATATACTTGGCAGCCAGTCCTGTGTTAGCCCCCCTAGGGAGATAAGGACAAGGCCTAATCTTTATTCAGCCCTGGCATTGTCTATATCTGCAATGGAAATCTCCCAATAGACTAGGGCCCTTCACATTTTATTACTTTATATTGATAAAGAAACAAAATCAGTTGAGCCATTGTTTTTCATTGTTAGCAGGGTCAAAACTAATTTGAAACATATATTTACAGTTAGTGGATGGGATAGAGCAGTTGCTTATTCTCTGTCTTTGCCCACCTATAGCAATATATTGTCATTTTATACAAGGGGTGGCAAATGTGGGGTAAGAATATAATAAGGAGTGATAATTAACATAATTATAGTTTATTTGTAGCCAAAATTATTTAAAATCCATTGAATGGAGTCAGTATAGTGCCACATGGAGAAAGAAGAAGAAAAAATGTACACATCTTTAACTCCAGAAAAATTGCGATTTTCCTTTATTTAATTGACTAAAGCAAGGAAGGAGGCATGTTTAACACTGTGTGACATCAACTTTCCTTTTAATATTAATGTTTAATTTTTTGGGAATTTTGCAAGCAAAATTGTTTTCTAATCCTGCTTGATACAAGACGTGACAAGTTTTTGACTATCTGAGATGAGCTCTGGCCCAGAGAACCCTGAGGCATCACTGCATAAAATTGAGGTTTAGCTTTTTCCTAGAACAGAGGTCTCCAATCCTGCTGCTGGAGACCTACTGTCTTACAGAATTCAGCAACATCCCCAATCTAACACACCTGAACCAGCTAATCAAGGTGTTCAGGGCTACTTGATAATTACAGGCAGGTTAGTTGGAACAGGGTTGGAACTGACCCTTTAACTTTAGCGACCTGGAACATAAAACACTGGGCATAAAACAAAAGAATATCATCAGCAAAAATTGAACTGGTTTGAATGGCTTTACTGCAGAGCAATTACTGTACGCAATGAAATATAAATCTCACTGTCATTTGATGGTGGTGGTGGTAAATAAGCTGCAAGTGATCAAAATATTGATTTTGAAGTCATATTGAAAACAATAGATTTGAGAATATGGTTGAGATCGTGAATATGAGCCAGATGCAATTGTGGAAGTGCTGACAGTGATGGTAAAATCATCTGCTCAAACTGAACCCTTCTAAGTTTCAAAAGTTAACGAAATATACTTTATTTTATTCTTCTCTAATTGTTCTTAAAATATCACAAGTTTTTTTTTTTTTTTTTTTTTTGCAATTGCAATTGCAGCAGTTAGAAATCTATCAGTGTTGGATATACAGTAGGTGGCCAACCAAAATGAGCTTTTTGCCACCGCTGCGTCTGCAAAGTGCATTTGCAGCTTTTGACCGCTGAGTGGTGCTTTAACCACAAGTTATCAAACAAGTGTATCAAAGCATATTTTTGCAAATAGCCGTCAGCTTCGCCTAGCTGATGTGTTACATTTGATGGCTGCAGTTGGGGAAAATGAAAGCAAAACACTGTAGTTAAAATATTTAATATTCACAGATGAAAGTTTAGTACTTATGACGTTATGTGCGTTTCTTAGAACGAATTCAAGCAGGATAAATGTCAAGCCTATGAGCCTGTGCTTATATTTTCTCTAAGCTACACAGTATCACACCATATTTTAGATTTGAAACATTAAATGGGTGTGCAGTATTATTTATATAATATGAATTATGTGTTATATTATCCTAAAGAAATGGTTGTTTACTTTGCATCGGAGCATTAAAAGTGGTAGCCTATTTTAGTGAGCTAGGCTACATGGACTTATATGCAAAATGTCAATATTCTCACATATTAGGCCTATATTTGTCACAAATACATTTTTAATTTATATTTTAAAATTCCTTTAATAAAATAGCAATGCATTTTTGTCACACACATACTTTGTTATTTGTTACCTGTCCTTTGTTTTGACAGATAACTTCTTGGGAAAAAGATATCTGTCTGTACACTAAGAAATTGTTGAATGTTTTATAAATTATTTCCTTTATTTTAGTAAAACGTGAGGCACTGTATAATTTCGCTCCCATTATTTAGACCTAATTAGAACAAGAAATGAATAAATTAAATCTGCACGATTTAGCTAAATCATTGAAATTCTAAAGAATGGACAGATTAACAAAACGTCCTCACTTTTAAACTCAAGTTCTCTCATTATAATCAACAAAATGCACACAATGTAAAAAAGAGCTTCATTAATTGACAACTTAAGTGATTTTAAAGGGAGCCTTCTTGCATGCTTTCATTCAATTTAAGTATAGTTAAAAAAAAAAATGCAGCCACATTTAAATGCAGGTGTGTATCATATTCCTTAAAATATCAGAGTGCAAGATTTGCGCGGCGTGCATGATGCTGAGTGCAATGCGCAGCATTTATTCTTATTTGTCTACATATTTTATCTTCATTACAAATCTTGTTTGGTTTTATTTTGGATAATTGCATGTAAAAAAAAAAAGATTTACTTTGCAATGCATATGCAAAATGTGAAACTGCAATCTTATTCGCAGTCTATAGCATTTTATAATTATTTGTACAATAATATTTAACTTAACCTGATTTATATCTTTATTATTTAATGCAAAAGAGATTTATTAAAACAAGTTTATAAGAGTCATACATCCGTTTAATATTGATCAAGAACAACTAATGATCAACGAATTGGAGCAACATCAGCCATTAGATCATTTTAAAACGTCAAATAGACTTTAATTTACAGGTTATAACTACATCTGTCTCGGTTGTAGACTTGTGAAGATTATTTTTTAAAGCTGATCCAATACTGTAACCTAAAAGAAATGTGCTCTATTATTATTCATATACACAAAGTGTTTGTGCGAAAATTATTAATGCGCATGCATGACAGGGAGGCGCCCTCTCGATAACTTGAATTTTTTCCTGATAATGAAATTTAAAATTGGAGTGTCTCATATACATGAGAAATATATCTACAGAAAGCTTGAAATGTCTACTTTTAAACGAACCAATTCAAAATGAAAGCATTATGAAATCTGTGAAGGTTGCATTTCTCTTTAAAGGCGCGTACAGTATACTGTGGAGATGAGCATCAGCACTGTGAATTTCATCTTGCAGCCGACAAGAAAACATTTGTTTATTAATAAATAATTAAAATGTCTCCTTTTTCACAATAATTAGGCTACTTCTGCCTGTGCTTTGTGGCAAACTTAATGCATGTGCTTGAGCACGGAATATATTAAGGCTCATTATGGATTATAGATGTTTATTTAATATAAACGTGCGATTAGTTGAATAATGACTTAAATGAATGACTACTAGTAACTAGAAAAATCTTACGTGGGGGGCAGACCTATTAAATACCCTCTAGACATCTCTGTGCCATCCTCGATATGTTCACTTAATATCTTGACGGCCAGCTAAACTTTTCCCAACACCAAAACTCTGAAGATTAATTCTTAGTTCCACAGGTTTATTGGAGATGCAGAGAAAAGTGAAACTGCAACACATAAAAAACAATGACAAATCAGAGTAACGCCAACTTCATCAAACCTAACACAACTTGAATAAAGGCTAATTTGCACTATTACAGCTGCATTTCGTTTGTACTCATTTCAAGAGAGGAGAAGAAATAAATTTGAATAACATTCAGGTCAATGAGACAACGTACAACTCATCGCAAACGACACACGTGAGCTAACATTTGCATAGCTGTAGTAAATTCAAACCGTCCTCAGATTATACTTTACAAACGAAGTATTGACGAAAAATAACTAAGAATTCCTTCAGACAATCTCACAAAGACAAATATACATACCATCGATGCTATGCCAGACACAAGGAGAAGACAGATGAGGAGAACGCGATGCATATAAGCGTCTAAAAACAATGCGCTTGGAATGCGTGAATGATTACTTCCCGACTACGGGTAACGTAATAGGACAATTAGAACAGCGCGATCTTAAAATGACCATGACCTAAATAAGAACGCATAGGAATCTGAATAAACGTTTAAAGCATGTTATTTTCTGAAAACATCAAACTCAATGCTTATCTAAATGTTACCATTAAGAACAGAATACTCCCCGTCTGACGTGAACACGTCACCCACAGTCCATGCACAGTTTTTTTTTTTTTTTTTTTTTAACAGTCCATTTACTGTGCCTCTGGAGGTAGAAGGAGAACAATTTCATTGACTGGCCTGAGAAAGAGGCTAGACCCGCCTGGTTTGAAGATTTTTACCTCAACCTGGCGCACTTTTCCATCCTTGCTAGGGAAGGCCTGTGTAATCAGTCCGAGAGGCCATTCATTCCTAGGTGCTTGGCTGTCCTTAAGGAGAACAACGCTTCCAGGCTGAATGTTCGGCTGAGTGGACTGCCATTTCTTGCGGGCCTGCAATGTTGGGAGGAATTGTTTTCTCCAGCGGTCCCAGAAGGTGTTGGACAGGTGCTGAACCTGCCGCCACTGGGACTTGTAGAGGTCTGCGAATCCAAACTCACCAGCAGGAGCAGGCACACTGTTTGTCTTTTGTGTGAGAAGAGCAGCTGGCGTGAGTATAAACGAGTCCTCAGGGTCCATTGTCACTGGAACAAGTGGTCTGGCGTTGATGATAGCAGCAACCTCTGCCATGAAAGTCACCAGCACTTCGTGGGTGAGCTTGTCTTTCAGCTGGAGGAACATTGCATCCAGAATCCTCCTTGCCAGCCCTATCATTCTCTCCCATGAACCACCCCAATGGGATGCATGGGGGGGGTTAAAAGACCAGATGCAGCCCTTGTCTGAGAGGTAAGTCTTTACGGCAGTGCTGTCAATGTTTGAGGCTATCTTGAGTTCCTTACAGGCACCTATGAAGTTCGAGCCGCGGTCGGAACGAATGTATTTGACCGGCCCACGAATTGAAAGAAAGCGCCGTAGCGCGTTGATGAAGCTAGAGGTGTCAAGGGATTCTATGACTTCAATGTGCACAGCTCTTATGCTCATGCACGTAAAAATCACTGCCCACCTCTTACTTTGAGCGAAGCCGCCCCTGGTCTTACGTGAGGAGACGTTCCATGGGCCGAACACGTCAAGACCCACACTAGAGAATGGAGGATCGGTTGAAAGACGATCAGATGGCAGATCAGCCATTTTCTGGATACTGAGTGGAGCTCTGAGCCTTCTGCACGTTATGCATTGGTGAATGATGCTGCTTACTCTTTTCTTCCCTCCGACTATCCAAAGGCCAGCTGAACGGACCGCCCCCTCTGTAAAATGACGGCCTTGATGATGGATTTGCTTGTGGTGGTGTCTGATAACCAAAGTGGCGATGTGATGCTGGCAAGGAATAATCAGGGGAGTCTTTTCTCTCTGATCGACACTTGAATGATGAAGACGGCCTCCAACTCTTAGAAGGCCGTGTGTGTCGATGAATGGGTCCAGATTTCTGAGAGGGCTTGTTTTTGGCATCCTTTCATGTTTCTGAATGCACTTTATCTCTTGGCTGTAGACTTCTTGTTGAACTGCTTGGATGATCACAGCTGTCACTTTCTCTGATTCCTCAACTGTGAATTTAGCTTTGCAGTAATGCCAGCCCTTGCATGCACTGTTCTCTCTGTGAACTGTCTTGAAATGACAGGCTATGTGAATGAGGCGCGTGACTGCACGAGTTAATGACCTCCAAGTAGAGAACTTTGCAAAGCGTTGTGAATCCAATTGCTGGTTTGAGGCTGCAGTGCTTAAGGCAGACACCAAAGGGCGAATATCTGGGTCTGAGCTCGGGTCAACAAGGTCATAAGTATTCTCAGAAATGCTAGGCTCCAGCTTGGAGAGAAATTTGGGGCCACTCAACCAGTTGGTGTGTTTCAGTTGTCCAACAGGAACAGAACGTGTTGGGTGATCTGCAGGGTTCTGGTTTGTTGGCACGTAACGCCACTGGTCTGGTCGGCAGGATCTTCGGATGCGTAACACACGGTTGCTGACATAGACATAAAAGCGCCTGGTCTCATTGCAAATTTAGCCCAGGACTACTTTACTGTCTGAGTAGTAGGTTACGGCATCAATCTGTAGGTCTAATTCTGCTAAGACCAGGTCTGCTAACTCAACAGCAAGCACTGCTGCACAGAGTTCAAGTCTCGGCACTGTGTGTTCAGGGCGGGGGGCCAGCTTTGCTTTGCCCATTACAAATCCAATCTGGTTGTTGCCATTACTGTCTGTCACTTTCAGGTAGCATACAGCCCCCATAGCTTTGACTGACGCATCACAGAACACACACAGTTCTCTTCTTACCGCTGCTGATGGTGAGGCTTCTGTGTAACGCCTAGGGATGGAAAGCTCAGCGAATTCAGACAGAGAGGCTCTCCATGACGTCCAGGCATCTTCAATGGCAGGAGGTAAGGGCACGTCCCAGTCACCTTTCTCCGCCGTAAGCTCTCGCAGGATAGCTTTGCCTTGGACTGTGACTGGTGCAACGAATCCCAATGGGTCGTAGAGGCTGTTGATTGTGGACAAGACACCCCACCGTGTGTAGGGCTTGGTCTCACAGGAGACATTAAAAAGCAAACAGTGTGTCTTGAGATTCCAGTCAAGCCCGAGGCTGCGCTGCAACGGCAGCGCGTCTGCATCAAGGTCAAGGTCTTTGAGGTCACTCGCATGGTAACTGGATGGAAAGGCGTCCATGACCTCCTGACTGTTTGCTGCAATCTTGTGAAGTCTCAGATTTTACTTGGAGAGCACATCCTGTGTCATTTTTAACAGGCTAATAGCAGCTTGAACTGTGGGCAGAGACTTCAGCCCATCATCGACATAGAAGTCATGTAACACAAAGTGCTGCACATCTGGGTCGACGTGGAATTCGTTGCCTTGTACAGATTTGTGTAAACCATGAATAGCCACTGCAGGTGACGGGCTGTTGCCAAAGACATGGACGTTCATGCGGTAATCCACAATGGCTTTGGAAAGGTCATTATTCTCGAACCAGAGAAAACGTAAGAAGTCACGATCCTTTTCTCTTACCCGGAAGCAACAGAACATCTGTTCTATGTCAGCTGTGACGGCGATGGCCTCTCTTCTGAACCGAATCAGCACTCCCAGTAGTGTGTTATTAAGGTCAGGTCCTGTTAACAACACGTTGTTGAGTGATACACCATTGTATTGGGCACTGGAGTCGAATACCACACAAATTTTTTTTGGTTTCTTCGGATGATACACGCCGAACATTGGTAAGTACCACCTTTCTTCATCTGGGCTGAGAGGGGGGGCTAACTCTGCATGACAGTTCCGAAACATGCTGCCCATGAAGGAGAGAAAGTGGTCTCTCATCTCAGGCTTTTTCTCAAAGTTACGCTTAAGAGACATGAGACGTTTCAGCGCCTGAGGCCTGTTGTCTGGCAGCCGTGGTCGTGGGCTCTTAAAGGGTAATGGTGCCACCCAACTGTTATTTGAGTCTTTTTGCAGTCCCTCATCCATTATCTCTATGAACTTTGCATCTTGAATGGAGGGAGCCACCTGGTTGTCATCCCTGGTCCGCCTGAATACCATGCATCCAAGGTGGTCGGCTTCACAGAGGTGTTCTTCAAGATACGCTGTAGGTTCACTGGTGACCTGAGTGTCGCTAAACCTCTCCATCACATGAAACACATTGGGGCACGCTTCAAAGAGAGTGGGCTGTTGCAGCTCTGTGGTATTTGTGTGGAACGTGCTAATTGTCAGCGGCCTGTGAACATTACCTAGGCACACATTTCCAACAATGACCCACCCCAGGTCTAACCTCTGTGCGTAAGGCAGGTTGTGAGGGCCATTCACCTGTTTGCGGACTTTATGCACTCTGATAATGTCCCGTCCTAAGAGGAGCATAATAGGGGCTTGCGGATCAATGTCTGGGATGAGGTGTGCTACTGACCTTAGATGAGCATGATGCAGAGCCTTCGATCGGAATCTCCTCTCTGTTGTTCGGTATGTCGTTACATTCTATGAGGCTTGGCAATGAGATGCGAATAGCTCCATCCAGAGACTCCACTTCATAGCCGCTGGCCCTTCTGCCTGCTGATTGCTTCACTCTAGCACATGTTCTCAGTGTGTAAGGAGCACTTGGACTTTGGTCGTTGAACATGTCGAAAAACTGTGAGCGAACCAGTGACCTATTGCTCTGTTCGTCCATAACTGCATACAGTTTCACGGCCTTTCCTCTGTGGCCAGCTGGGAACACTTTAACGAGGCATATTTTCGAACAGGAGCGGTCTGTGAGTTCCCCTCCGCAGACTTTCGTGCATTTATTGGTGACTTGAGACTGCGCTGAAGCTTCATCCCCCTCCCCCTCCCCGCCGTGCTCAGAAGCAGGGCCAGCCTCCTGCTGCCAGGGTGCAGGTCCAGGGTGAAGCGCGGTGTTGTACCTGTCGCTCTTACATTCAAAACACCGAACATTGAGTTTGCAATTCTTTGCTATGTGAGACGAGGAAGACAGGCATTTAAAGCACACATTGTTTTCTTTGAGGAGTTTTTTGCGCTCGTCAATGGGCTTCTCTCTGAACGCCCGGCACTTACGGAGAGGGTGTGGCTTTTTATGCAACAAACACAGTTTTTCACTGACGTCAGATTTTGTTGAAGGCTCACCTGTGTCAGATGTGGCTCTGGGTGATACCTCTGTTTTGTGGACAGAGACTTCCCGCTGTCTGTTTGGCTTCACGCTGTCTGTGTTGGCGATGAGGCTGAAGCTTGGGTCATTGGCAATGCGAGCCTGCTGCCTGACAAAATCAACAAAGAAGCAAAAGGGAGGATAGTTCACCTGGTTTTGATGCTTATAGGCTGCGCCAGCTATCACCCACTTTTCCTGAAGACGAGACGGGAGTTTCTGTACAATCGGGTTTACGCCTCTCGCCGTGTCAAGGAAAGCCAGGCCTGGTAAGTCTCCTTCAGCCTTAGCGGCCTGCAGTTCCATTAGTATATCACCCAGCTTTGTCAGCTTAGGTCCATCTCGGTTCAATATTTTCGGAAAGCTATCAATGCGTTTGAACAGGGCATTTTCTACTGCTTCAGCTGAGCCATACGTTAGCTCTAGTCTTTCCCATGCCATGGCCAATCCCGCTTCTGGCCGATTGATGTGTATTGCTCTTATCTGTTCAATATGCTCTGCTGACTCCTTCCCGAGCCACTTTAGCAGAAGATCCATCTCCTCACTTGGTTCCAGGTTTAGGCCTCTGATGGCAGTTAAAAAGGAACGCTTCCATGCTCTGTAGTTTTGAGGTTTGTCATTGAATTGAATCAAGCCTGTAGCCACAAGCTCACGGCGGGCTAGATACCTGACAAAGTCATTTATGTGTGAGCTTCCATCATTTCTATATGAGCTGCAGTCATAAGAGTCTGTCCGTATGGCATGGTGTGCGGGAGGAGGCTGTGTGTCGTGATTTTGTGTTCTAAAGTGGTGTGTAGGAGAAGCATGTTCACCGGTGGACTTGAAGTGATGTAGACGAACGTCTCTAGATGTCCTGTTGAATGGCTCGTGGCTGTCCTCGTATGTGCTGATGTAAGGCTGCTGTGAGATAAGATGATGTGGAGCAGTATTTTTCTGATGCGGATAGAAGGGACTGGCTTCAGGCTTTAGTGGTGAAGGTGACACGTTGTGGTTAGGGACCGGTGCTGTCTTTGCTTTTGTGTCACCGTTTTCACATGACTTAAGATCTGAATCCTTTTCTTTTAGTTGATCAAGCACATACTGCTTTGTGCGCTGGGGAGGCTTCTAAAAGAACAGAGTCTTTGTTCAGGTCACAACTATGCTTGTCACTCTTTACATCAGCAGCAGCTTCAAGTGTCTCTGCTTCAGCAATGGCTGCTGCAGCCTCCTTTTTATATTTTAGCATTTCTATGGACACTACCAATTTAGCTTGTTGTAGCCTCAGATTAGCTTCCTCTTCAGCATAGCATAGGCGTGTCTTTGCTGCTTCAGCTCTCGCTCTTGCTCTGACTGCTGCAGACCCCGCTGATGATGAACTGGATCTCACTGAACAACATACTTGCGAGCGTGTCCTTAAAGATGCACTGTGTAGGTTCTCCTGTGCTGCTGTATTTCCATGCAAACTCTCTTCTGTAGCCTGTAGCTCGGTGGCGTGCGCTGCTCCAGTAGCATTTGATTGTAGAGTATGAACCGCTGATCGTCCACTGGAGGCGTGTGACGACGACATGATGGCTAGCTTCCGACTTGCTCAGCTTTATCTCGCTTGCTTGATAGCCGATGTTTCACTGTGCCATCCTCGATATGTTCACTTAATATCTTGACGGCCAGCTAAACTTTTCCCAACACCAAAACTCTGAAGATTAATTCTTAGTTCCACAGGTTTATTGGAGATGCAGAGAAAAGTGAAACTGCAACACATAAAAAACAATGACAAATCAGAGTAACACCAACTTCATCAAACCTAACTCAACTTGAATAAAGGCTAATTTGCACTATTACAGCTGCATTTCTTTTGTACTCATTTCAAGAGAGGAGAAGAAATACATTTGAATAACATTCAGGTCAATGAGACAACGTACAACTCATCGCAAACGACACACGTGAGCTAACATTTGCATAGCTGTAGTAAATTCAAACCGTCCTCATATTATACTTTACAAACAAAGTATTGACTAAAAATAACTAAGAATTCCTTCAGACAATCTCACAAAGACAAATATACATACCATCGATGCTATGCCAGACACAAGGAGAGGACAGATGAGGAGAACACGATGCATATAAGCGTCTAAAAACAATGCGCTTGGAATGCGTGAATGATTACTTCCCGACTACGGGTAACGTAATAGGACAATTAGAACAGCGCGATCTTAAAATGACCATGACCTAAATAAGAATGCATAGGAATCTGAATAAACGTTTAAAGCATGTTATTTTCTGAAAACATCAAACTCAATGCTTATCTAAATGTTACCATTAAGAACAGAACAATCTCTGTTAAAGTGTTTAAAGCATTTTATACACGTTTGCATAAATTCTGCTTTCAGGTCCAAAATGGAGAGATGCCTAAATATTTTTTTTTTCTCTGAAACACAAAAACGAAAATTTAAATAAAATGTATATTTTATGTTTTGAGAATGGCCAACCCTAAACCAATATTGTTTTGACGCAAAAGAAAAAAAAAATAAAGAAAAAATAACCAACAGTTTGCATCGTTTTTTTTTTTTTAGTTAAGGCAACTTCTTCTGAAATTAAATTATAATAACTAATAAACTATATTGCGCTATACAGTAGTCAAATTTGAAGTGGGTCAAAACCTTTCTTCAAAGTTGTCCTAAAACCAAAATGTGTTCTTGTCTTAGAACAACTTTGATGAACTTTTTTGATCCACTTCAAATGTTACTGTATATACTTAGAAAATTGTGTTAAAACTAACAATTATTAAGTTGAATATATAATGTCTCCCTGGCAGATGCGAGTCTCTTTTGCCAGTTTCTTTGTCTCTCCCTCAGAGGTGACTCATCTCTCCTGAGAAAAAAAACACCATATTATATTGTATGTAATACTCATGCAGTTGCAAAAATTACAAAAGCCAAACCAAACGAGGCATTTGTCGTACTTTGCCTAAACCTGCTCTGCTAGTTTGAAACCCTCATAAGACACTGTCCATATGAAAGAGCAAGAGATTCACACCTTTATTTCAATCCCTACAAGTTATACAGAACTACCCGCAAACCCCAACCCCCTCCAGCTGAACTGAATTGTCTGTTTTTTGTCTGCAAGGAATGGCGTGTTGTCATGCTACTGGGATGAAATATGCAGCCTGCACTCAGAGCAGCCCTACTCTTTTTATTTATTATTTTCTCGCAGCCCATATTATTATTTTCACCAGACCATAATAATAACAAATTCTCAATTGATAATTAATCATTCTTTTTATGAAAATCATTGCTATTTGTGAACATAGGCGTTTGAGGAAGGGTTTAAGAATCCTCTGCCAGCTGCTCCCGCTCCACAGCGAGCGCGACTCGTGCTAACTGCACCCAGGTTCACCATCAGCATTCTGATTTTACAAAATCAGTTTGGGTTAATGCAATTTATGATAATGAGCCTAACATTTAGCAAGGCAGGAAAACATTCAGTCTCCCTGAAGGAAGACATATTTCATTTGTAAGTTAATGCTGTTAAATAGAGAGTTAAAACAAAAAAACAAAAAACTAGTGTAGACTATTCTTAAACTTGGACCTCATTATATTGAAGTACACATCCAAACACTAGAAGCAACCTACACTCTCTAAGTGTTCTTTCATTGAAAAGTATGCATTTTATTTATTCACAGGCTATATGGTTGAAATAATATTTTAGTTCAAAATTTTAAGTGCCATTGTTTAAAAAAATGCTTTATTGACTAACGTTTCATAGACATTCAGTTGTTATGCTTAAAAATTCCATGCCATTTGTAATTTCACAGTATTTTCACCTCATTAATTACCCTGTAAAGTCACAATTCTATAATGGTAAAATTTACTCAGGCCGATGCCATTTTTTGTATGACATTATATATTTAGAATAATTGTACATAAATGGGTGAAGCAAAACAAATATGATTATTTCTGATAACTTTTTAACTGCAAGCAGATATATGCCTACAGTATTGTATATTACAAATATTTGGATCGTCCCTTATTCTGTCACTTATTTTCTTAAAGAATAAACACTTATTTTTCTACAAGAATAAACACTATTTTCTTAAAGAATAAAAGAGAAAGAATCACAATTAGCCCTTATTTTCCATTTTCCACAATTATTTTCCACAATTAGCCCTTATTTTTCACAAGTTAATTGGCAACCCTAATGATGATGTAATTATCTTTTGACTCCCCTGACAGTGGCACCTTCCTTAAAAAATCAAAAACAAAAATCTTAGTTGTAGGAGATATACCAGCGAATAATAGATTTAAAAAAGTGGGTGCTTGGTGTCCAAAATGGAAAAGGAATGCAGCTGGTTATCTCACTGTAAAAAATGATATGATTAAAAAGTCATGATAACATATTTTTTAAGTAAGGCTACTTTAATTCATAGAAATAATTTAAGCAATTTAAAGCTTTTTAATACTAGATTCAACTTGAATTTCAATACTATTAAACTGACTATAAAATGTCAAGGAGTTTATAAGTTGAAACGGGTGAAAATGCCACAGTGCATGTTAAATAGCCTAAATTAACTTGTATCTTGTATAGTATCCGAAGACCTTGATTGCACGTTACCATGAAACTAACAATATAATTCGATTTTTTTTAAATGAACAATTCCTGTATAAAATGGGACAGCAACCGTTATTTCAAACATTTTTAAATCATCCACAGCTGAGCAACGAGGGAGGCAGGTTCTGCGCCAAAGGCTTTTTTTGTTTCTTAAAGTAATTTTCAGATGCAATGAAAAAAAAGAAAAAAAAAAGGTTAAAAACCTTTAAATAGTTAACAACATAGCCTAGCAGACTCTGTTGCTAAGTATACTATAATGTAAATTTGTTAACCCACAGTAACAAATTTTAACCGATTAATCGCTTATTTTTTTTGCTGCATGCTTTTTGAAAACATGCTAAAAATAAACTCAAAGTTTTTGAGAGGAAAAAGAATTATAAGTCATGTATAAGTCACATTTTATTACATTCAGAAATAATAACGGCAGGCCTAATAATGTTATAATGTACCAGCATTATAACCACTATAGGATATTTTTAGTTCCCTTCACTTTACAACAAATAGCCTACTTTAAATTTAACTATCAGAACAGAACAAGAATTAAAAATATATAATTCTAATGTATAAATATAATTGCAGTATATAATAATATAGGCTTAGCTATAAAAATAATAATAATTTAAAGCGAAACATAAGGTAAGGTTGGACTTACCAAGTCCAAATGTTTCCATATTCGTGATGTTGCCCATTTGAAGCTTAACTATTATTCATTAGGTAAAATAGGCTTTGTAGTTCACGCGTGTTTCAGTATCGACAGAAAAAAATCATAATGAGCAAAAATAAGCCAGTGGACTGCTGCTCATGACGAATGGCACGGTGAACGGCTGAGCTGTTTCCAATGAATATGTGCGCGTGAGGCACCAGCACGATCAAACAGCTGAAGCAGAAAATACAACATTTTTGGTCACACAGTAAAGGCATAATTCAAAAATGTGCAGTGTTAGCAGTTTGAAAAATCAAGAATAATAGCAGAGTTAATAAGAATTATTTTTAAATGCTGGAGCTTTCTCATTTCGCTCTACATATGGAGCCTGAAGGATTTTTTATTTTTTACCAAGAATAAACCCAAATGAAGACATTTAGTTTTAATCCATGTATTTAAATATTATATATATATATATATATATATATATATATATATATATATATATATATATATATATATATATATATACAGTACAGACCAAAAGTTTGGAAACATTACTATTTTTAATGTTTTTGAAAGAAGTTTCTTCTGCTCATCAAGCCTGCATTTATTTGATCAAAAATACAGATAAAAATTGTAATATTGTGATATATTATTACAATTTAAAATGATTGTTTTTAGATTTATTATACTTTAAATGATCATTTATTTCTGTGATGCAAAGCTGAATTTTTAGGATCATTATCACATGATCCTTTAGAAATCATTCTAATATGATGATTCATTATCAAAGTTGGAAACAGTTCTGCTGCTTAATATTTTTTCAGAACATGTGATACTTTTTTTTGAAAAAAAAAAAAAGAAGCTATGTTTTTAAAATATAAATATTTTTTAATAACAATATACACTACTGGTCAGTAATTTTTTTTTCTTTCTTTTTTTTAAATAAAATCAATACTTTTATTCAGCAAGGATGTGTTAAATTGATAAAAAGTGATAGTAAAGAAAATATATTATTAGAATATATATTATTAGAATTTTTTTCTTTTTTTGAATAAATGCAGTTCTTTTTAATCTTTTATTCATCAAATATATTAGACAGCAGAACTGTTTCCAACACTCATAATAAATCAGGATATTAGAATGATTTCTAAATGATCATGTGATAGACTGGATGTTACATGTGACACTGAAGGCTGGAGTAATGATGCTGAAAATTCAGCTTTGCATCACAGGAATAAATTATTTTTTAAAGTATATTCAAATAGAAAACTATTATTTTAAGTTGTAATAATATTTCACAATATTACTGTTTTTTTCTGTATTTTTGTTCAAATATATGCAGTTTTGGTGCATAAGAAACTTCTTTCAAAAACATTAAAAAATAGTAATGTTTCCAAACTTTTGACCTGTACTGTATATATATATATATATATATATATATATATATATATATATATATATATATATATGTGTGTGTGTGTGTTTGTGTTTGTAACTGTGTGTATATTTTAATAACAATAGCATGCAGTAAGAGCCTTTGTGCAAAGGTCTTTCTTTTAATTTTTGATGCGTAGACTGTAGCCTAAGACTATCCCACGTTTTAAAATTAAAGTAAATTTTCTAATGGTTTTTAAGTATGTTACAATGTTATATTATAATGTATTTGTTTTACTTTGTCCTTTCATCTCGGTTTACAAACCAACATTTTACAATTACAGTCAGTTTGCAACCCGTGCCTTTGCGCCACCTGGCGGTAGTTTTGTGAATGATTTTAACACGCGACTGACTTGCAGCCCTGCGGTGGTATTACCCATTCTGGTTTTCCACATATTGTATTGGTCCGGGTTGCTAAAGACCCGAATATGTAATAATGATTGGCGAAGCATTCATGTATTTAAGGGTTAATTATATCACATTTATATGCATAAATTTATGTAGCAGCTAACACACACAATGGATAAACAATACTAACTCCTCATTTTGACACTGATTTGGGCTATTGGTAAACTTGGAAACCATCTAAACATCAACTGATAATGTTACTCATGTTTGTAGACTGTTTATTAACATAACTTGCCACTAACAAAGTATTTATTAAGGGAATGTGTGAACCTTATCCAACATCAGTGTATTTGGTCTTAGCGGAATAGATTTGCTACACTGCTGCTGCTGCGGCAGAGCAAGTACCGAGACTTTCTTCTGCCAATACACCACAACATGCTGCTGTGTGCATGTGGGAATACTGTTGTTGCATATAAAGAGTTTGGTTCCAAAACGTGATAAACGTAATTTTTTAAAAAAGTTGAGTTTCAGCCAAAATCATTATTGTATCTGGTCGATACTGAAAAGTAACTTTTCCGCTCAACAAATCACAGCACACCATTCCACGGACTCTAGACAGTAATGGCGGCGCTTTGAATACACCCGGCATCCTAGTTTTCCTCATCTACTTTGTACTTTGTGATCAACAAACAAGGGCTGCACGATAAGTCACATGTGATTGTCATGCACATCTCGTCAGTAAAGCCGATTCTGTGATTAATAGTACCGGTAAATCTCACGCGCTTTCAGATGGAGTGGCATTTAATACACAGAGCCGTAGATCACCGACAGGCTATGCAATATCGCGTTCATTAGATGAATCACATTCGATTATGAATGCGATTTTGCGTAGTTTGTCAGTGTTAGTGTTTTTATTAATGACATTTATGTTTTTGTTAATACAGCATATAGCAGTAGTCAACTAAATTGATGTAACATGGCAAAGATAAGTGCACTTTTGGAAGTTGAATGTAAGGGAAATGTCATTTTGGAATTTATGTGGTCCAATGTGATATTGTTATTCATGTTCTTGTTCATGATGGAATTTTCTTTTATTGTTGTAATTAATTTATAGCAAAAAAGATGACCTGTTGAATTCATTTTGGGAGTGATGACTGATGAATGTATTTTTAGTCCAGTGCCTGTATATAAGATTAGTACTGACCAAGTGACAGCAATAATTATTTATTATTATTATTATTTACTACATTTAACATTTGTGCCACCCCCTCACTTCTGAAATGATTGCTACGCCCCTGCCCTGTAACATAACTGAATATAAAAATTTAGCTATATGCTGTGTCATCTTCATTTTAGGGATCAAATAGGTTTTTTGGCTCCATGTGAATTTTATTTGGTGGGAAAGGGGCCAAAATGGCTGTTTTGATGTTAAAGGTTGCAGACCCCTGAGTTAGACCTATCGGACTGCACCATCTAGAGTTTCATGCCAGAACTTTGTATTTATTTCAATGGAAAAAACTCAAATGTGTAATGTAACACAGGGAATTCTGGGATGTCAATTTACCCTTTTTCACTGTGAATTACACATTCATTACAAAGGTACTAAACATATGTCAGTCCTTCAATAGTTTGATATATTAATATTATATCAGTTAATGAAATATATTTTTAAATGTAAATATAAGTTAAATAAATTTCTGGCAACCACAGCTGCCAGTTTCTTTTTAACCACAAATTGTACAGGTTTTTTTTATTTATTTATTTTTTACCACAGTGTGGTCTTTTCACAAAATGATCAAATATCAATCCAATCAAAGAGGTTTAGAACTGTAAAATAGGCCCTACACATCTGGCAGATGACTCATGTCTGCTGGAACATTAAGGAAGTGATGAGGGAACACAGAAAGAGAAAACATAACTACAAATGAAGGTTTACAGAACAAAACAAGAAAGGGCAGTGTAAGACAAGGAGTTGACGTCTCTTGTCCAAAAACCTGCCTCTTTCTTTCTTTCTTTTTTAAATAAAAAGGTTTTTATTTTTATTTTTTTGAAGCTGATATGGTGGTTAATTTTTTATGATGATATGTGTGTTATGTGAAAAAGAGCACTGTGGAGCACTGTGGGTTTTTGGGTTACAATTTTTATTTGGTTAAACATAACAAACAATAAATAAATATTGTAAGTTATTGTAATGTTGTATTTATTATTATTTTATGAGAGATTTGTCATCATTAGGTGAAACCTGAATGAATGAACGAACAAACGAATGAATGAACGGATGAATGAAAGAAAGAACTTAGAAAGGAAGAAAGGATTTTGCCTGCCCTTTTCACAACATCACGCACGCCACTGGTGGTCCCAATCCACATTTCAGAGAAACAGGCAACAATAGACCACAAGCACCGCAAAGTGTTCTATGCAGCATTAGGATGTTAAGGGCCAGCTTATTGGGAATTAGTTCCACTTCATGTAATATTCATTAAGTTAAAACCAAACTGTCCCTGGTCACGCATTGCTGCAGTGCAGTTGTCAATCCTCTTCTCCTGTTTTGCAATACAGAATTGAATGAAATCTCTAAAGTATAGCTCTAGCCCCTCTTCTAACCCCAGCTGTTACCCTTCCTACAATTCAGACTAATAAATGTAAGCAAGAGACTGCCCCGATTTGTCATAATCTTCAACTTCTGGCCAAAGAGTTTGCTAACATTGGCAAAATTATAAGACCAAGTAAATAAGCACACAAGTAATAAAATAAAATAAAATAAATAAAGTATGCATGTGTGGATATCCCAACAATTTTCCTATTGGGGAACAGTACCCAGTTCAGTTGTAAGTGCATCTGTTATACAAATTCTGTTCCATCCAAACTGTAGTATTAGTTAACTTGACATCAGAACAGACAACGGGGTGTATTCCAGAAAGTGGGTTTTGTTGGAAACTGTAACGTGGAGTCCGAGACCTTCGGATCCAATTGCAGTATTTATTCAGAGAATGGTCAGACAGGCAGAAATCAGATAACAGTGTCAAGTATGTCAAGGGATATCCAGAATCAGTAACAATACCAGGCAGAGGTCGGGGCAGGAGGCAGAGAATCACAGGCGGTATAAACAATCCAAGATCAGACATGGCAGGAACAAACACAAGGAGAAATGCTCAGAAATAACAGACTGTGCTAAACAAGACTTCGCACCAACTCCAATATTGAGTCCAAACACTATATATATAGAGGAATGGTAATGGGGAACACCTGGCGGTGATTAGCCCTAGGCACGGGATCATGGGAAATGAAGTTCAGACCCCAAATGCAATAGTCCTGAGTGGAGTGCCCTCTACTGGAGTACATGGGCACTCCAGCTGACGATCGTGACATAGCGAAACATAGCGTTTATTAACCCCAGAAAAGGGAAACTCAGGGTTTTCAGTTCCAATAAAAGACAAAACTATCCCTCTCGGAAAGTTACCATAGTATTTATTTATTTATTTATTTATTTATTGCACATGGGATAGCCTACCATGAGAATGAAGCTTAGTTTAATAACTTACAGTTGTGCCAGTTTTCACCTTTGATATTATAATAGTGATTAAGACTTAAAGTTACATATTGTGTAGTATGTGGAAGTGTTTTTTCAGGTGCTGTTACCATGGTGAATCATAATTTCCATTGATCATGGCTTTTCATAGTCATGGTGCACGCGCTAAACTCAGAGTCAACATACTCAGAGTGGACTGAACTAACACAATTCAGCTGTCCTGAAACTGAAAACTCAGAGTTTCCCATCTCAGGGTAAGTCAACTCAGAGTTCAAGTTTTAACTGCGAGTTTGTTGAACCTTTCCGGAATACACCCCAGTCCTGTTGACAATTGTTGACACACACAAAAAAAATAGATATTTGATTATCTATAACAAATGCTAATCAAGCAAGATATGAAGACATTTTGATTACTGCATGATTTAATATGCTATTGAATAAATCAGTATTACTACCATTAAAATGTGTACATTCATGTAAGGGATAGCATATAGTCAATCTGTCATTGTAAAATTAACTGGGTTATCAGGATAGTAATGCATAAAAAATAACCCTCAAGGGGTTATCCTGTGCTAATGATTTGATGGTGACTTTATTATAATACATAACTACTTTAAATTTTATGGAATGTTTATTTGTTGAAATTGTTTTACTATATGGCATAGAAAAAAAAAGCCAAAGAGAGATACAAAAGTCACATGCCACAGCTATGTAAGAGACTGGTTCCTTGACACAATGGTCATTTATGAAGTTGAGCAGTCGTGATACAAAAATATCTGACCATAGAATGTTGCAACCGATAAACCACAATCATGTATTGCAGAGCTGTGCAAAGAGATTTTTGTTATGCAATACTAAGCAAACAAATAAACAACAGAATGTGATTAAATACAGCATTGAATTTGTGTAATATGTAGCCTAATAGTTGATTTTAGACAGTTGCCTAAAGTTATGTACTGTAGCATGTCACTGTATGACGTGTCCAGGCCCATTATTTCTAAATTTGCTGTGATTCTGCTGCATTTCCATATACTGGTATGCCATCTAAATAGGACAACGAATAACACACAAAGTCTAGACTCCCTCAGCCTCACTCTCAGAGCCTGCTACTTAATATTGTCTCTGAAAGTTTTGTGTAAAGCACAGCTCTTTCCCATGGAACTGTGTACAGTAACTCTCCTTCAGAAGCAAGCTGGGAGACCTAAAAGATTAATGAGCCATTGTTGTTAGAAAGTGTATCATAGTCAGAGCCGCAGAGCTTATCAAGTCTTTAGGCCTAGCCCCCTGGTTTAGATCTCTGACCCCAATGCCCTAGATCTTGATGCCTTCACCTGGATGCAGAGATAAGGCCTGCCCTTGTTTGTTGGTATACAAGACCTGGACAGTGAGAGTTCATTCCTCCCTCCTGATAAATCATACTAGTTTTTTTTTTTTTTTTCTGTGTTGCACACAAGGCACAAGGCAAGTGTCAGAGAAACAGAGCTTCTGAGGAATTACAGTGTTCTGATCTTTATGCATGCTATGTTTCATAAAAAAATTGGTTTTATCTGAGACAGAGAGATAAATTCCAGGACAAGAGGGAGGCAGATGGAAGCCGGCAGGTCCTAAAATAAAGTGGTTTGAGTTTCACTGGACCGCAACTGTTAAATCTGGTCTGCTTTCCCACTCATTGCACAAGACGTCCTGGCTAACTGCAGAGAGAAAGTGGGGGGTGGGACAGGAAAAGAGAGGATGATAGAGCGAGAAAGAGATATTTTTCCAGGAGCTTCCCTTAACTATTGTAACTACAACAAAGCCAGTCAAGATTATTATCAAGCTCATGATTAAAATGGCACCATACATTTTTCCATTTCTCTGTCTCTTGATGCCTGACTCCTTTTTCATTTGTGAACATATATTTAGAGCTTGGGCTGTCTCATAGGCTATTGCATATAGTAATGTGACTGTATTAATTGTTTTTTGACCTTAACAAACAGACTAAAAGATAAACGTGAGTGGATACTGTTTTGCAACCAATTTATTTGCAATGCTCTGTAAAATAAAAGAATGTTAGACATAGCATAAATGCTTTTATATTGATATGCCAGCAAGCAGGAATGCTCAGAATGCTTGTGGATTAAACATCTCCGATGACGTTCATCACCGTGGATTGCTTTTATCGGGTTACAAGAAAAGGTAGGATATGGATTTAATTGCGAACTGTTAGTACTCATTTTATGATTGCTACATGCTAAGGCATTTGAGTCCACACGAGTCCAACAAGGACAGCCTGGTGAATAATCCGCATTATAAAAGTTATTCAAGATTAGGCTATGTATTGCTCCCAAGGTATCTAGTCCTGTTATATGGAGCTGTTTTGTGGATTGCAATATCTATTTTGTTTGTCTAATAAAGTGCTGAAGTGACATATCAGATGTATGAAAGTATACACCATAATTCAAATGCGGCAGACTGTAGTGGTCAGTGAAACATAGGCAGAACACCATACAACTCCAAGCAGGCACCGTAACTTCATACTGACACATGGCTAAAAGGCAGAATGCCATAACTCATGGGCGTACCAAACAAAGTCAAAGAGCCGTAACTGGTGTTGTACAGGTTTCTCCCTGTGCTTTTCAAAGTTACGGTTAAGACAACCCATTATTTTCCCAGAAAAACAATGGAATTGAATCAAGATACTTTTGCACATGATAAAGAATGTCTTGAATGTCCTAAAAATATCTCGGCCAAAATTGGAGTTACAGTCTTTTGCCTTTGCATGGCAGAAAAATTAAATATTACTCTTAAAGTCTAATCAGACTTTGGCCATTAATATGTTTTTAAGATACTGAAAGAAAAAAACAAAAAAAAAAAAACACAAATGTCAGGGCATGTCAAAAATTCTCCAGGGCCCCAAAATTTAGTCTGTGGGCTAAAATGCCCAAGGCCACTTGGAGTAAAATGCCCCTAGAAGGCATCACTTTCCACTATGATACCATGTTCTAAACATCCCTTCCTTGGTTTTTCTATCTATTTATGTGGCTAAATAAAACTATTTATTTCAACTTGTCTTTTTCATTTTAGGCTAAAACTGCTTTTACTATTATTTTGCTCCAAATGTACAAAGCAAATTGCTTTGTCAGAGTGGTGGAATTTTACCCCTGTTGGAAATGCCCCCTTGACAAATTACATTCTTGTTCAAAATCTAATAAAATGTAAACTCTAGACATTTTTCATACTTGGTTTATAATTTATGTCATTGTAACATTTTAATTAAACTGCTTCTACAGCAGAGGGGAAGATGAAAGTGCATGCGTTTGTGTTAATTTAATGTTTCACTTTTTGACCTTAACCCATTTGTGCCCAAATTTTTCTGAATGGTTTCATGCATATAGTCATGTTAATAGTGTCCTATGTGAACATGTTCTGCATTTATTTTCCCCAGGTTTTAGTTTATTTTCTTGAAAATCGTATTAGAATGTGCGAAATATGTTGTATTCACCCCTTCAATGTAAAATTTGAATAGGAGGAGAGCATTTGGCATCTAACTCAAAATAACTGTTTCCAACAGATCAATCTTTATTCATAAACAAATTAATTATGCATAAAAGTCGAAGAACATTCAATGCAAACCCCCCAAAAAGTTACATCTAGCTTATAATCTCTTGAATATGAATACACAATAAATCCGTTTGTCTTAAAATGGTGGAACATAGTGCAGAACAAAGAGCAGACATTAAGTTGACCCAACAGGGTATTGTGTATCAATAAGTTAAATAAAAATAAATAAGTAAATAAAAATAAATAGAATTAAGAAAATATTAAATTTCTATAATAAAAAGGGTATAAATTATAGATAATTAAGTATTTTGATGTTTTTTTTCCATCATTATATTAATATAAATATTTTGTTTTAATGAGGGAATTTTTTCTCATAGGTTTGCAACTTGAAGATGACACAATGATGACACAATTTCCATTTTTGGGTGAACTTTCCCTTATGTAAGCAGTTTTTGTATAAGTAGCCTACAAGGAGTACTGCAGTGAAGGTACACATAGTTTTATAAATTCACATAAAACATATTTGCATACTATACTTTGTGATGTAAATATGTAAACATATCACATATTTTATGAATAGGCACATATTGATTAGGTCAAATGGATTAACCCTGACAAAAGTCCTTGATATTCATGAAATTAATGATATTCTTTTTAAAATATATGATTATTTAAACAATTATCATGTGTAGGCTACACCCATGATTGTATATTTATTTACTTATTATTGAACATGCAGGTATTTTCATTCTTAGAAGTATGTTAGTTAAATGAAAATAAATAAATAAAAATAAATAGAATGAAGAAAATATTACTAATATTATCTATATAATAAAAAAGGTATACCTGAAAGAAAATTACGCATTTTTTTAGGCCCATAGTATTCAATGGCTGACTGTAGTAGGTGATTTCATATAATGTAAATGTAAATTCATTACTTGTCTGAATTTCAGCATTACCATGGGATCATAAGCTACTAGTCATAAAATGTATTAGGGTCCTTGACCAATTAGAATGAAACACATCCAAACTGGATAAATGGGCCTCAATATTTTGCCCCCTACGAGACATAATGTCATAAAAGGGAGAAAAAGATGATCTACTGTACATAAATTAATCCCACGTGTTAGCTCTTTATCTTTCCATTCTTCCTTTTGTGTGACTGCCTGAAGTTAGTAAACTGCTGCTTTCACCCCTCATGGCAAAAGCAGACACAGAAGAGGGGCAGTAGAGCTGTGGAAAGATTGCTCTTTCATCTCCTCCTTTTGACAGATTTATTCTCTATCAAATTAAGGTCTATATATATATATATATATATATATATATATATATATATATGTCAACAAAAAATACTTGTTAGTAATATGAAAATAAAATTACATTTCTTTGGGAGGGTTTGCCTTCACCATGCTTCCTGGAAGTAGGGGTAGGAACTTAACAGCCTCATGTAACAGGAAGGAAGTGAATATCTTATTTTTTTTCCTAAAATCCTCTATTTGGTTGTTTGCTTGTCCTGGAATTGATTGAGTTGCTTGCATGTCATTGAGATAGAAAAATACTTACAAAAGGAAAATGACAACTATAAACTGCGGCAACTATAGTTGCCGGTGGGCTTAAATGGGTTAAACTACACAGACATTGACATGGACGTGTCCACATTAATTTCAGTGGGCTTAAACAGATCCCCCTTTACATCAGATTCACAAACAATGGACTACACTGAGCCTTGTGACACACTTTCATTTTGAAATAATTATAATCAGAGTCTACAAAAAGATTTCAAAATCCGGATATTTTCAGAGACAGGAGAAGAGATATTCTGATTATTACTGTTTGCAGAATTTTTCAAATTTAATGGAATGTGAAGTTTTAATCCAATGTTAACCGATCTGATAAAGCAATGGTTAGTATGTGATTGTAAAGTGGCTAGTATGTGATTGTTTCACCACAGGGTGTCAGTGCTCTAAACTATAATTGCAACGCTGCAGTGTGTGTGAGATCTGATGAATAAGATCAGAATGAACCTTTATTTATCTGGATTTAAATATGTTAGTCACTATTCTGTGTCATATTCTGTCATCATTTCACTGTTTGTGATGCCAGAATATAAATATTCAAAGTAGTCGCACTGTCAGTGAGTTACTGTTAAAAATTTATTAAATGTTTAACATCAATAGATTTCTTTAAGGCAGTTACTACATAATCATTCAGCCATTTTAAACAGATGGGTGCTCGGGCTGATTGCCCCCCACATGTTC
Organism: Cyprinus carpio; assembly: GCF_018340385.1. Taxonomy (NCBI): domain Eukaryota; kingdom Metazoa; phylum Chordata; class Actinopteri; order Cypriniformes; family Cyprinidae; genus Cyprinus; species Cyprinus carpio. The sequence goes on from NC_056614.1 coordinate 9,435,340, forward strand.
TAAACTTACCTTGATTCTCTCTGCTACTTTACTCTGCTGTTCTCTCTGCTTCTTTGCCAGATTATTGTTGGTTCTACTAATATATTTATAGAAAAATTGCAGCAGGTTGAATATAATTCATGTTAATGCAGAGAATACGATTATTATCAGAGTTTGAAATTAACACCCGCCAACCCACCAAATGTGGGTAAAAATCAGCTGTGGCGGGTAACGCTGTCAAATCACTAGCCAATTTGGCGGGTTACTTGTCATAAATTATGTTCACTCATTAATTTCTAGGGGAAGTTCATGCAAGCCAAATCTGCTCAGGTTTAGCGCAAATACTGAACTCGTGAGACATCGTGAGTTATGAATGTAACTGCGGTTCTGAGTTCTGGATTACTGCCAGAGGCAGTGCTTCACACTGAATGCTATCTCTTCGCAGATTCAATTCAATTCAATTCAAGTTTACTTGTATATCGATTTTTACGATACAAATCATTGCAAAGCAACTTTACAGAAAATTAAGTTTCTACAATATTTAGTAGTAGCTTATCAGTGGTGACTGTCAGTTCATGTGCATATGGCAGAAATGTTCAGAAAAATCAATTAAAGACGTAAACAAACAGACGATTAATACTATTAACAGCAATTATGAAATCAAACTTATTGCAAAATGTGGTAGTTCTGTATGTTGTCTCTGGGTTAGCATCATCTGAGGTCCTCTGAGGGGTTGGCATCATCTCTTCTCAGGTGTTCTGGATCCAGACTGGAGCTTGTGTAAATCCTAGTTACCACCGTGGCAAAGCAGAGAAACAAATAGAGACATAATTAGCGTAGCTGCTGTTCCAGCCAAGTAAAATTAATTAGTTTAACCCAAGCTAAAGAATAATAATGCACATTTGATCAGATATAACTGCAGTCCAAAATTATGAGATGCATTATTTGAATGCTTGGCCAAAGTGGTGTGTTTTTAATCTAGATTTAAACAGAGGAAGTGCGTCTGAACCCCGAACATTATCAGGAAGGCTATTCCAGAGTTTGGGAGCCAAATGCGAAAAAGCTCTACCTCCTTTAGTGGGACTTTGCTATCCTAGGTACTATCAAAAGTCCAGCGTTTTGTGACCTTAGGGAGTGTGATGGGTTGTAGCGTGGTAGAAGACTAGTTAGGTACGCAGGATCTAAGCCATTAAGGGCCTTATAAGTAAGTAATAATATTTTGTAACTGATACGGAACTTAATAGGTAGCCAGTGCAGAGACTGTAGTATTGGGGTAATATGATCATATTTTCTTGACCTGGTAAGGACTCTAGCCGCTGCATTTTGGACTACCTGTAGCTTGTTTATTGAGGATGCAGGACAACCACCTAGCAATATAACACCCAGATTTTTGACAGTAGAGGAAGTAACAGTACATCCATCTAATTGCAAATTGTAATCTACGAGATTCTGTGTAATGTTTTCTGGTCCAATAAGTAATATCTTTGTCTTATCTGAATTTAATAGGGGAAAATAATTTTTGGTCATCCAATCTTTTACATTTTTAACACACTCTGTTAGCTTAGATAATTTTGAAGTTTCACCTGGTCTTGTTGAGATATATAGTTGAGTATCATCAGCATAACAGTGGAAACTAATCCTGTATTTTCTAATGATATTACCAAGGGGGCAACATGTATATTGAAAATAGCAGAGGACCTAGGACAGATCCTTGTGGCACTCCATATTTTACTGGTGATAAAATGAGATGACTCCCCATTTAGATAAACAAAGTGGTAGCGATTGGACAGGTAGGATCTAAACCATCTTAAAGCCTGCCCTTGGATACCTGTATAGTTTTGTAATCGATCTATGAGTATGTTGTGATCTATGGTGTCGAACGCAGCACTAAGATCAAGGTAAAACTAGCAATGAGATGCAGCCTTGATCTGAAGCAAGAAGCAAGTCATTTGTAATTTTAACAAGTTCAGTTTCTGTGCTATGATGGGGCCTGAAACCCGACTGAAATTCTTCATAGAGATCATTTTTTTGCAGGTAGGAGCACAATTGAGCAGACAAAAATTTTTCTAAAATTTTAGACATAAATGGAAGATTTGAAATAGGTCTGTAATTTGCCAGTTCACTAGGATCTAGTTGTGGTTTCTTAATAAGAGGCTTAATTACCGCCAGCTAGAATGGTTTTGGGACGTGACCTAAAGATAACGACGAGTTAATAATATTGAGAAGCGGTTTTTCTGCTACAGGTAACAACTCTTTCAGTAATTTAGTGGGGTACAGGGTCTAATAAACATGTTGTTGGTTTAGATGCAGTGATAAGTTTATTTAGCTCTTCCTGTCCTATAGTTGTAAAGCACTGCAGTTTATCTTTGGGTGTGATGGATAAAACTAAAGTATTAGACGCTGTAGAATCTACATTTGTTATTGTATTTCTGATGTTATCTATTTTATCAGTGAAGAAATTCATAAAGTCATTACTATTTAACTGTGAGGGAATATTTAGATCGGGTGGCGTCTGGTTATTTGTTAATCTAGCCTCTGTGCTAAATAAAAACCTTGGATTGTTTTGGTTGTTTTCTATGAGTTTGTGAGGATATGCTCGGCCCTGGCAGTAGTTTAGAGCCTGTTTATAGCTGGACATACTGTTTTTCCACGCAATTCTAAAAACTTCCAAGTTAGTTTTTCTCCATTTTGCGCTCAAGACTACGAGTTTCTTTCTTGAGAGAGTGGGTATTACTGTTGTACCATGGCACAGTACGTTTTTTTCTCTAACCTTTTTCAATTTGATGGGGGCAACAGCTTCTAATGTATTAGAGAAGATAGTGCCCATGTTGCCAGTCATTTTGTCTAGTTCATGTGTATTTATGGGTACAAAGAGCAGTTGAGATAAATCAGGCAGGTTATTTGCGAATCTGTCTTTGGTGGCTGGAACAATAGTTCTGCCCGGACGATAAGGCGAAGCTATATAGTTATTATCATCAATACGCAAAATGCACGATACAAGGAAATGGTCAGTAACATCATCACTTTGAGGTACGATATCTATGTCAGTAAGATCGATTCCATGCGATATAATTAAATCTAGCGTATGATTAAAACGATGAGTGGGCCCGGTGACATTTTGCTTTACTCCAAAACAGTTTAATAAGTTAGTAAACGCAAGTCCTAATGCATCATATGTATTATCAATATGAATTTTAAAATCTCCGAAAATTAGCACTTTATCAGCGGTAACCAACAGGTCTGAGAGGAAATCTCCAAATTCTTTTAGGAATTCTGTATATGGCCCTGGTGGTCTATACACAGTAGCCAGAGAAAGAGATACAATAGATTTCTTTTGCATATCTGACAGTGTAACATTAAGCATAAGTATTTCAAATGATTTAAACCTGTATCCTGTTTTCTGGGTAACACTGAGAATATCACTATATATTGTTGCAACACCTCCCCCTCGACCAGTCTGACGGGGCTCATGTTTATAACAGTAGTTTGATGGAGTAGACTCATTTAGACCAATATAATCATTTGGTTTTAGCCAGGTTTCAGTCAAGCAGAGTACATCAAAACTATTATCTGTGATCATTTCATTTACAATAACTGCTTTGGGTGTGAGTGATCTAATGTTTATGAGCCCAAACTTTAAAAATTGTTTTTGTTCATTTATTTTACGTTTTTCTGGTTTAATCACGATAAGATTTTTTCTAGATCCTACATTAAATTTATATTTTGACCTCACTAGTCGGGGAACAGACACAGTCTTATTAGATTGGACAGCGCAAGTACTTCTAACATTTAATTATTAACAATTATTAACAATTATTAACAAAGAGCAGTTTCTGTTCTTTACACCATGACAATAACCATTCATTTAGAGCAAAAAGTCTACTGAACCTTTCGTGTCCTCGTCGATATGTGGGCAGTGGTCCTGACACGATGATCGTCGCCGAGGGCGTCGTGCTGCGAACCGTCTCCTGAAGTCCCTCTTCAGCGTCTCCGTCTGCTGCTGCGTGGTGTCGTTAACCCCGGCGTGAAGCACGACCGCTCTGGGGCTCTCATCGGCCTTCAGGATCGTGGGTATCTGCGCAGAAACATCGAGAACACGAGCACCAGGGAAACAGTGAGTGTGCACTTTACCTTTGGCTAACGTAGCACAGACGTGTCGGACGATGGAGTCTCTGATGATCACAGCGTCGCGTTCCATCTCGCGGAGGGGAGAGAAGCAGTTCCGTGTGGAGATCTCGAAGACCGGAGGGGGAGAAGTCGTCGCCCGGGGCCTGGCTCGCGTCCTCCGCTGCGGATGCACCCAGGGTCCATTGTGTCCCGGCGGCGGAGTGAAGGACATCTGGGCAGATCGCATCCTGGGTGCACCGGGCCTGTGCAGAGAAACACACGGGGTGGAGGTGGTGGGACTGTTAGTAGCACACTGCATACTTAGGGGAAGTCGTGGCCTAATGGTTAGAGAGTCGGACTCCCAATCGAAGGGTTGTGAGTTCGAGTCTCGGGCCGGCAGGAATTGTGGGGGGGGGGAGTGAATGTACAGCGCTCTCTCCACCCTCAATACCACGACTTAGGTGCCCTTGAGCAAGGCACTGAACCCCAACTGCTCCCCGGGCGCCGCAGCATAAATGGCTGCCCACTGCTCCGGGTGTGTGTTCACAGTGTGTGTGTGTTCACTGCTCTGTGTGTGTGCACTTCGGATGGGTTAAATGCAGAGCACAAATTCTGAGTATGGGTCACCATACTTGGCTGAATGTCACGTCACTTTCACTTTTTTTTCACTTTTTTTTTTTACCCTGGACTTGTGAGCGTCAGCCCGGGAGGTTTCCAGTGCGGCTCTCCGCTCTCTCAGCTGGGCCTGCCTCTGCTCCAGGACCCGAATCTGCTTCTCCACAGCCCCCAGCTCGAGCTGCACCGAATGCAGCTCGAATGTGTCGTCACCTGCACTCAAAGGTAGACAAACATCCGCCATTAAAGCAAGTAACAGTGAGTAAAGCAATTGTAATGTGTGTGAATAGAGTATTAGCGATGCACGTGGGTTTAGCGACAACCACGCTGGTGATGCTAATGGGCTATAAGCTACTAGCGGACTCGGGAAATCTAAATAAAACTAGTGATAACAAGGCGCGCTGATTGTTTTTGTTGTAGAATACGATAGAGGATATATTCACACGTTATAGAAATGAAAATGATGGTGTATAAAATAGATTTCAACAATAAAAAATAGTCAATAGAGAAATAACGTGACAGAGCTCAAACTAGAGGCTTTCAAACTAGAGGCTAGACAATGACAAGGAAAAAGTTGTAATTTGATGCACAGGTTGAGTCTAATACAAATAAAGTCCCTTGTGACCAGGGTGACTTGGGGTCCTCCCCTATTTAACCCCGTGACTTCCTGCAGACTGTCTTCTCGTCCTGACTCCAACTGACAGAAAGCTCTGGCAGTCATCCAAAACACATTGAACCACAGTTGCATTCTCAACTCTCATTCTATTTTGTTCTTTCCGACCACTAGAGGCAGTGCTTCACACTGGATGACTTATAACCACAAGGTCATGAGGAGGTCCTGTTTACTTCTAAGAAATTGAGGGTCCCAACAGGACAGCTGTTTCAAAAGTATCCGATGCAGCCACATTAATCCTGTAATATCGGGAAAATGTGCTCGTAGATGACCATGTAGCTGCAGCACAGATGTCACTTAGGGGGACACCTTTTAGTGCCACCCAAGACGTTGAAATGCTTCTTGTTGAATGACATCTCACTCCTGAAGGCAGTGGACAATCACTAGACTTGTAAGCATGGGTTATAACCTCCACTACCCAATGTGACAATCTCTGCTTTGAGAGGGGCTGACCTTTTCTCTGCCTCCCAAAACAGAGAAAAATTTGGTCTGATTGCCAAAAATCTTCTGTGGCCCTGAGGTAGCCACGGAAAGCCCTTACCGGGCACACAAGTCTGCATCCACTTCCTTCTTGTGAATCCAACCTTGGAGGATGAAATACTGTCAGCTCAGTAACCTGATTTCTAAATGGTGCAGAAAGCCTCTTGGGGAGAAATGCTGGGTTTGGCCACAACTTTACTAGTGAACAATCTGCATTCCAGCGCATGCAGTTTGTGTTAACTGATAATCTGTGGAGCTCATTCACTCATTTAACTGAAGTAATGGCCAAGAGAAAAGCTGTCTTTAATGAGAGCCACTTCAAGTCACTGTGCTCCAAAGGTTTGAATGGAGGTATTGCAAGAGACTTCAAGACAAGGCTCAGGTCTCATAAGGTTACCCGATTGATCTGAGGAGGGTGCAGTTGCTGTGCACCTCTAAGGAATTGAGAAAACAAGGCATGAGATACAAATGGCTACCAATCTATTCATACATGATGTGCTGAAATTGCAGCCACATAAACTCTTAAGGTAGAAGCTGCCCGATTATCTTCCAGCTGAGATTGCAAAAAACTTAACACCAAGGGGACAGGACATACCTCTGGGGACACTCTTTGCTCCCTACACCAATCAGAGAAGAACTTCCACCTATAAGCATAAGCACTCCTGGTGGAAGGTTCCCTAAAATTAATTATAGTGTTCTGTAAATCCTGATCACAGAGTCTCAAAAGTGGTTCTGGCCCTTCAGAGGCCAAACACAGAGCTGTAGGCGGTCTGGATTCGGCTGCCAAATTTGACCTCTCAACTGGTGGAGGAGATCCATCCTCCTGGGTAGGCTCCAGGGCTCCCCTTCTAAAAGCCTGTACATCATTGGAAACAAGGATCTCCCTGGCCAGTTTGGTGCCACTAGCAGTCCCTGAAGGACTCTGTAACCAGTTGCTAAGATCAATGGTATTGGGGGAAAGGCATACAGTAACTAATCTGGCCAGTCGTAAGCTAGAGCGTCCTGCCCTAGAGGATTGGATTCTTCAGCTAGTGAAAACCAGAGGGGGCACTGGGTCGATATTGCTGAGGCGAAGAGATCTACTTTTGCTCTGCCAAACCGCTGCCATATCATGTCGCAAGAGGGTAATAAATCGTTCACTACCTTTACAAGGGCAGTTAATAATGTTAATCTGTTGCAGATAATAGCTGGACTGGAATGGGTCAAAGAGATTATTTGCCACTAGGAAAGACTGAAGCTGGTAAGCTACAGTACTCTCCAATAATTTAGGGATAAATGGTAAATATGAAATATGACGGTAATTGGATAAAACTGTGGTACTGAGATTGGGTTTCTTGAGAAGTGGTGTGACTGCAGCAATTTTAAGTGACTGAGGAAAAGAAGCAGTGGCAAGAGAAGCATTTGAAATGAGAGATAGGTGGAGAAATGACTGAATTACACCGTTTCAGGAGAGAAGTAGGAGCTGGGTCAAGTCAACAGGAAGAAGAATTTGATTTTGAAATTAGCTCAGAAACAAAAGACGGATTAGTAAGAGAAAAGCAATACAGGGAATTACCAGAGAGATTAGAGAGACAACAAGGCAACACAAAAAAACTGGACTAAACTGGAACAGAGAAACACGGAATGGCTCAGTAAAGCAGCTAACACTTGGGGAGTGAAAAATGCAGAACAATACACGAGACTAACTAGGGGCACCGAAAGGTAGCAATAGCTAAACCATGATAAACGCAAACAATACTTTGCGATCTGAACAGGAACTGAGTGGGTGTTAAACAGTGTGTAATAGCTCTCAGGTGAGTGTGAGATACATGACAGCTGTGTGTGATTGGTTTCATGTGAGCTTGTGATTAGTGCAATGGAGCATGGGAAATGTAGTCCAGGGTGATGTGTAGCATTCAGTGTAGTGTGAGAGTCCATTTGGAGAGCGGGTGACCTCTGATGGTGAGTGAACGGAAGTTTACAGACCGGATTCATGACTTTATATATATACAGGTCCTTCTCAAAAAATTAGCATATTGTGAAAAAGTTCATTATTTTCCATAATGTAATGATAAAAATTAAACTTTCATATATTTTAGATTCATTGCACACCAACTGAAATATTTCAGGTCTTTTATTGTTTTAATACTGATGATTTTGGCATACAGCTCATGAAAACCCAAAATTCCTATCTCAAAAAATTAGCATATTTCATCCGACCAATAAAAGAAAAGTGTTTTTAATAAAAAAAAATTAAAAGTCAACCTTCAAATAATTATGTTCAGTTATGCACTCAATACTTGGTCGGGAATCCTTTTGCAGCAATGACTGCTTCAATGCGGCGTGGCATGGAGGCAATCAGCCTGTGGCACTGCTGAGGTGTTATGGAGGCCCAGGATGCTTCGATAGCGGCCTTAAGCTCATCCAGAGTGTTGGGTCTTGCGTCTCTCAACTTTCTCTTCACAATATCCCACAGATTCTCTATGGGGTTCAGGTCAGGAGAGTTGGCAGGCCAATTGAGCACAGTAATACCATGGTCAGTAAACCATTTACCAGTGGTTTTGGCACTGTGAGCAGGTGCCAGGTCGTGCTGAAAAAAACGAAATCTTCATCTCCATAAAGCTTTTCAGCAGATGGAAGCATGAAGTGCTCCAAAATCTCCTGATAGCTAGCTGCATTGACCCTCCCCTTGATAAAACACAGTGGACCAACACCAGCAGCTGACATGGCACCCCAGACCATCACTGACTGTGGGTACTTGACACTGGACTTCAGGCATTTTGGCATTTCCTTCTCCCAGTCTTCCTCCAGACTCTGGCACCTTGATTTCCGAATGACATGCAAAATTTGCTTTCATCCGAAAAAAGTACTTTGGACCACTGAGCAACAGTCCAGTGCTGCTTCTCTGTAGCCCAGGTCAGGCGCTTCTGCCGCTGTGTTTCTGGTTCAAAAGCACACGCCTGTGCACGGTGGCTCTGGATGTTTCTACTCCAGACTCAGTCCACTGCTTCCGCAGGTCCCCCAAGGTCTGGAATCGGTCCTTCTCCACAATCTTCCTCAGGGTCCGGTCACCTCTTCTCGTTGTGCAGCGTTTTTTGCCACACTTTTTCCTTCCCACAGACTTCCCACTGAGGTGCCTTGATACAGCACTCTGGGAACAGCCTATTCGTTCAGAAATTTCTTTCTGTGTCTTACCCTCTCGCTTGAGGGTGTCAATGATGTCCTTCTGGACAGCAGTCAGGTCGGCAGTCTTACCCATGATTGCGGTTTTGAGTAATGAACCAGGCTGGGAGTTTTTAAAAGCCTCAGGAATCTTTTGCAGGTGTTTAGAGTTAATTAGTTGATTCAGATGATTAGGTTAATAGCTCGTTTAGAGAACCTTTTTCATGATATGCTAATTTTTTTGAGATAGGAATTTTGGGTTTTCATGAGCTGTATGCCAAAATCATCAGTATTAAAACAATAAAAGACCTGAAATATTTCAGTTGGTGTGCAATGAATCTAAAATATATGAAAGTTTAATTTTTATCATTACATTATGGAAAATAATGAACTTTTTCACAATATGCTAATTTTTTGAGAAGGACCTGTATAGGCTACTTACTTTTTTATTTACCATGCTGTTAATGTTGTACTTAAGGTATTTGATAAAAAACAAACAGTGACACAATAAGGTTCTGAAAGTGCTGTAATTGTTTGTGTGATTACTTGGCTTGTAGAAAGTAATGACAGACCAAAATCATCACTGCTGCAAAGTTTCATTTTTCCAGTTGCCAAATATTATAACGTACAGCCACGTTCACACAGCAGCAGAAAATATGGTTGTCAGTCCAGCATTTGAGTCTTTAACATGGTTACATTCACACAATACAGTTATTTATGGGGTGAAAACTGCATTCTATAACCAAACTCACACCCGTCTAATTTCAGGACTCACAACAGCATTCTCAGAAAACATGCGCTGTATGAACTGGACAACTTGTAGTACAGTGCGAGAGAGCCACTCATGTGTGGTTTCACTCTGTGTAAGTTACAACGACGGAGAAATAAGCTGTACATCATCTGAAGGTTTTAGATCCATTACTGTTCCCCACTGGAGCTGTTTTCGTCAGCTTTGTGTTCTGTGCGTAACTTAATTTAAACACCTTAATCAATCTGATTGAGCTCAATTGGAATGAAAGGGGGTGGTTTATTCCTCTTCTAATACGATTGAGAGTGCATGTAAACACTCGATCGGATTGAACCACGAAACTGAAGGGACTGCGCATGTGCAATGATGCAGAAAAAACGTAATAACGTTTGACGTGCGGAATGAGAGGCTCTTCCTTTTGAATAAAGTGTTGTATAAATGCCTGTTCTGCCATTATAAAACTGTCACTTGGCAACTGTGAAGTGGAGCAGGACAACATTGTTTTGGATACTCATCCACAGGCAACCCGTTTTGGGTGTGGGGAGGAGCTTTTTTTTTTCTTTGCGTGATAAATATCAGCAGCATGGCACAGCGGTTTATGTAGTCCTATATTTATCCATAAATGGATATATTAAATGGAATATTAATTATGCTGTTAAAAACAAATAAAGAAACTGTGTAGGAGAGTGGTTATTATGTGCAAACACTGCAAACACAGTGAGAAACTCGTGAAATTTGTGCAGTGTGCGCATGTCAAAAATAAATAAATTCCGATTTGAAGCTTGTGACATATAAACGTGCGCATCAACCCGATCACTTTATTTAGTGTTCATGTAAACACTACTATCAGATTCATCAATCGGACTGAATTCACTCCTCAAATTGTGCATGTAAACGTAGCCAGTGTCATGTGCCAGATGCAGAAAAGGACGTGATTGTATATATGGGCTGAACTCTCATTGCACATTCATACAGATAGTATTCAAGATGCTACTGTACAGTAAGCTGCTGTTTGAACAGGACATTTTGAGACTGTAAGGAAATACGGTTGTCAGTCCCTAAAACTGACAGTGTGAACCTGACCATAGTTAATGTAGTGATTACTTTCATTTCTTGCGCTGTTGCATTTTTAAACTGCGTTGGAGATGTTAGCGTGTCTCTAATAATATCGGTCACAAACATGATCACTGCACAATCTAATGTGTAGTGTCTTATTAACTCACTGTCATGCCTTGTGTGCAAATATGCATTTCTTCTCCCTTTTCATGTTTCGTTGATTTTCTCCACTGCTAAAGAAACTCTTAAATGTCTTAAAAGTCCTCGTCAGTACTCTTAACAATTTTGGATAATAAGAACTCTATTAAGGGTTAAGATGCTTTCTGAATTACTTTTTTCTTTAATATGATCTTTTCTTTAATTTTAAGAGGAAACACCAACATTTCTAAGAATTTTCTTAGAATTTTGTTACCAGGAGCAACTCTTAGCACTAAGATTTTTCATGAATATGGGCTCAGCAATGTATTTAGGTCCTAGGCCATTGAGTGATTTATAAATGAGCAAAAGTACTTTAAAATCAACCCTAAAAGTAACTGGAAGCCAGTGTAAGGACCTGAGGACTGGTGTGATACGCTCCGATTTTCTTGTTCTAGTCAGAATCCTCAAGGCAGCGTTCTGGATGAGTTGCAGCTGTCTAATGGTCTTCTTGGGAAGGCCGGTGAGGAGACCAATGCAATAGTCCAGTGAATTTGGGATTTTCCTTAGTTGTCAGTTATAATCATCAAAATTAAAAGAAATAAACATTTGAAATATATCAGTCTGTGTGTAATGAATGAATATAATATACAAGTTTCACTATTTGAATGGAATTAGTGAAATAAATCAACTTTTTGATGATATTCTAATTATATGACCAGCACCTGTATTACCTTAAAGGTTACTCTTTGTTTTCGACCCTCCTTGCAGTTTTGAGGAGAGCTATTTGCTACTTCTGTGGATTTTATTATTGATACATGTATTTATTGGAGTTTTAATATATGTTTGGGAATAAGACCACAGGAAACAGATGATTTTTCTGCACAATCTGACTTTGCTGCAGCCTGGATTTGAACTGCTGGTTTTGTCTAGCCAGAGGAGAACTGGCACCCCGACTGAGCCTGGTTTCTCCCAAGGTTTTTTCTCAATTCTGTCACAGATAGAGTTTTGGTTCCTTGCCGCTGTCACCTCTGGCTTGCTTAGTTGGGGACACTTCATTTACAGCGATATCGTTGACTTGATTGCAAAATATTGCACAGATACTATTTAAACTGAACTGAGCTGAATGATGACATCACTGAATTCAATGTTGAACTGCCTTTTACTGTCATTTTGAATTATTGATGCACTGTTTTCCTAATTAATGTTGTTCACTTGCTTTGACACAATCTGTTTTGTATAAAGTGCTATATAAATAAAGGTGACGACTTTTCAGCTTTATTTTAAGAGGTTCCACAAAAATATGAATTTACCATTTAGGAGTTACAGCCATTTTAAACAAAGCACCTCCATTTTCAGGGGTTCAGTAGTCCAAATATTATTGAACCCCTGAAAATGGAGGTGCTTTGCTTAAAATGGCAGTAAAGGGACATAATTGTAATTATAGGCAAAGTTTTAATACTTGGATAAATTCTTTGCAGTCAATGACTGCCTGTAGTCTGGAGCCCATGGACATCACCAAAGTCTGAATTTCCTCCCTGGACATGCTGTGCCAGGTCTTCACTGCAGCCACCTTGAGTTGCTTCTTGTTTGTAGGTTTTTCTGCATTCAGTCTTGTCTTCAGTAACTGAAAAGCATGCTCTATTGGACTGAGATCAGCCAACTGACTTGGCCATTGAAGAATATTCAATTTATTTGCCTTTAAAAAGTCTTGAGTTGCTTTCACAGTATGTTTAGGGTTATTATACATCTGCACTGTGAAACTGTGTCCTATCAGTTTTGTAGCATTTGGCTGAATGTGTGCAGAGTATAGCCTTAAGGACCTCAGAATTTATCCTACTACCTCTGTCAGCAGTTACATCAATAAACACCAGTGAGCCCATTCCACTGGCAGCCATACATGCCCATGCCATAACATTGCCGTCACCATGTTTGACATTTGATGTGGTGTGCTTTGGATCATGAGCTGTTGCTGTCTTTCGCCATACTTTTGTTGTAACCAAAGCCAGTTTTGGACCCAAAAGCAGAACACAGACTAAAATGATGCAAATAAAATTAGTTTATTCCCAAAAGTCAAGCAACACAATCCATCTCTCCTTTGCTGTTGAAGATTAGATGATGTGCGCTGGAAATCAAACAGGCCAGAGATATGTTGGTAGAGCAGAGAGAACGTTTTGTTGAACGGATGTAGCAGGCAGAATGCAGGATGAATGCAGGTGGAGTGAGGTCTAAAGCACAAGTGAAACAGAATTAGAACTCCAACAAAACACATGACCCAAAACCTAGTCCAAAGACACTGGGAGGCTTTAGCACAATACCACATAAGCAGACTGAACAATCTGGCAGAAAATGACTGAAGACCCAGAGTTTAAATACTGGAGGCAGATGAGTTGACTGGCAGCAGGTGATTCACATTCAGCAATCAGCCACAGATATCCACAGTGCATATCCACGACCCGGGATACACCAACTCACAAACACACAAGCAGACAAAAAGGAAAAACACAACTGGCAAAAAATCCAAATCCCTGACAACTTTTCTCTTCCCATCAGTTTGGTTTCATCAGTCCAAAGAATCTTATTCCAGAACATAGGAGGCTTTTCTCTCTCTCTCTCTCTCTCTCTCTCTCTCTCTCTCTCTCTCTCTCTCTCTCTCTTTGAAATTGCATAGACATGAACAACCATCAATCGCTTAATTAACCCTCGCAGTGAGGTTAAAATTATATTAGATAGCTACACCAGTTTAGATCAGAGTCTGGAGGTATGTTACTTGCGTTGCCTGTGTAAAGGGGGTTCCCTTTGTTGAAAAGGGGGTTTTCCGAGGTTGCTGATTGGCTGGAAGTTCAGTAGTCGTTGAAGTGACGTCTTGGGAAGGCCGTGGTTGGGCGTTGTCTGAAGACGCGGCGTTGTGGGCTGGTTGAAGTTTCAGACTGGCACTCAAGGTCAGACTCGGAGGCACGGCGTTACAAAACTTAACTTAGAACCCGAAACTCTCAACGGAAAAGAAAAGAAACTAAAGTAAAAGAATAGAAGTAAAGTTTGACGAGACTAGGTGGTGTTTCTTCTCATCGTGGCTAAGTAGCAGCAGGCGTGCAGGCCGAAGCACGCTGGAACCGCACTAAGAGAACGCTAAAAGTGATGACTAAAAGCAGCTGCTAAGAGCTGGCATGACTAAAAGCAAAAGCTAAAAAGCCAAATTTGATGGTGTCCTGAGTATTTAAACTGGCCTTTCGGCCACACCTCAAATGTTGTCTTGACCAATTAGATATTGTCTTTGCTCGGGGTGTTGCGATATTTGTCCTACTGTTATGTCCTCTGGACTTAATTGTTTATTATCTGTCTTTGTTGTGGTGATGTTTGTTTTTATTGTGCAGTTTCCCTTCTCTCTCTCTCTTTTCCTCTGCGCAGTGTTAATTGGATGCAGCTGCAGGTGATTATGTGGAGGATGGAGCATGCTTAAAAGCTGAGGAGGATGGCACTGAGAGAGGCGTGTCGGTCATTTGATATGTGGGCTGTTGGTTGGTGTGGTTCGGTGTTGTTAGCTCGCTGTGTGCGTGCATCGCAGAGCTCTGCGGTATTGGTCGCTGCCGTTCTGTTCGCCGTCTCCTGCCCCAGACATCCATTGCACTTGTTGTCTTGATGGTAGCTGTTGGGTTGTTGCCATTTGAGTGAGTTTTTTTCTTCTTATGTTGGCTTTAATGTAACCATTTGTTTGTTTTGGAAGCCGTAGGGAGGAGGTTGCCATTTGCTTTATGATCCCTTGTTTTCTCCTGTTTTTGGACAGCTAGGGAGTAAAGGGGAGACTGATGTATTTTGTTTTGGGTTTTTGTTTTGTTAGGCAAGTTAATGTTTAATCATGTCTTAGTTAGTTCCTCTTTTGTTTGTTATTTTGGCCATAACCCCCTCCTGAAGATTCATGCTTCCTGTTATGTTACTTTGTGAATTAAAAGCTTTTTCTTGTAAATATACTCTCGCTCCGTTGTGTTTGTGTCAGCTGGGACAGGAGAGGGGCGGGCATAGTTGCTAAATTTTCCCTATTTTATCTTCTTTGTCCGGAATCCCCGACCCTAGACTGGGGGGAGGACGTGACACCTACCCATTCATAAATCATATGTTATCTTATCAATCACATGGTCCGAATTTTCCTGCTCTTGCAGGGTATAATTTTGGACATGATTCCTATGATAAGAATATGATACATTTGACAAATAACTGATGGTCAGAAACATTTCAAGCAAGAAGATTCGAACACACACATACTAAACATGAATATGAATACTTAAGCTATTCAATAGTTATTAAAAAGATATACACAATAAGTGATTAGAAACATGATAGTCAAATGTGTGGGTTTCATATATGATATGGAGTTAAGCAATGGACTGATATTCCTTTATAAGTCTTTTTGAGTTCATTTTGGTGCATCTAAATCTGTAAAAGACAGTTTTTGTGCCATTCTCTGACATAAGGACGTTCTGTGGAGACCAGAGGTTAAGTGTCTCGTTCTTGCCTTGTAGGTGGGGGAAGTCAATCCATATGATCATGATTACCATCATGGGTTTACATGTGATGGTCAGGCTGTGCATCTCTTTGACCATCAATCTGGATTACTTGCCCCAAGTTTGACAATCTCTTCTCCGAATTGAAATTGTCAATTGTTCTAATGGTGTTAATGTTGAAAGCTGTTCTGTGAAAGAGTTTGTTGGTTATCTTGCTTCAGACTGTGGTGCTAGGAGTTGATTTACAACATTCTGTTGCCTTTCTGTGGAATTCGGCTCATGGTTTCAACCATGCTCCCGATCGAATCTTTAATTTGTCTGGTTCGGGTCTGATATGCTACATTGTCTTCCGTGGTCTTCCAGGGATCTCATATAAAAAACTCTCCATAGATTTCATCCTAAAAGTATATGTATGCACAGAAGCTAGATTTTGCGTACACACAAAAGTTTTCAAATGTATAATACCCTGACGTATGCCAAGATAAAGACATTAAGGAAATATGAGATATGGACTATAAATGCCAATTGTGCCATACATCAATTTTTATTGCTAAAAATCATCTAATATCCTTGTTATGTTTAAGAATAAATATATCAAAATATCCATAAAAACTAAACAGCTAAAAATAGTTATCAGATAAATATTTTAGAATAGAGTTTCTCATTCTTTTACACTGGCCAAATAGTATTTCAATTGTTTTAAACAATTTAAATTAAATGTATGCAGTTTTGCTGATAAGGTGAACATCTTTTAGCCAATTTTAATGGAAACAGATAGGCCTGTATTTATTGCAGTGTAAACTAAATTGTCTGACTTGTTGTGTCACTGCAAAGTATTTTAAAATGGAAATGTTATCTTACAGTTTTCTTCAAGTTACATATAAATACAAATACAGTAGTATTTTTCATAACGTTTTGGAGATGCCTTCACACGCCATTAACACATGTGCAGCTGCGGTTGTACAGTAAGCTATGATCTTTAAACATATTCAAACCGGATAATGGACTGTTCGACCACTGAATCCAGCAGTGTCCTCCATAATATTGAAGTAAGTGTGCATCATTGATAATGTTCTCGCTAAAAAAAAAATTCTTATAACACGAGATATGCAATTTAGTTTAAAGATGAATTATTGTGCACCTTTAGCACTCCTCACTGTCATTAAAACAACATGACACAGGAAAAGCGATCAAGCGCATCCACTACAAATATTTCTAAATTCATATAATTTTGGTTTAACATCTGCATAATGACTTTGTAATTTCAGTCCTTATCTCCATTAATGAGAGTGGAATATTTATTTTATGTAAATGTGTATATCAACATGAAAAAGGAGTTTAAAAGTGTTGTTTAGTTCATTAATGTTCTCACTCCAGGAAAAAGAGTTCATACACATGGGTCAGAGTTTGCATGCAGGTGCGCAAATTTTCCCATCATGTTTGTTTTTATAAATCCCACCTTTTGCATATAAAGTGGAGTACGCCTCTTTCAGGACAGGTTTTGTGCATACATGATGGTTATAAATGAGGCCCCAGAACTTTTGATGTTGTTGAGCTCACTTTCTTATTAAGAATGTAGCCAACCATTGATCTGGCCACACCTAAGGTTCCCCTTTAGGAACTCGAGCTGCATTGAACGCTTTGGGAATGCCCCCGGCGAAACCACATTCTGAAGCAGGTGTGAATCATAAAGGCGCATTCGGCAAGTGCACGTTAGCTTCTTACTCTTCATTGACGTGTCTGTGGTGTGTCTGTCTATACAAACGCACTCAGTCAGTCAGGAGAATCTTTGTATAGAAAACGAGTAATATCATGCCTAAGTGTAAATCAAAATCTGTGGCGAGCGGACGGCATTTCAAGTCATGTGTTTCTCCTTGCCCACGCTATCTCTCAGCTGGTGATACACACGATTTGTGCGTTGTCTGTTTGAGAGCGGAGCATGCACTGGCAGCTCTCGAGGGGGCTGCCTGCCATGACTGTGAGCTCCTCCCGCTCCGTGTGCTCCTCTCCCACCTTGCCTTCTTCGATATAAGCAGCCAGGTTTGTGATCCTGCTGGGTCTAGCCCTTCTGTTGCTGAGGCACAGTGGCAGCTGTTATCATGGAGATCGCAAGTAGATTTAGCGGAGGGATACGAGACGGGCACATCTTTATCTCGGTCCTCACCCACTAGATCCATGCTCCCCTCTCAGGAATAGGAAGCCTGGCCCGCGGTTTCTTCCCCCCCAGAGAGAGGTCCAAGCACTTCAACTATCTTCCTCCGAGGAGGTTTATGTGATGATCATCGACACAGAGGAAACTGCGGACTCTTCACCGCAGTCCCTCGTGTATGAGGAGCTTGTGGAGGTTGTGACTCATGCTGTAGCCAAACTGAACATTGAATGGCTAGCCGAGAAACAGGACACTCGTCCCAAGAGCAAGCTGGACAAGCCTTCCATTTTTCCCCAATCTCCATTCTGAAGTCACAAGATCGTGGGGTAGGTCCCCCTGAGGGCATTTTTTTATGAAATGTTAGAAAAATTACTTAAAGAATTTAACTTAAATATAGAGATCATTATTTTGGGGGATATCAATATAAACTGGCAGGACACATCTTGCAGAAAAAAGCTTAAAAAAATTACTGACAAATTTGATCTAGTCCAAATGATCAAAGGGCCCTCAAGAATCACAACATCAAGCAGCACCCAGATTGATTTGGCATTTACCAACCGACCTGACAGAATATTTAAATCATACAATATGTTAGCTGGTCTTTCTGATCACAATTTGATCCTTGTAGCCAGAAAACTCCCAAAAAAGAGATTTGATTATTCTGTCAGAGAGCGTGAGTTTGTAGAAAAGTTAAAGTTAAACATAAACACTATAAAAATATACTTCCCTGTATGAACACAGACATACTCAAACTAATGAAAGAGAGGGATCGTGCGTTAAAAAATGCAAATAAAACTAAGTCAGCTAGTGCTAAAAATCTATTTACAACACTGAGGAATAAGATTGCTAAAGTTATATGCAAGGCCAAAGCAGATTTTTTTTTGACTATAATAGAAAATGCAAAAGGGGATCCCAAAATAATTTAGAACCAACTGAAAAAACTTGTAGGACAGGACACAAAAACGAAACAACTTAAGTTTAAGAAATTAAGATAAATGGACAAATTATAAATAACACAAACAAAGTTGCAGATGTCTTCAATATTTTTTTTTTTTTTTTATTGAATCTGTATCCACTATAGATATGTGTATGCTGAAAGAACTCAGTTCCACATTATTTACACCAGTCACCAAAATTGTCAATCTCTCCTTTATTGAGGCAGTATTTCCAAGTATGTGGAAGACAGCTGCTATTGTTCCAATTCTCAGAAATGGAGATCCATTGTCAGTGGACAATTACAGACCCATCAGCATTATATCTACAGTGTCAAAAGTTGCAGAGAAAATAATTTCACAACAAATAATAACACATTTAAATACCACTAAATTTTCTCTTCATGCAATGCAGTTTAGTTTCAGAACTCACTCCACAGAAACTGCTAATTGTTTTTTCATTGAAAATATCAAACATCTACTGGATAAAGGTGGCATGGTTGGAGCTGTGTTTCTCAATTTAAAAAAAGCTTTTGACACTGTAAATCATAAAATATTATTAATCAAACGAAGCAAATTAAATTTTTCCTCAGATGCAATAAAATGGGTAGAATCATATGTATCGAATCGCTCACAGTCAGTTAGGATCAGTGATTACCACTCACCACGCCTTGTCATGTCCACAGGGGTTCCTCAAGGTTCTATTTTGCGGCCACTGCTATTTTCACTTTATATAAACGATCTCCCTTCAGTTTGTACAGACGTCTATATTCAGATGTATGCAGATGACGCAGTCATTTATACCCATGGTAAAAACACAAAACAACTTGCTGAAAAACTTACACAGTCTATGGCCCAAGTCTCTGAATGGCTAAATCAATCCTACTTAAAACTTAATGTAAATAAAACGGTTTCAATGTTTTTTTTCTAAATCAAACATTGCAAATAATCAGGCAGATATTTATGTGACAGGGGAAAGAATAAATGTTGTGTCAGAATTTAAATACTTAGACATCATAATAGACTCTAAACTAACTTTTAAATCACAGATTAAAAAGGTCAGCAATCGAGTCAAATTTAATATTGCAAATTTTTGGTTCATAAGATCAAACTTGTCACTTCAGGCAGCTAAAATGTTCATGTACAGTATGATTATGTCTCACATCACTTACTGTCTTGCAACCTGGTCACAGGCAAATAAAACAACATTAAAATCTTTGGAGTCACTTTATAAACAGACAATCAAAATTGTGGATAAAAAACATTAAGATATCATCATTGTGCCATTTTACAAAAGCATAAGTTTTTAAGTTGGGAAAATTTCATTAAGTATTCAAACCTTTGTCTGCTATACAAAATCATCCATGGTCTGTCATCTCCGCCACTTAGTCAGTTTGTAAACATTAAAAACACCACTCAGAGAGTAACACGAGGGTCGGTCTGAGGAGACTGTGTTGTTCCTCTGAGGAAAAGTGTATTTAGTCAGAGTGCCTTTTCAGTTACAGCAGCAAAGGAGTGGAACTCTGTACATCAGAACATCAGAGAACTCTCTGTTTAAAAAGCATCTAAAAAACTGGTTCTTAGTACATCAGATATGTCAGCATTAAGAAGAATAGGTATTTTCCCTCAACCCAACCTGCTGTTTGTTTTATAGTAAACTTGTACATTGTATTTGGTAATAGGATTTGAAGATTTATATCTGTTTTATTGTTTTTTTATATTTGTTTTGATCTCTGTAGTTTTTATATTTGTGTTTTTAGGACCGCAGATGAAAAATAGCCTTTTGGCTAATTCTGGTGCATTTACAGTAATGTTAAATAATGTACACTGTCCCTGTCAAATAAATAAATAAATAAACCATTTTCATCCCAACTCTTCAGCCCTACAGTATCCAATTACTCTAACATCATGGGGCTGAATGAAAAGGGATATCGGGCGATGTCAGTGGTGGAGCAGATGCTCGCAAGATCTCTCTCCATTCTCAGCATCGTCCCTGAAGGCCCCAGAGCCACAATGGGTACTGCGCACTGTATTGAGAGGTTACAGAATTCAGTTAGGTTCTCATCCACCTCACTTCATCGGGGTTATTCCTACATTAGTGGGCCCCGAGCAGGCTCTGGTATTGAAACAAGAAGTAGAAACTCTCTTGAGGAAGGAGGTCATAGAACGTGTTCCTCCTCTCGAGAAAGAATCAGGGTTCAACAACCATTACTTCATCGTTTCGAAGAGGGATGGGGGGGGGTTGCATTCGATCATAGATCTGTGTCTAATGAACCACGCTATCAAATGGTTTTGTTTCAAGATGCTCACTTTTAAACAGATCGTGTCTAAAATCAGGTCAGAGGATTGGTTTGTCCCGATAGATCTCAAGGATGCATACTTCAATGTATCCATCCTTCCTCAACACAGGAAGTTCCTGAGATTTGCTTTCGGGGGTGAAGCATACCACTATTGAGTTCGTCCGATCGGCCCACACAGTTGTTTCCTGCTGATATCGAAGTGATTCTCACAGCCGTGAGTGGAGTGAGTGAAGGCCAGTCACTCACTGTCAAACAGTTTCAGAAACTGTTGGGTCTGATGGCAACTGCATCCAACTTGATACCTTTTGGCCTGCTGTACTTGAGACCCTTGCAGTGTTGGCTCAGGATCAAGGGTTTTTCCCCGAGGGGGAAACCGCTTCGCACGATCAGTTTCAATTTTCAGTTTAATTTATTTATATCACATTTAAAAATGACAGAGCTGACCAAAGTGCTGCACAGAGAAGTAAAATTAAGCCAATAACCATAAAACAAATTTACAAAAAAAAGGTGACAGAAGTAATACACAACACTGAGTATACACAGAATAAAACTGTATACAGCAGTTACTCCAGCCCATAAGCCTTTTTAAAAAGATATGTCTTTACTAAAGATTTAAAAACCTGAAGAGAACTGACTGATCGCAGATAAAGAGGCAAGTTATTCCACAACTGAGGTGCTGCCACCAAGAATGCCCGATCCTTCTTAAATTTTAAACGTGTCTTAGGGACAGAAAACAACAAAGTGTTTTATGACCTTAATGGCCTGTTGGTCTGATAATGGGGAGAAGATCAGATAAATAGTTTGGTGCCAAGCCTGTGAGGAACTTGTAAACAAATAGTAATACCTTGAACTGGATTCTATATTCAATGGGGAGCCAATGCAAAACAACCAGAACAGGGGTGATATTTTTCCTCTTCGTAGTCTTTATTAAAAATCTGGCCGCAGCATTTTGGACCAACTGAAGGCGAGACAGACAAGATTGAGCGACACATAAATACAATGAGTTACAATAATCAAGTCTGGATGAAATGAATGTGTGGATAACAGTTTCTATATCTTTAAATGAAAGAAAAGATTTGATTTTGGCAATCATCCTAAACTGAAAAAAAAAACCACCAAGGTCACGCAGCAATGCTTACGTGCCTTAGACATGTGGAAGAAACCATGGTTCCTGTCTCAAGGTCCGGTGTTGGGGGCTCCTTGTCGTCATGTAACGCTGATGACGGACGGCTCCTTCACGTGTTGGGGAGTGCTCATGTGTGGCCGCTCTGCCCGAGGTCTATGGGAAGGCCATCATCTCATGTGGCACATCAACTGCCTGGAGATGCTGACCATTTTTTGAGCTCTAAAACATTTCCTTCCAGACCTAAGGGGACATCATGTGCTTGTCCGCACAGACAACACATCGGTGGTCTCCTGCATAAGTCAGCGGGGGGGTCTGCATTTGCGCCCCCTTTTAGACGTGGCCGAGGCTTCGTCTGTATGCATTTCCCCCTATCGCTCTGCTACCCGGAGTTGCTAGTAGCCCCATTCTGGCCGGCCCAAGTATGGTTCTCGGACCTGGTGTCTCTTCTCGATGGCTCTCCGCACGAAAATCCGATCAGGAGGGATGTCCTCATTCAGGCGGGGGCACCATCTTTCACCCCCGCCCAGCATTATGGAAGTTGTGGGCGTGGTTCATGAGGGAGCACAGCTCATAGCATCCAGTCTCTCAACTGAGGTTGTTGAGACCATACTCTAGTCCAGAGCTCCCGCCACGAGGAAACTGTATGTCTTGAAATGTAAACTTTTCACTTCTTGGTGCAGACAGGGACTGCAGGACTCCGTCAACTGCCCAGTTGATTCAGTTCTGGAGTTCTGCACAAGCGATTCTCTTCAGGGTTATCTCCCTTAACTCTGAAGGTTTATGTGGCGGCCATAGCTGCGTACCACGGCCTTCAGGGTGGTCAGTCTTTGGGGAAACACCCGTTAGTTACACACTTCCTCCATGGCACCAGGAGGCTGAGGCCAGTACAGTGCACCAAGGTGCAATCATGGGCAGTGGTTTTGGAGGCTCTGTGCAAAGCTCCCTTCAAACCCATTGAGGATATCTCTGACAAGCTCCTCATGTGTGCTTGCCGGATGTGCATATCGCTTCTCTATTGATTTCACACATGCTTCAGAATGTGGTCTCACCGGGGGCGTTCCCAAAGCATTCAATGCAGTGTCTCGTTCTCTTCGGGGAACCATGGTTACATACGTAACCTCAAGACATTTTTGCTATCTCTCTTACAGATATGTTTTTTTTTCAGCTTAATTATGGCCTTCTTCACTTTCATTGAGATCTACATAGAATTTATATTGGTAGCACTAGTCAAACAGCTTCCAAATGCCAATTTCATACCTCATATCAACTCCAGGGGCCTCATTTATAAAATGTTGTGCAGAAACCATCCTAAAATTTATCTTACGATCATCTCTCAAATATGCATACGCGTGATTCATAAAATGAACGTACGTACAGAAAACACACGTCAGCATCTCCTTCAGATGTGAAATCTATGAATCGCAAATTATCTTTTAGTTGCACGCAAATTAATAGTTTAAGATCTCTGTCTTGTAAACGACTCCTAATTAATGTCATTAACATGTAAAAGATCACCAGTCATCATCCATATTCTTTAATTTTGAACAGCGAGATGCAAGAACAGCTTACATCTCCAAAAACCTGCAGTACTCGAACAAAAAAAGTGTGCACATCTGCTCAGACCCTGACCTGACTCTAAGCACTTTTCCATGTCAAAGCCAGTTTTTACAAGTATGAGGACTGGCATGGATTTAAGCATACGCACTCTCGAAGATCAAATCTAAACATTTGCACACTTTATATATGAGACCCCAGATCTTTTAACTGATTAATTAATCTTGAAGTAACAAGGGAATGGATAGCACCGGGTCAATTAATCTCTTCTTGGTCAACTGTCCAAATACTTTTGAGCCCCTGAATATGGAGGTATACTGTATATACAGGCTGATGTTCTCATTTGTGTTTCCTTTTGCTGAATATGTTTATTATTCCTGTGTGAGGTTTAAACCTACCCTGGGGGCATTATAACTTTTCTTTCTCTTTTCTTTCTTTCTCTCCTCTCTCTCTCTCTCTCTCTCTCTCTCTCTCTCTCTCTCTCTCTCTCTCACTCACACAAACACACTCACTCTTATTCCCTCTATCGCTCCCTCACACGCACACATGCACACAATGTCTTAATTTCAAGTCACAAAAATGCTGAACAAATGCCTCCACTTTGCCAAATGAGAGTTATAAGCAGTTTGTCCAAATATTGCACCAAAAGACTGATGACTGATTTATACATTGCAAACAATGCAGTTTTGAAAGCAAATCTGTGGAAGGACATCTACCCCCCTTTACACTCAGCTCTTTTGTAATAATAATGATATAGAGGCTAATTTACTCAACTGTGCACAGTGTTTACTTCGACAAAGGGCCAGTCTATTGTTTTCCCCATAAAGCTGTATAGAGGAATGCATGTTATTTTGTAAAACCCCAGTTTGTTTTTGTTATCACCATTACTGCCATTGTTTGCTTGGATTTTCAATTTCCTCGAATGATGCCTGGTGTGCTGCTTCTTTCCTGGGAGGGCAGAAGGTGAAAGAGAAGGATTGGAGAGAAAAAGATACTAAGAGAAAGAAAATGTGAGAGCTATATGTCCAGGCCCCGTGGAGTGGGACCAGAGTGATTAATCTAGAGAGTTCCAGTGCTTTCATACTATTCCCCAGATGTACCCCACAGTGAATATAGCTGCACACACTTATAGTTAGCAAGAAAGACAGCATGAGAGGGAAAAGGACACAAGAGTGAAAGAGTTCTTAAAAAGGAGGGAGGCATATATCACATTGAAGAGAGAATGAAAAGAGAAAAAAGGTAGGTGTTTGCAGCCATGCACAGACCCCAGTAAGCAGCCTTTTTATTTAATGGTTGATGAAAGTATTCTTTGTTACCCCATTACTCTTGCTGCTTTTACCCATTTTCCCTGGAAGAACATCAAAAAAAAAAAATAATAATAATAATTAACTTCAGCAAAAAAATCAGCAGTTGTAAAGTTAAGAGAGAGCTTGTATGATGTTACTAGTTAATGTAAATGCCAACATTCAAAGGTCCTAATTTCCCCAACATTGGGGGCCTCATCAGTTGTAAACTTACGTAGATTTCATCCTAAATGTGATAGTTTCATCTTTAAAAGGATGTGCCTTAAGTTTTGGTAAAGTTTGTCACTGAAATTAAACCACTGTTACAACATCTTGATACAATCTCCGTCTGTGCGGACAATCTCAGGCAGTAGCCCAGTCTGGCATTGGTGTAAAATAGTATCATGCAATGTTGGAAATCCTTCTGAGTTTTTAGTTTTTCTTCTTCTTACAACATAACACAGTTTTTCTCATTGCTGTGAGTATCAATGAACCTATAATTTTTGGAAGAACAGAAAACAGGCCCTATCTGCCCAATCTTTATGCTGACAACATAAGTCAAACTCATTCTAGAACATTCATACCTCTGTTGGGCAAAGTGTAATAATCCTATTAAATAATAATACTTTATTACCGTCAAAAAATAAAAATAATAATAAAAATGAATCAACTCTGTTACTGTGCATCAATGAATGTTGTCTATCTAATTTTCTGTCCTTGTGGTCTTGATTATGTTGGTAAAACACACTATTTAAAACAAAATAATTAGCAAAAATAAAGAGTACTATTGATGCAGTGATTGCTGTCATGGAACAGAAGGAGACCATGAGGTGGGTAACAGGTAAGTGATGATGACTTTATTTCAAACAGGTTGACTGGAAGCAGAGAGGCAGATAAACAACAGGTGAGCAGGTAAATCACAGATTAGATTAGTCAATGTACCTTGCTGAGCTAATTGGAGCTATTTCTTCTTTCCACAGGGTTCCGGGACAGGCTTGACAGAAGTAGAGATGTTACATTCTGTACCGAGGCTTCTGAGCGTGTGTCGAGAAATCCCTTCAGCTTTTAGTGAAGTGCGTATCGAGGCTTGTATGGCTTTAGAGTAATGACGTCATTGATGATTTCTGAAGCCTTGCTTGGCCAGACTTCCAGTTTTAGACTAAAAATATTGCCCCCTGCTGCCTATTATGAGCAAAGACTTGATTTACATACAATTGATAGCCCCATTCATTTCAAACCAATACATTTATTACACAGTTATGTTATACAATCATTATATACCACTAGAAAATACACATTATATTAAAGGGGTCATATGATGTTGCTAAAAAGAACATTATTTTGTGTATTTGGTGTAATGAAATGTTTATGCGGTTTAAGGTTCAAAAAGCACATTTTATTCCACATACTGTACATTATTGTTTCTCCTCTGTGTTTTTACAAGTTGCGTTGCATCGTGCCGCATAAACAAAACCATGTCTGCATTTGTGATCGGAGAAATGACAAACCTCAAGCGCTACTCTACACCAGCGGTTCTTAATTCCAGTCTTCGCACCCCCAGCTTGGCATATTTTTCCAGTCTCTCCTTGTTAACACACCTGATTCAGATAATCAGCTCGTTAGAAGTGAGCTCCATGCATGAACTGTATTCCCATTGACATGGTGCCTACTCAGTGTTCATTGCTCCCTACTCCCTGAGCAGGTGAAATCTGTTGACGTTTACCTCATTTTGGAACATTCATTCACGAATTTGCACTGCGCAATGTCTTTACCCACATACAAATGTGACATCATATACCTCTGTAAATAAATACAATTTAAATTCACGTCTCGCTCACTTAAATGCACTTTGAATGGAACATATACGTTCCCTTCGAACTGGAATCATTGCGGAATATCCTGTGATGTCCGCTTTGCAGGGCACTTCGAATAGAATAAATGTCTGAAGCTATAAGAGAGACATACAAAATGTCCAGAGCAGGGGAGAGCGAGGACTGGAATTGAGAAACACTGCTCTACATTGCTCAAAACTCATGTTTGAATCATCAGTGGCAAATCCTTTACATATGTAAAGGTACTTACAGAGTGTGAGTCAGAACAGCCGGCACTGTAGTCTTCTCTCCCAGGATCAGGAAACAGTTCTCCATAAAATATGCTGCATACTAAATATTTGGGTTGAACTGTTCTGGAACAGTGTTGTAAATACAACTTAACCACTGATTTCTAGTTGTGTCCTCTTTTGGAAGGCCAAACAAAGTATTTTTGCTTTCACAACGAAACAGTGTGGTGCTGGCAGCAACAGCGAGAATCAAAGTTACGACTTCTTTATTTGCGTGAACATTTGGGCGGCATTATGCAAATCTTCCCACAACGTGATGTAGACATGTGGGGGCGTGTTAGAATGAGCCGTTTTAGGGGTGTGCGGTTGATTCTTAATTTTTATAAAGAATATCTATTTGGGTTTGAGACTTTAGTCTTTGCAACTTTACAGATCTTCTTTATGCACCAAGAGCTTGAAACACTCCAAAGAGAAAGGAAAACTTGAAATCGCATCATATGACCCCTTTTATATAAATAGATAGGTCTATTTGGAAATAGGTTTTTTTTCTTCACTGTTATTTCTAAGCCTTGACTGGCACAAAATACAGTGTATCACAGATCACATCAGGTCATCTGTAATGCATCTGCTTGTTTTACACTCTTTGGCCACCAGGTGGTATTGTAAGGAATTGAAGCCTCGAAAAATGTCTTTTGTGAACCACTTGGATGAAAAGCTTCAATGCTTTATGAGGATTTATCTCGCCATCACTAGACAGAAGATCAGGATGAACTGGTAAGAATACAGGCATTGGGTGAGTCAGGTAAGTCTTTGCTACAGTAGGTGGCACACCAAAATGAGCTTTTTGCCGCCGCAAGTGCCGCCACTGCCAAGTCTGCAAAGTGCATTTGCAGCTTTTGACCACTGAGTGGCGCTTTAACTAAAAGTTATCAAACAAGCACATTTTTGCAATTAGTCATCAGCTTTGCCTCGCCGATGTGTTACATTTGACAGCTGCAGTCAGGGAAAATGAAAGAAAAACACTGTAGTTAAATTATTGAATATTTACAGATGAAAGTTTAGTACTTATGAAGTTGTGTGCGTTTCTTAGAACGAATTCAAGCAGGATAAATGTCAAGCCTATGAGCCTGTGCTTATATTTTCTATAAGCTACACAGTATTACACCTTATTTTAGATTTGACACATTTAATAGGTTTGCAGTATTATTTATATAATATGAATTGTGTGTTATATTATCCTAAAGAAATGGTGGTTTACTTTGCATTGGAGCATTAAAAGTGGTAGCCTATTTTAGTGAGCTAGGCTACATGGATTTATATGCAAAATGTCAATATTCTCACATATTAGGCCTATATTTGT